>NC_089270.1:23018875-23324484 GCF_963930625.1 Muntiacus reevesi
TTTTTTCTATAATATAGTTATTAATGTCTCCCTTTATACTGATTATATTTACTACAAAGCCCTTTACAGAACAATTTCTGCAATTTTCAGGCCTATAATTGTCTCTAATGATGAGCATTAGAAAAGGACACTGTGGATAATATTTTTAAGTACTAGAAATTCAAATACCACAACTTAGGGGCACGCTTTACTCAATCTTTTGAAGAACGAAACCTAAGCTTTAGCAAAGGACTAAAGTTAGAATATTCTTAATTTAAATGACTTAGTCTATAAAATCCTATTTACATGGTAGCATAGCAAATGCAATTGTTCAGGGCAGAAGCTTACCAGAAGAGATATATTTCCATGCAACGCATTTTTGTCACCTATACACCATATAAGGGATTCTGTTTTTTTCCTTTGAACTTTTATTTCTGTGATTCTACTGCGGTGAAGAGCCCCATCAATCTAAGTCACTCCTTCTACAGCAGTGCTCCCTTGCTCTTGAACAGAACACGCAAGTATTTCACTCATGTCTCTTACATTACAGAACCTACAGATGCTGGTAGACAGTTGATATATACCAAGCAAAGGTTTTGTAACAAAAGTAAAAAGAAAAAAACCTTTTCATTGTCTTGAAAAGGGATTTTTATCTCCGGTTTCTAAACAGATAATGCAAAACGGGGAGTTCCGTAGAACTTCATTTCAAATGCTAATCCTTGTGAGCATCTCCATAAACTAACAGTAATATCTATCTTTCTATCTATAAAGTATAGATATCTTTTAATGCTTGATTTGCCTCTCATTTCACATGATGATGGTAACACAACGATAGCTATAGTGACAGCTTATTCTCTGCTAAAGTCTATGCTAAGTGCAATGACGTTAGATGTAGAAACTATTTATTTGGCTGTGCTAGGTCTTCACTGATGCACATGAGCTTTCTCTAGTTGCAGCAAGTGGGGGCTACTCTCTAGTTGCAATGAGTGTCCTTCTCACTGGTGGCTTCTCCTATTGGGGAGCACAGGCTCTAGGGCGTGTGGGCTTCAGTAGTTGTGGCACATGGGTTTAGTTGATCTGGGGTATGTGGGATCTTCCTGGACCAGAGACTGTGTTTCTTCCATTGGCTAAAGGAAATTGGCTCCAGGACTAAAGGAAATCAGTCCTGAATGTTCATTGGAAGGACTGATGCTGAAGCCGAAACTCCAATACTTTGGCCACCTGATGCAAAGAAGTGACTCATTGGAAAAGACCCTGATGCTGGGCAAGATTGAAGGAAGGAGGAGAAGGGGACGACAGAGGATGAGATGGTTGGATGGCATCGCCAAGTCAATAGACATGAGTTTGAGTAGGCTTCGAGAGTTGGTGATGGACAGAGAAGCCTGGCATGCTTTGGTCCATGGGGTTGCAAAGAGTTGGACACAACTGAGTGACTAAATTGAAACGAATTTCTCCATTGGCAGGTAGATTCTTTCCCACTGAGCCCCCAGGGAAAGCCTAGATATAGGCACTATTACAATCCCCCTTTTATAGAAAAAAGAAACTAAAGCCTGGTGGTTAATTCACCTGCTCAAGGTCACAAAGCTAGTTAAGGGGCAGTTAGGAGTTGCCATTTCATTACCTGATTTGAGAGCCCACTCTCCTAACCATGACTCTCTAATTCCTTCAACATGGGCCTTCCTAGGACACAGACTTGAAATACCTACACTGTATTTGTTAACTGTCATTTTCAAAATGAGAAAAGTGCAACACAATTTTTTGGCAACTGACACTTTACTGACTGAAATGAAATAAGCCTCCTCAGCCTTTCTAAAAACTGATCCTTCATCTGTGAAGCACTTCCTGATTTTTTTCCCCTCCGATTTGCCCTTGCCCCAATTTATCCCAACTCTTCGTTTGTGTGTGACTCAGGTAATTAATCATGCTTTGGCTTATTTGAGAACTAAGACATCTATACAAGTTGCTGTCATGCAAGACAAAAATAACTACTGTTTGGGCAGAAACTGAATGCTCTGTAGCATATCAAGTCTTGCATATTGTCAATAATCAACAAACACTTCTCAAAAACAAACCCAGTGAAGTGCTGAGGTCATGGCTTGCGTACTTCGAATGAGCTCTGCTCTCTGCTCAGGATCTTGGAACTGACTCACTAAGAGAAACCATAGGAATGAAATAGACTAACACTTTAATTGTTTTAATGAGATAACTACAGTTCAGAGAGGTTAAATGATTGGCCCAAGATCACACAGCTGGTGCTTACAGACCTAGCCCAGCACTTCCGATTAGGACCGAATCTGAGTTATCATCTGAACATGGCCTCCATATGGTTTGTAGATTCCTTTTCTTTCTTTTCTAAAAATAAAGGTTACCAGGTAAGAATATGGAAGTAAAAAAAAATCCCTATTTCCTTCCATGACCCCAGAAGAGCAAGAAAGGAGAGACAGTTCGTTTTTTAAAAAAACTTACGCTGACAAACACGGTTGTCATCGAGATAGTGCCCGGGGAAGCAGGCGCTGCTGCAGGTGCCAAGGTGGGACAGAACGCGGCCAGTGTCACAGGAGGAGCAGGAGAAGGGACCCCTGCCCCGGCAGGTTCTGCAGGAGGGATGACATTCTGCAGAGAGATGAGTCACGGAGGGAACCCATGAAGCCAAATTCCCTTCCAAAGCAGCAAGCCCAGACCACTAATAAAAGCTCCAGCATGCAGAGGGTTAACTGGTCTGCTTTACTATCCCCTGCACTGGCGAGATCCCCCCCATCTCTCTCTCTGTAGGTTCAAGCCTTCTCAGGTACGATCCCCAAGAGAAAGAAGATCACGGGGCACCGCCAGCTCCTGTGTCCAGCACTTACTCACTTTTACAAGCTCCTCTCTCCACGAAGTAGCCAGAAGGGCAATCAGGGACACAGCGGTCCCCCAGCAGCAGGCTCCGGGCATCCTGGCACTGCAGGCAGGTGCTCCCGGTGTTGTGGAGGTCAGCCGCACAGTGGTGGCACAGAGGGTGGCAGTCTGAGAGGACAAGGGGGCACAGAGAGAAGGCACAGATGCTGTGAACGCAGCGTCTCATTTCTACATTGAAGGGTAAAAGGGACTGCAATGACCACTCTGTAGCGCAGACAGCTGGGGAGCAGCCTGAAGGCAGTGTGGACATCAGTGAAGGAGAAGCCTGGGACCTGTACAAACGGTGTGTGTTTGAGGTTTTTAGCAAATGGTCAGGTCCAGCACAGCAATTGAGTCTTCATCCCCTTCCAATTGAACAGCCTTCAAACCCTAGTGCAGCATGAGATAGATACTTGCCAGGAGTATAGAAAGAGCTGTCAGATAACAGACACAGTCCATCAGAGCAACACAGAGAGCCAGAGAGCCGCAACCCCTCATTCACAGAGCTTCTTACTATGCCCAGCACCTCCACGAGGCTCCATCTCCCCAAGGGGGTCTTCAAGAGTCAGCTCTCCAGTCTCAACATTGGTGTGAGAGGATTAGGCTAAGTTGATAATTGAATTGGGGGAAATTTTCAGTCCTTAACTAGAGGTAAAGTTAGAGTTTCCTTGGTGGCTCAATGGTAAAGCATCTGCTTGGCAGTGCAGGAGATATGGGTTTGATCCCTGGGTCGGGAAGATCCCCTGGAGATGGAAATGGCAACCCACTTCAGTATTCTTGCCTGGAGAATTCCATGGACAGAGGAGCCTGGCGGGCTACAGACCATAGGGTGGCAAAGAGTGAAACACGACTTAGCAACTAAACCACAACTAAGAGGTCAAGTTACAAAGACTTAAGTTTAAAAGTCATAGGATTAATTGTCTGGGATGGCCAGCACTCTTTCTCGTTCCCACCTGTATGATAGCTCTCCTCTGATTAAAGAGCTTGGTTGTGTGTAGCTCTCCCTATAGGTGAAAACTTACTCTGTCCTACTTCAAGTGGTAGTAATGCTTCAAGTCCCATTTACCAACCTCCATCCCAAGGATGGAAGCCACAAATCATGAATTACCCCCCAAAATGAAAAAGGAGTAAAGACCTAGGAAAATAAAGGTCTGGTTACAGGGTCTGTCTATCTTCCCCACGCTAGGATTCAAAGCACTGTCTGCAGTCACTAAAGCACCATGCAGTAGCCAAGTATGTCTTATCATCCTAAAGTCTTGTAGATAGAGACTGTGATTTCTAGAAATATTGAGACTAAAGAATCCTTGTCAATAAAACAAATTGCTTACCTCAGTTGGTAAAGTAGCTGCCTGCAATTCAGGAGACCTGAGTTCAATTCTGCGGTCGGGAAGTTCCCCTTGAGAAGGAAATGGCAACCCACTCCAGTATTCTTGCCTGGAGAATCCCAGGCAAGAATGGACAGAGGAACCTGGTGGGCCATAGTTCATGGGATCGCAAGTCGGACACGACTTAGCTCTTTCTTTTCTTCTTTCTTTCTCTCTAAGCCTCAGTGACACACTTTCTAATTGCTGATCATCTGAGACATGTTCTATGCCAAAGAAAAGATCTTAACTCGATACTCAGCACCCACTCATCCACACAAGAAGTCTTTCTGGGGCCTTTACAGTCACTCCAGAAGTTGAACCTGGAGTTCAGTTCAGTTCAGTTGCTCAGTTGCATCTAACTCTTTTTGACCCCATGGACTGCAGCATGCAGGCCTCCCTGTCCATCACCAACTCCCAGAGTTTACTCCAACTCATGTCCATTGAGTCGGTGATGCCATCCAACCATCTCTTCCTCTGTCATCCCCTTCTCCTCCTGCCTTCAATCTTGCCCAGCATCAGGATCTTTTCCAATGAGTCAGTTCTTCACATCAGGTAGCCATAGTATTGGAGTTTCAGCTTCAGCATCAGTCCTTCCAATGAATATTCAGGATTGATTTCCTTTAGGGCTTCCCTGGTGGCTCAGAGGACAAAGCATCTGTCTGCAATGTAGGACACCCAGGTTCGATCCCTGGATTGGGAAGATCCCCTGGAGAAGGAAATGGCAACCCACGTCAGTACTCTTGCTTGGAGAATCCCATGGACAGAGGAGCCTGGCGGGCTACAGTCCATGGGGTCGCAAAGAGTTGGACACGACTGAGCGACTTCACTTTCTTTTTTTCTTTTTTTCTTTTTTCCTTTAGGATGGACTGGTTGGATCTCCTTGCAGTGCAAGGGATTCTCAAAAGTCTTCTCCAACACCACGGTTCAAAAGCATCAATTCTTCAGCTCTCAGTTTTCTTTATAGTCTAACTCTCACATCCATACGTGACCACTGGAAAAACCATAGCCTTGACTAGATGGACCTTTGTTGACAAAGTAATGTCTCTGCTTTTTAATATGCTGTCTAGGTTGGTCATAACTTTCCTTCCAAGTAGCAGTACATTAATGAATAGCCTCTGACCTTTCTCTGAACTTCAGGGGTTTCAAGTTTCTGGCAACCTTTGGCCAATATTAGAAACTATTCTTGATATCCTAAGAAGCAAATTAATCCCCATTACAGTCTTTCAGTAAATTATAAAGGAAATGATGGGTGTATCAAGAGAAATCTGATAAGGAGGCTATTTCCCCTGATTCAGTGTATGGCTTCCACACAACCTTTTTGTTTTCTTTTTTTGTGTACTCTCCTCTCGGTGCCAGGAGCACTGAAAAGTCGCTGGAGCAGATGGAGGTGGCTCTGTTGTATGATTACCTTAATGAGTGGGTACAAGTTAGAATTGGAAACCCAGGAAATAGACTGATTCAAGGCTCCATTATGTGAAAAGTCTTGGCCTCTTCCTCTTTCTAAGCCGGCGCTCAAGAGAGCGCCAGGCTCAGGCATGTGTCAACGAGATCTGCAGCTGTGCAGTGGTCTAAAGACTAGTTGCCTCTAACTGCTTTCTCCAGCATGCAATTAGAGAAAGGAAAAAGAATAATCACCAAGGGGATGCTTTGAAGAGAAAGTAAGCAGATCTCTTGAGTATTTTGTGGCTACAATAAACAAGTATTTATGAATTTGTCTGACTGTGTGGAACTCTAGAAGCTGTTTGAATGAATTGTGTGATGTGTATGAAATACTTCTAAGAGTCAGCTAGAGCTAGTTCACGGACACTCCTTCCCACTCTCATGGCAACCGCTTTTTAAAAATATGCTTATTTTTATTTATTTATGTGGCTGCACTGGGTTTTATAGAGGCATGTGGGATCTTGTTCCCTGACCAGGAATTGAACTCGGGTCCCCTGCCTTCGGAGAACAGTCTCAGTCACTGGTCCACCAGGGGAGTCCCTCATGGCAGCTGCTTTGAAAACCTTGCCACTCTTCCCCAGTCACCAGAACCCGCCCTGCCCACCCTCCTACCTCCTCCCAGGTTATTTCACCCTCTGCTTGATTCACCCCATCAAGCATGAGCACCTTTATTTCTTTCCTGTCAACCCCTTTTTATTTCTTCTCATATCCCCTCCCGAGATGAAATGGCTAATTCCTCCACCCATATTTTTTGATCCAATACGCAACATTATTTGAACATTATGGCAACATTATTGCATCTTTTACCCCCATCTCTCTTCATTCTCCCTGAGGTCAACCTCCAAAATGTGTTCTGCATTACTTACTCCCTCCAAAACTTTTCTCAACAACCATTCCATCTCTTGCCTTCCCCTAGCCACCCAACTTTCTTGCCTCCCTAACTTCTCACCCCACTGTTAATCTGCCATCCACGTCTACAATTCATCTGTGACGGCTCTTGAAAAGGGCTCTGACCACCTAACAACCAGATGTAATGGCTTCCTCTAATGCCTGGGCTGTGTGCTGCGCTCAGTCGTGTCCGACTCTTTGCGACCCCGTGGACTGTGGCTCACCAGGCTCCTCTGTCCATGGGATTTTCCAGGCAAGGATACTGGAGTGGGTTGCCATTTCCTACTCCAGGGGATCTTCCCGACCCAGGGATCAAACCTGCGCCTCTTGAGTATCCTGTACTGCAGGTGGATCCTTTACCACTAAGCCACCCAGGAAGCCTAACTCATCCAAAATGTCTGCAACACATGACACTTTGGATCACCCCTCCTCCTTGACCTCCTTCTTCCTATGCTTTGTCCTGGGACTCCTCTCAGTCACTCTCTGTCTCTCATTTCCTGATAAGTGCAGAAATACCTCACAACCCTCAACTTCCTCTATCTCCCTAACTCTCATTCTCTGAAGGTCTTAGAATCAGACATGGCTGGTTGCATCATCTTGGTCTGGTAAACAGCTACCAAAAGCCTGTGGAAAGGGCCCAAGAGTTGCAGAGAGAGGGAATGTGAAGTGGTACAGCCACTATGGAAAAAGGATGGAGGCATCTCAAAAACTTAAAAATTCTACATCTGCATACTTTTCTGAAGAAAACAAAAACACTAAATTGAATGTGGGAGAAGGTGAGGGTGGGATGTTCTGAGAGAATAGCATTGAAACAACTATACTATCAAGCGTGAAACAGATCGCCAGTCCAGGTTGGATGCATGAGACAAGTGCTCAGGGCTGGTGCACTGGGAAGACCCAGAGGGATGGGATGGGGAGGGAGGTGGGAGGGGGGTTCAGGATGGGGAACACATGTAAATCCATAGCTGATTCAAGTCAATGTAGGGCAAAACTCACCACAATATTGTAAAGTAATTAGCCTCCAATTAATAAAAATAAATGGAAAAAAATAAAAGAAAATAAAAAAGAAAACATACATGCACCCCTGGCTTCACTGCAGCATTATTTATAAAAGTCAAAATATGAAAGCCACCTACATGTCCATCTTTAGATGAATGGATAAAGAAGATGTAATATATATATTTCCAATGGAATACTACTCAACCATAGAAAGAATGAAATGTTGCCATTTGCAACGACATGGATGGACCTTCAGGGTATATGCTAAATGAAATAGGTCAGATAGAGAAAGACAAATATCATATGATTTCACTTACATATGGAATCTAAAAAACAAAACAAAAAATGAACATAAAACAGAAACAGAGTGAAAGATGGAGAAAACAAATAGGCAGGGCCCAGAGAGGAGAGTGCTGGAGAGAGGATGAGTGAAACAGGTGAGGGCGCAGAAAAGATACAAACTTCTAGTGACAAAATAAATAAGTAATGGGGATAAAATGTACAGCATGGGGAATACCAGCTATAATACCATAATAACTTTGTATGATGACAGTAACTAGACTTACCGTGGTGATCATTTTGTAATGTATAGAAATATCAAATCACTATGTTGTGTACCAGGAACTAACCCAGTGCTGTAGGTCAATTATATTTCAATAAAAAAAATAAGGAGAGAGTTGCAGAGACTTCAGAATTACTCAGGGCTTTTGCCTCTCTCCATGGCTCCATATTAAGCCTTAAAGAGGCATGCAATCAATCACCAGACATACCACAGCGCATGAAGGAGTGAGTACCCAGAGGCAAGGAGAAATCAATGAGTGATGCCTGGAAAAATAAAACAATCAAATGCACATTACCCAAAGAATCACATTAATCCAGGTCAGTTTACAGGCTCACATTACACACGAGACTAACCACTCGAGTTTGGAAAGTTGGACTCTTTTTGTGCATTACCTGTACTCATTCCTTATTCATTTATCCATAGCTTAAAAAGTCATGCTGGAGGCTTCCCAGGTGGTGCAATGGGAAAGAATTCACCTGCAGATCCCTGGTCTGGGAAGATCCCACATGACATGGAGAAATGAAGCCCGTGGTCCACAACTATTGAGCCTGTGCTTATGCCCCAGCACCTGTGCTCCACATCAAGAGAAGCCACCACAATGAGAAGCTCAGACACTGCAACAGAGTAGCCCCTGCTCACAACTCAAGAAAAGCCCGTGCAGCAACGAAGACCAGCACAGACAAAAACAAATAAATAAAATCATTTTTAATAAGTCACACTGAACACCCAGTCCTAGGAATAGATTCACCCCAAAACAACTGTCTGAGTGAGTCCTGTGTTAATGCGTGTATGTACTGTGCAAAGTTGCTTCCATCGTGTCTGACTGTTTGCAAACCTATGGACTATAGCCCACCAGGCTCCTCTGTCCATGGGATTCTCCAGGCATGAATACTGGCATGGGTTGCCATGCTCTCCTCCAGGGCATCTTCCCCACCCAGAACCTGTGTCTCTTGGGTCTTCTGCATTGACAGGCGAGTTCTTTACCACTAGCTCCATCGGGAAAGCCCTCCTGGGTTAATGTTAACAGCAGTAGTAGTGAAAGTCAGTCAGTCATGTCCCACTCTTTGCGACCCCATGGACTATATAGTCTATGGAATTCTTAAGGCCAGAATACTGGAGTGGGTAGCTTTTCCCTTCTCCAGGGGATCTTCCCAACCCAGTGATCAAACCCAGGTCTCCCACATTGCAGGAGGATTCTTTACCAGCTGAGCTACAATACATTCCTGCAAAGCTTTCTTCCTAAATCTGTCTTATAACAACCCCTTAACAGAAGACCACATAAAACCTATATGCTCTCATATCTTGCTGTGGAGTCAACTTGAGGGTTGAATGACTTTTATTAAACCAACTAGAAAAGAAAATTAAATTCCTAAAACCTAGGGAACACCTTTGTCTTAAAAGGCTTGAAGTCAAAATTATAGGAAAGAATTCCTTGGGAGAGCTCAAAATGAATTATGATGTGCAGGTAAAGGAGCCAGAAATCAGAGCAACAGGGCTTGAGGATTAATTCCAGTGTCCTGACCACAATCTGAAAAGCATTGTTCCCACAGGAAGACTGCTCAGGGGTGACAGGCTACAAGTGGCCAGTCCCCCTGGGCACCACCTGTAGGCAAGTTTCAGGCTCGAGCCTGGGAGCCCACTGTGATCTTCCACACTGAGGGGGGCTGAGTGGGGCTCAAGACAGGGAGCTTGCAATTTTATTTTTCTGACTATAAAGCGAGCCATGGAAGAAACTATGAAAAGCATTTTTATAAAGTATAAACAAACATAAAAATCCCCCTACATAGATCTTTCAGAGTAAATAGCTACTCACATGGACATTTTTCCCTTAGTTCTTTTTCTGTACAATTTTCTCTATATAGATTTTTACATAGACGAGATTCTACTAAATGTTGTTATACAATAACTTTTAAAAACTTAATACCATATAATATTTTTTTTTTACTCAATGCCATCATTTCCACATGTCATTAAGGGACTTTTCATAAACATCATTTTGGGGGATTGCATAATATTCTGGCATTGAATAAACCAAATTTACCATTTTCTTTTTTAAAAACATATGTATTTTTAGCTGTGTTGGGTTTTAGTCGCAGCACGAGGGTGAGATAGCTGCGGGTGAGAGCTTGTAGTTCAGTAGCTGTGGCACATGAGTTTAGTTACCCCAAAGGCATGTGGGATCTTAGATCCCTGAACAGGGATTTAACTCGTGTCCCCCGCACTGGAAGGCAGATTCTTAACCACAGGACAACCCGGGACGTCCCTTACCATTTTTCTCATCCTTGATCACTTACTTTCAATTCATCCACTTTTATAATGAAGGCCAAGGTAATTCACGTGTGCTTCTTAGATTATTTCCTAAATGACAGTGTCAGTAAGCATAGCTCATATTATTATTATAGCTTACATTTATTGAGATTTGAATATACATCAAGCACTATATTAATTATCATAAATGCATAATCTCATTTGAAAAGATGAGGTAGGCAATGTTACTATCTCTATTTTAAAGATGAGGAAAGACTCAGAAGTTGTCATTTGCTCACATTGACTCCAGATTATGCACTTTTAACCACTACAGTCATGAAACAAATGTAAAATTCTCAATAGGTATTACAAATTTCTGTCCAACTGTTTCATTATAACTTTGCCGAAAAATAAAACAATCTGGCTAATTTGGCTGGTGAAAACTGCTGTTACATAGTTGTTTTGATTCGGATTTCCTTTATTATAAGTGAAGCTGAACATGTAACAAATCTTTCTTTTAAACCATAAAACTGTTCAAATGTCTCTTGTGCTCATAGAGTTTTCACTATGGTGCAGGTGAGGACCCAAAATACAGGATGACAATTGAGTATCAGATATGTGTAATCAAACAGTAGGTTGACATCTCAACCAATGAGTTCTTTCCTCAACCACTGCATCCATCTCCCACTGGACCAGGGAGCATGGGTACCATGAGCTCCCAGAGAAAGTTAGCAGAATCAGACCAGCACAGATGCCAAATTCATGGAGCCCAGGGAGTAGGTGAAAGATAGAAGAAAAAAGAAACTTAAATGTGGAACTGGAATGAGGAGACCCAAACCTTCCCCACCAATCGGTACCCCAGCCTAGAAAAATCCTTCGAGCTGGAGAGGAAGAAGGAGCAGAAAACCATCCACTTTGCCCCTCCTCTCCCCTCCCAACCATAGAACAGGTTGGAGGTAGCCAAGTAAGATATTCAAGACTACAACACTAAAATAGACTTGGGCTGTGCTTCCTGACTTTAAAGAGGGTTGTGCCCAAATTGAGTCCTGTGTCCTAAGGCAATAGAGATGGTGGCAGAGCAGGGGGAGCAACGAGAAGGCATAAGGCAGATGCTTAGACATGGGACTACCTTGAGATCATTACAAACTTTTGTAAAATGCAAACGAGGCAAGCACAGGGACCATGGAAGTCTCTGACAGGGGACCAGCTCAGCCCAGTAGTCAGGGAAGGCTGCCTGGAAGAGGCTGAGACAGGAAAACTAAGTGGGAGTTAGCTGTGAGAGAAGATGAGTTGGGGGAGGGAGCTTGGAAAGGTCCCAAGAAGAAGGAAAACACGCGAAAACCCAGGAGCTCAACAGAACAGGATGCCTTCAAGGAACTGAAAAAGGTTCTATACACCTGGATGTTGAAGAACTATGAAAGAGCTGCTCAGGACCTGGCTACGCTAGTTTTGCAATACCTTGTAAGTCACGAAAAAGAGTGTGGATTTATCCTCAAGGAGAATGGGAATTGGTCTGTGTGTCTGTATTCTTTGCCAGTCTGTCTACCGAGGTCTCTGTGTTTTTACTACAGATTTAAATGAGAAATTGCATGAAAGCTGACTAGCGATGGCAGACGACATGAAAACCACAGCCAAAAACTAATAAGCCAAGAAAACCGACACACAGCAGCTTTCAATATGAACTTTCATGGAAAAAGAGAGGGGTCCCTAGCCTTCCGTCTCCTCCCCCGCTTCCATTATATTCATAGAAGACCCTTCTCTGTTAACGTCCACTGGTGAACTGCTGATGCTTATGCTAAAGTAGGTATATTAAGAAAACTAAAAATACTGTTGTATAAGTGTATACAGGCTGTTGAGACCAGGAATGGCAACCTTGGGTGTCCCTTGAGAAGGAAAACCAATATACCAGTGGTTTACCTTTCAGACATGCCCAGGGAAGACTTTTGAACAATCTGCCCACTTCCAAAATGCCTTTAAAATTTACAACAAGGTAGAATTTGGCTAAATCAGTAGTAGCTAGTTAGGGAGCCATTGTTCAGTTGCTAAGTCGTATTTGACTCCTTGCAATCCCATGGACTGCAGCATGCCAGGCTTCCCTGTCCTTATCTAGATAAGGGAGCCCTTATCTATATGTTAAATGAAAGAAAAAAAATAATGGAGTGAAAACATTAGGAAACTGTGGGGAATCTGAAGGCCTGGGAAAAGGCTGACCTGGCCTGCACCACCTGGTTTTCAATTTTCTTCAGGCCAAGAGGAACAGGGCGAAACTTGGCTGCGTGTGTAGCAATTTACAACTGCCCTGTCAGTACAATTCGAGATAATGAAGAGAGAAATCTCCCCATGGCCAGCCAGATGCACTAATTATACAATCTAAACATAATTAAGAGGTGCTATGAGCCCATCTCCAGACACCGCAGGAGGTGACTATGTGTCCCAGGGAACTGCTACCAGTCACTTCATGCACAATAAAATCTAGGGGCATATTTTTTAAGAATTAAGCCGATTTGGAGGCCAGTCTTGAATTCTTCTTAGTAGGTGGTGACCATCTGACAAATCCTGATTCAGATTCTTGCTGGACTCACACTGGTAGGAGCACAACATCCTTTTTTCTAATTGGAAGACATTGCTTTACAATGTCGTGTTGGTTTCTGGTGTATAACTTGAATCAGTTCTAATAATACATACATCCCCTTCTTCCTGAGCTTCCCTGCCACCAACCACTCCCCTCATCCTACCCTGCTTAGGTCATCACAGAGCACCGAGTTGAGTTCTCTGGAAACACAAGATTTTAAGGTGTCCTTAAAAGGCCAGTACTGTCAGAGAGGCCAACAAAACAGTAAATTCCTCTGTAGTCCCCCCATCCCACCTCCAGCCCCACTTCTCCCTACAGGTGATGTCTGGAACAAGTTCACAGGATACATCAGAGGAAGTTGATACTGTCACTGCTTAATTTGTACCAGAACCACAGTTACTAAAACAGAGGAATTTCCAACCCACCAATCTAGGAGCCTCTGCAAGGATTAACGGTCCATTCTAAAAGCCCCATCTGTGCGGGAAGGCATTTTCCGCTGACTTTCCAGTCTGTAATCGAAAAAGGAGACTAACCTCAAATATGTCGAAATGGTGAGCACGCATCCCTTAATTGCTTAAAAACAGTGCAGTTCAGGAGGCTGTCTCTCAAATCCTCCCATTGCTACTCAGTAAGTAAATCCTTATTTGTCACTATTTCAATTACAGTAAAGAGTTTTTAAATAAAGGACTCATTAAGGATGACAGGGAGAAAAGCGAGACCCCAGATACATTTACGTGTAGCCTGTTTCAGATTATACACATTACATTCATTTCAGACTTAATATATCACTATATACTAAACAGGTGGAGGGAGGAGGGCAGCTGGAATTCCAGTTATTTGTCTATGTGTCTGCTTGCTCACAAACCCGGTGAATTAGCACGTTAAACCCACAAATTAATGAACACATTATAAGGGAGCCTGGAAGCGGAGGATCAGCTCGTGCTGAAATAAATACATTTCTTATTTTTAAGCAAGCAGCAGATTCCATTTGTTTTCTAAATGTGCACAGCATGTGCACATGCTAAAAATGTAAATATGTAAAAAATTAATATTTTGACTCAGCAGTGGCAATATCCTCTAATACTTCATCCTGCTGCTGTGAGGAAATTATATGCGGTCATCACGGTGTGAGGCTTTCTTCAAATCACAAAGGCTCTGCTTCGAGGATCAGTGAGGATTACCCACAATCATGATGGATGGAAGCGCATGGCAGTGAAATGACTTATTTCACGTCTTTGGAGCCAAGTCAAAAAAGCTTGAAGATATTAAAGTAAATGTGTACTGTCAAAGCAATGGCTTTGCATGTTGGTTTTATGGGGCCGTGACTCCTTAGCTGATAAATAATGGACCTATAAAAATGTATTTAGATACACAGTGAGGCTTTTAATAATGTCCTGTCAGTAGATTAGGTTCTTAATGCAACTGCATTAAACGTGTTTGGAAGCTGTTAAAATAATCAGAACTTGTAGCTGTTCCTCATCAGGCGAGAAAGAAATGATTCCATGCTGAAGCTCAGGGTCCTTGAAGTGTGTATGGATTCTGAATTTGGATGCCACTTTGAAAACTGATGGGGTTCTACTTGTGAGACAAGCATAGCAGGAAGCCAGAAAATAACATACAGATGGCCGAAGTTAAAAGAAGCCCCCTCACTTCCCCTTTGGAACATTACTCTGGTCCTAGCCCACCCATCAGTCAGTTCAGTTGCTCAGTCACGTCCGACTCTTTGCAACCCCATGAACTTCAGCATGCCAGGCTTCCCTGTCCACTGGAGAAGGGAATGGCAAACCACTTCAGTATTCTTGTCTTGAGAACCCCATGAACAGTATGAAAAGCCCACTCATGAGTGCTTATAAATCGTGTGCTCGGTTTAGGGTTAGCTCTGAGTTAGTACAAAATCAAACAAACAAATAAAACTTGCCATTCAGTGTTTGTGGTGACTGTTTTACCCTGGGAAAAACCAATAAAGAAACAGCAACAAAGCCCACTGCTGTAGACAGAGTTTAACGTTCTAGGACAGTGATTTCTGCCCAGTGTTGACAGACTTACAAACATGGCGAGAAGCCGGGGGTAGTGCCCACAGCAACAGGCAGCTGGAAGAAGGAGGGAGCGAGAGGCAGGGTTAGATGTAAGTGAAGCTCCCTCCTCAGGTCTGACGCAAGTTCTTGCTGCCAACAAGGGAAAATAAACACCCCTCCTGTCCAGGTATCCTGACGCCTTGTATCTAAGCTTCCCTTCCCCCAGTTTATGTTTTAATCTTGCCTTCCCTCCAAAATAGAAAAAAGTCCACTTCAATAACATCTCCAGGATATCAGTTGGGTGTGAGAGACTACGGAAGTTACTGCAGCAGACAGAGCATTGAGTCAGTGAGACCCTTCCCGCAAGATGCTCAGGACAAGGTCCAATCTCAGAAGAAAGCTACACTAAAGTACAACAAAGCTGAAGCTCTAATACTTTGGCCACCTGATGTGAAGCGTGAACTCATTGGAAATGACTCTGACGCTGGGAAAGATTGAAGGCAGGAGGAGACATGGGTGACAGAGGATGAGATGGTTGGATGGCATCACTTACTCAATGAACATGAGTCTGAGCAAACTCTGGGAGATGGTGAAGGACGGGAAAGCCTGGTGTGCTGAAGTCCATGGGGTCGCAAAGCATCAGACACGACCGAGCAACTGAACAACAAAATACAACTGGCATCTAAGGAGGACCAGAGAATTATTTATCCAAAGAAACAAGAGGGACCTGATCTTTGCAAGATGTGGTGATGACTAGAATGTGGAAGAGGGGTAGGAAGGAAGTAGGCATAACTCAATTTTAAATTATAATTATGATCAACTCCCTTGAGCAATGCAAAGGTTAATAGGAATATAACTTGTAGTCAGCCCTCTGCATCCCTGTTCCTCCATGTCTTCAGATTCAACCAACCACAGACCATGTAGTACTGTAGTATTTACTAGTGAAAAATACCTGGACACAAGTAAACCCATGCAGTGCAAACCTACATTGCTCAAGCATCAACTGTACTTACTTTTGAATTATACTGGTGAAACATCAGTAGTGGATGAAGAAGAGAGTCAGGAGAAGGAAAAGAAGAACCTGGTAGAAGTGGAGCGGGGGTCCTTTCGCGCTTTTTGAGTATATTGCTCCTGTGGATCAAATGTTCAGAAAGCAGACAGATCCCTTCTCAAAGGAAGGAATGAGGGAAAAGGTATTTAGAAGAAGATACAGAGACATTCAAGGCGAAGAAGTGAGGAAGTTTCTTCTGCTGTCATTTTTAGGAGATTACGTTAATCTTCCAAACACAGAAGAAAACAAAGATATAAACTGGTGGGAGTGAGTTGAGGGAAAGTGTAGTGAGTGTAAATGGAAAGACCATGATGGCAAGGTGCCAAAGCCTCAGAAAGAGCTGTAAGTAATACTCTTACGGAGAAGAGAAGGTCCTACTGGAACTAGATCGGGTCATGAAGGCTGGTGACTCAGTGCTCACATGTGCACCCTCTGAAGCGGTGATGCTTCAAAGCCCAGCTCTACTGCACACTAGCTGTGGAACATTGGGTAAGCTGGTTAACGTCTCTTACCTCAGTCTCTTGGGTTACAACATGGAAATGTTACTAATCACAGCTCTGAGCTTCCAGGATCACAGTCATGATTAAATGAGACAATGTATGTGAGGAGTTAGTACATAGTAAGTGCTCAATAAACACTAGCCATTATTGTTAATCTGGGGCCAGCCCAATCAGGACTGCCATTGATACTGATGATCACACTTACATCTAAGTCATGATTTTTGCCTATTACACTTAAATGGAGAGATTTACATGTGTAAAAAGAAGTAGGTAAGTGCAGCCATAGCAATTTCTCTGTCTTTAGTACTTAAGGACAACCTGTGGAGCCTAAATTCAATGGAATTCTTTATGCATAAGCAGTCAAACCTTCTCTACAATTCAGGCCCTGGCCTGTAGTTCTGAAGACAAAGCAATCCTAATTTCATTGCAAGACCTGTCAAGTTGAAGACTTTTAAGTAAGGTCACTTCCAAGGTTAGGTAGATATTGTTTAGTAAAAGTCACACAAAGGAGAAAATACAAGTTGCTGTTCTTTTTTTCTTTTTTAATTTAGGAAGGCTTCAATTTAAGCATAGGTCATGCTCTTTTTTTTTCCCCCAAAAGTTCAAAGAAAAGAAATGCCTTGAAATATTCAACCATTTTCCAGCAGACAGCACAGTCCCTTAAATAAAACACAAACTCTGAAAACAAGGGAGAGACAATCATTGAAAGTTCCAGAGAGAGATTGGATTTGCACCTCTTAGTTCTGGCAATAGGAAATAGGGTGACAGATGAGAAATAAAAAAAGAATGTGCATTGCCCGAAAAGAAGATAAGGAAAATGAAGAAGGAAATGTTAAAAAAATAAGACACAAGAAAATTGAAAAAATATAGAGATAGAAGAATAGGATCAGAAGGAATGAAATAGAAACAGAAGAGATAAGAAGCAAAAAAAATTTTTTTAAAAGCAATGGGTTGCAGAAGAAGAGTCTTGGTGTAGTTACCATAGGACGCACCGAAACGGGACTAGACTAAAGCCGATGTTAGGACGCCAGAATCAAATCACATTCCAACATTTCTTGATCACCATCTATGTGCTGATTAGGCATCGAAATGAGCTCTACTCCCGGATCCGCAGGAAGGTTTCTTGGGATGATCAATTGAAAATGTTAAGTGAGAAAATACTTTCAAAATTGTAAAATTCACCAAACCACACCACTATTGCTATTAATAATAACATGAAAAGCAGATCTCATCCCAGGTAAAACCTTGGAAGTCATACTTAACTCACCAAGCGGTATCTCTATCCCCTGCCCAGAACCACAACAGAAAAAATAGCCAATCAAATTAAGTTACACAAATATAATGGAATGTTATTTAGCCATTAAAAACTACAATTACATGGATTCTTCCAATGACTTGCCAAGACATGGAAATACACAAAGTGATACTTAAGAGAAAGACAAAGAAATACAGACATGCCTCATTTTATTGTGTTGGCTTAATCGTGCTTTGCAGCTCTGTTTTTTTTTCTTTTGCAACCTGAAGGTTTGTGGCAACTCTACTCTGTCAGATGATGTTTAGCATTTTTTAGCAATAAAATATTTTTATTTAAGGTATAGTCATTGTTTTTAAGACATAAAACTATTGCACACTTAATAGACTACAATATTGCATAAACATAATTTCTATGAGTCCTGGAAAACCAAACAATTTGTGTGACTTGCTTTATTGTGATAGTCACTTTATTGCAGTGGTCGGAAACCAAACCCACAACATTTCAAAGGTGTGCCTGTACATAGATGCTGATTACAACTATGAAAAACGCGTGTATTTAACCACTGGAAAAGATTAAAGTACATGTGGAGTAATACAAATTACTGAATTTTAGTATGTGTTAATGTTTTTATTTAAAGTTTATTCATTTAACAAAGATATACACTATATGGAGCTTCCCTGGTGGCTCAGAAGGTAAAGAATCTGCCTGCAATACGGGAGATGTGGGTTTGACCTCTGGGTGGGGAAGATCCCCTGGAGGAGGAAATGGCAACCCACTCCAGTATTCTTGCCTGGAAAATGCCCATGGACAGAGGAGCCTGATGAGCTACAGTCCATGGGATCGCAAAGAGCTTGACACAACTCAAGCAACTTGGCAAGGGATACACAGTATAAATCCACTGCAATCTTAAAAGACTTCCTTAGCATTTAAAACAGACCAAAAATTCTTGCAACTTTCCCCAATAGTGCTACTCCAACCACCCTGCCATACCAGACTCTGAGGATTCCCCTTTTAATCTACAACCAGAAAATTTCTTGAGTTCCTATTATTATATTTGGTTTCATCAAGTAGGTCAAAATGGTTAAGCAATGGGCAAAAAGTTTGTTCAGGTTTTTCCATAAGCTCTTATGGGAAGAGACTTCCCTGGTGGTCCAGGGATTAAGAATCTTTCTTATAGCTCAGGGGGTGCAGGTTCAATCCCTGGTAAAGGAACTAAGATTCCATGCAACGCAGCACAACTAAGACCACAAGTCGAAGGTACTGAGCCCGTGCACCCTGGAGCCTGCACCACAACTAGAGGGAAGTCTGAGAGCAATGACCAAGACTCAACACAGCCAAAAATAAAATAAAAAATAGGAATAATTTTTTTTAAAAAACAGATCTTATGGGAAAACCAAAACCAACTTCTGGCCAACCCAATATGTGACTTCTGGAATCACTCTCCAGGTTAGAATCTTGGCTCTATCTTCCAAATTCTGTCATTTTGACTAAGTGACTTGACCCTTGCTTCAGTTCAGTTTCTTCATATGTGAAATGGAGATCACATTAGTACCCACCTTGGAGAATCACTGTTAGTATTAAACGGCGAAATGCATTCAAAGCAATTAGCACAGGGCTTATCACATACTAACGGACTTCCAAGTGGTGCAGTGGTAAAAAACGCGCCTGCCGATGCAGGAGACACAAGAGACTCAAGTTCAACTCCTGAGTCAAGAAAATCCCCTGGAGGAGGAAATGGCAACCTGATCCAGTATTCTTGCCTGGGAAATTCCATGGACAGAGGAGCCTGGTGGGCTACATCCATGGGGTTGCAAAGAGTTGGACATGAGTAAGCAACTGAGCACAGACCTGCACTGTCATATACTAAGCTTTCAGAACAATCACCTATTACTAGAAACCATGGAAAGACCACTCACAGAGAACATGAGCCAGTCAATGCCAAGTGGTTCGAAATCCTTAGAAACAATCAGGGTACCTAAAAATTACAACTCAGGAGCTGCCAAAAGCAAGCTGGGCCTAGAAGGGAAGGCATCTGAGCAAGGCCAGGAGGGATGGACGAGCAGGATTTTGATGATGAAAATAAAGTAGTAATTGTTACAAGTTTTAGTGTGTGCCTCTTTTCTTCTTTCAGTTGATAGCCCCAGGAGCAGCTACAGCAAGATGTAGGACAGTGCCAGCCTTCCTCACATGTGTGTGTGCATGCTCATGTGCTTTACTTGTGTCCGACTCTTTGCAACCCCGTGGATTGTAGCCCGCCAGGCTCCTCTGTCCATGGGATTCTCCAGGTAAGAATACTAGAGTGAGTTGCCATGCCCTCTTCCAGGGGATCTTCCCCACCCAGGGATTGGACCCGGGTCTTCTGCATCTCCTGCAGGTGGATTCTTTACCATTGAGCTGTTGGGGAAGCCCTGCACTCCACACACAGAAACTGCTATAAAACAGAACTGGCTCCCCCACCTCTGGCTTCAAGTCACTTTACCTGGAAGTAGAGAACTGGAGCGCTGGTTTCTACAGGGCTCTATCCTACCCAGTTCTTAATGATATTCAAGTTCAACTGTTCCTTTTTTCATCACTCAGTGGTGCAGTTCTCACAGCTTATTTCACAATAAGGATTTGTTGCTCTTTTAACCTGAGCATTTCAACTGTTTCACCACACTTTTCAGTGTCCTCCTTAAGAAATGATTGACAGTAATTGGGGGAAATTGTGGAAGGGACTCAAGAGGTTTTGTTCTGTTTTTAATGATTTGGAAGAAAAAAGATATTAACAGGTTTTCTAATCTGTCAGCTCAGATTCAGAGAGCAAACACTTCTCAGAGCCAGCATTAGAGGAAAATTACTGATTGCTCCCTGATGCTCTTCAACAGTCGATAGAGTGGCAAGCCTGAGCAATCTTGGGACCCCTCTGTTCATCCACAGAGAAAAGAAGGAAGAAAGGAAGAGAGAGAGGGACACCAAGGGATGGAAGGAAGGAAGTTTGCAATCTGAGTATAGCTTGAGTATTTCAGTTGACCTTGAGGAAGTGCCGACAAATTGTCCAAAATACTAACACAGGCTGGTGCTGGGCTTCCCAAATATTGTTCTGCAAAGCACTGGTTAACTCTGGGAGAAGCTATAATGAATCGAGGGGAGGGATGCAGCCTCCTTCATTTCAGAGATTCAGAATGCACACCTGCTTATTTAAGGTTTTGAGAAATCCCATATTAAAGAAAGCTGTTTAACTTTACTTAACCAAGAGTTTGTCAAATTTATTCAGCCAGGAGACATGCTTTCATGCCACACCTATTAACCACTGCTTAGAACTCAAGTACTGGAATACACTATGAAAATTCTCAGAGTAGTAGTTCTTTTCTGATGCTTGTCTTCTTTCGCTTACATTCTGGCACAGATTAATGGGAAAACAAATCAGCATTTAAAAAATTACTGCATAAACAAAATTTTAATCCCCTAGAACTCTGCCATCCTGACAATTCAGCTATTTAAAATTTTGTAGTCTACGTAGAAAACACACCTACAGCTACCAAAGGGAAAGGTAGGGAGGATAAGTTGGGAGTATGGGATTAATAGATGTACACTACCATATGCAAAACAGATAAACAACAAGGATTTACTGTATAGCAGAGGGAACCATATTCAACATCTTATAATAAACTATACTGGAAAAGAATAGAAAAGCAGGCAATAGGAATATATATATATGTATCAATAATTACTTTAAATGTAAATGGATTAAATGCTCCAACCAAAAGACACAGACTGGCTGAATGGATAAAAAAACAAGACCCATATATATGCTGTTAACAAGAAACCCACTTCAGACCTCAAGACACATATAGTCTGAAAGTGAGAGGATGGAAAAACATATTCCATGCAAATAGGAAGCAAAAGAAACTAGAGTAGCAATCCTCATACTAGACAAAATAGACCTTAAAATAAAGATTACAAGAGATAAGGAAGAACACCACATAATGATCAAGGGATCAATCCAAGAGGAAGACATAACAATTGTAAATATCTATGCACCCAACATAGGAGCAACTCAATACATAAGACAAACATTAACAGACATAAAAGGAGAAATTGACAGTAACACCATAATAGTAGGAGACTTTACCATCCCACTCGCACCAATGGATAGATCATCAAAACAGAAAATTAACAAGGAAACACAAGTCTTAAATGATACATTAGATGAGACGGATCTCATTGATATCTTCAGGACATTCCATCCAAATGCAGAAGAATACACCCTCCTCTCAAGTGCACATGGAACATTCTCTAAGATAGACCACATCTTGGGTCACAAATCAAACTTCAGTAAATTTAAGAAAATAGAAATCATATCAAGCATCTTCTCTGACCACAACGTTATGAGACTAGATACCAATTACAAGAAAAAAACTGTAAGAAACACAAACACATGGAGGTTAAACAACACGTTTCTAAATAACCAACAGGTTACTGAAGAAATGAAAAGGGAAATTTAAAAAATTTCCAGAAACAAATGACAATTAAAACACAACTCAAAACCTATGGGATGCAGCAAAGGCAGTTCTAAGAGGGAAGCTTATAGCAATACAATCTTACTTCAAGAAACAAGAAAAACATCGAATAGACAACCTAACTTTACCCCTAAAACAACCGGAAAAAAAAGAACAAAAAACCCCAAAATTAGTAGACAGAGAGAAATCATAAAACTCCAAGCAGGAATAAATGAAAAAGAAAGAAATAATAGTAAAGATTAATAAAACTAAAAGCTAGTTCTTTGAGAAAATAAACAAAATTGACAAACCCTTAGCCAGACTCATCAAGGAAAAAAGAGAGGAGAATCAAATCAACAAAACTAGAAATGAAAAAGGAGAGGTTACAACACACAATGCAGAAATACAAAGGATTATAAGAGACTATTATGAACAACTATATGGCAATAAAATATAAACCTGGAAGAAATGGACAGAGTCTTAGAAAAGTTCAATCTTCCAAGACTGAACCAGGAAGAAACAGAAATTATGAACAACCCAATTACAAGCACCGAAATTGAAGCTGTGGTCAAAAATCTCCCCCAAACAAAAAAGCCCAGGACCAGATGGCTTCACAGGAGAATTCTATCAAACATTTAGAGAAGAGCTAATGCCTATCCTTCTAAAACTCTTAAAAAAAACTGCAGAGGAAGGAACACTTCCAAACTCATTCTGCGAGGCCACCATCACCCTGATACCAAAACCAGACAAAGAAAACACAAAAAAAGAAAACTACAGGCCAGTATCACTGATGAACATGGATGCAAAAATCCTCAACAAAATTTTAGCAAACAGAACTTAGCAACACATCAAAAAGCTCATACACCATGATCAAGTTGGGTTTATTCCAGGAATGCAAGTATAACTGAAAGTATTCCCCCTAAGATCAGGAACAAGACAAGGGTGTGCACTTTTGCCACTATAATTCAATATAGTTCTGGAAATCCCAGCTACAGCAATCAGAGAAGAAAAAGAAATAAAAGGAATCCAGATCGGAAAAGAAATAAAGTTCTCACTGTTTGCAGATGACATGATACTGTACACAGAAAACCCTAAAGACAGTATCAGAAGATTACTAGAGCTAATCAGTGAATTTAGCAAAGTTGCAGAATACAAAATCAATATACAAAAGTCACTTGCATTTCTATACTAACAATGAAAAATCATAAAGAGAAATTAAGACATCAATCCCATTCACAATTTCAACAAAAAGAATTAAATAAATATCTAGGAATAAACTTACCTAAGGAGATGAAAGAACTGTAAACAGAAAATTATAAGACACTAATGAAAGAAATCAAAGATGACATAAACAGATGGAGAGATATTCCATGTTCCTGGGTAGGAAGAATCAATATGGTGAAAATGACTTATACTACCAAATGCAATCTACAGATTCAATGCAATCCCTATCAAATTACCAATGATATTTTTCACAAAACTAGAACAAAAAATTTCACAATTCATATGGAAATGCAAAAGACCCCGAATAGACAAGGCAGTCTTGAGAAAGAAGAATGGAGCTGGAGGAATCAAGCTTCCTGACATCAAGTTATACTACACTCTGTGACATAAATCAAACCAAGATTCTCTATGACCCACATGCTAGAGTAATGGAAATAAAAACAAAAGCAAACAAGTGGGACCTGGTTAAACTTAAAGGCTTTTGCACAGCAAAAGAAAATATAAGCAAGGTGAAAAGACAACCCTCAGAATGGGAGAAAATAATAGCAAATGAAACAACTGACAAAGGATTAATTTCCAAAATATACAAGCAGCTCATATAACTCAATACCAGAAAAACAAACAACCCAATCAAAAAGTGGGAAAAAGACCTAAACAGACATTTCTCCAAAGAAGACATACAGATGGCTAACAAACACATGAAAAGATGCTCAACATCACTCATTGTTAGAGAAATGCAAATCAAAATTGCAATGAGATATCACCTCAGACCAGTCAGAATGGCTGTCATCAAAAAGTCTACAAACAATAAACACTGGAAAAGGTGTAGAGAAAAGGGAACACTCTTGCACTGTTGGTGGGAATATAAATTGATACAGCCAATATGGAAGACGGTATGGAGATTCCTTAAAAAACTAGGAACAAAACCACCATATGACCCAGCAATCACACTCCTAGGCATACACCCTGAGGAAACCAAAATTGAAAGAGACACATGTATCCCATTGTTCATTGCAGCACTATTTACAATAGTTAGAACATGGAAGCTACCTAGATGTCCACCGACAGATGAATGGATAAAGAAGTAGCGGTATATATATACACAATGGAATATTACTCAGCCATAAAAAGGAACGCATTTGAGTCAGTTCTGATGAGGTAGATGAAACTAGAACCTATTATAAAGAGCGAAGTGAGTCAGAAAGAAAAAGATAAATACCAAATTCTAACACATATATATGGAATTTAGAAAAATGATACTGAAGAATTTATTTACAGGACAACAATGAAGAAACAGACACAGAGAACAGACTTATGGACATGGGGAGAGGGCAGGAGAGTGAGATGTAAGGAAAGAGTAACATGGAAACTCACATTACCATATGTAAAATAGAGAGCCAACAGGAATTTGCTGTATGGCTCAGGAAACTCAAACAGGGGCTCTGTAGTAACCTAGAGGAGTGGGATGGGGAGGGACATGGGAGGGAGTTCCAAAAGGAAGGGGATATATGTATACCTATAGCTGATGCATGTTGAGGTTTGACAGAAAACAGCAAAATTCTGTAAAGCAATTATCCTTCATTAAAAAAGAAATAAATAAAAGAAAAGAAAAAAAGAGTAGAAAAACATACAGATATATACATATATGCATATATAGCTGAATCACTTTGCTGGACACCTAAAACTAACATAATATTGTAAATAAACAATACCTAGATTAAAAGTGAAATAAATAAATAAAATGTTTCTGCCTTCTCCTCTACAATATTACTCTCAGCATTATCTCCTTTCTACCTAAGAACTAAAAAGTACAGCCTTCCCATTAGACATTCCTGAATAACAATGTCATTTTTTAATGCACCTTTATTTGAATATTTCTTCTTCATGTCTTCTTTTTACTTCTCACCCTTTTCTATGAAAAAAGAGAAAGGTTTTAGCTGAGAAAGACAAAAAGAAGGAGCACCCCAGGTTTTGAAATTTGAGGGTAACATTGTTGACATGTGAGCAAAGTATAAAAAACAAAACTCTATGGAGGAAAACAACTGGTTTTCCATAATAACTCACCATGTCAGCTGCAATCTTATCCACTCTTACCTCTCATCCCAGCTCATTTGTCTTTGTTGAAAGCCTTCAGCTCTGGCCCCAAATCTCACAAACTGTGTATTTGCTTTGATAGACTTGGAGGGAAAAAAAACCTCACACATATGACATCTCCATATGTGATAACACATTGAGGTTATTGGACCTGTTCCCAGGATGTGCTTACTCTTGTCTGTGTGATAAATTAGATGTAATTTTCTTTCTTAAACAGCTAAGGGTAATTAAGAGGTCTCTGATGATGATCTTAGGTTAGGTACAGCTGAGAGAGAGTAAATCCTGTGAGTAAATCCTACCAACCTCTAAAGTTCACATGAGACAGAGGGGAAAGAGAGGGTGCTTCAGGGCTTCCACTGTGTTAGATTTTCCCAAGGACTTTGGAAATACACTTTATTGAGAGCACCACATGGGTGGATTATCTTCTGCTCTGCTATCACCAGGGCTCCTCCTAACACCTTCCAGCATTTAGATAAAAGTCACTGAAATATTCCAGGAGTTTAACTTATGACGTGACTGAAGTAACACTTGAGCTAAAAAAGGAGTTCCAGGACTTTAGGCTCAGGGTGAAATGAAGATTGCAGATGAGTTTATGGCTCAATGAGACCTTCACCCTGGAAAGCTACCCCAGATAGTCCAACTGTCCCACCTGCCCAAGGTCAAATATATCATCTTCCTATTCTGGTCCTTCACAAATGGTTCTCTTAGTCCCTGAACTGACTATGACTAGATCAGAATCCTAGAAATCATCCCCCAAATTCACTCTCCTTTAGCCTCAGGTCTAGGAGATCACCAACTTCTGCTGTTTCTATTAGGTTGAACCATATGAAACTGCCACTATTTGACCTTTTTTTTTTTGCCCACAAAACAGCAATCTCAGATGGGTCGACCTAATATATGATTAATGCTTACTGAAGCTGTGCCCTGCTCTTTATCCCCTCAGGATCTTTCTCATCAAAGGGATTGATCTCTCACCTAGATTCCTACAACTCCCTCCCAAAGGACATTCTGCCCCCATCTTCTTCTACGCAACCTTCTGCAGATCTTTCTCTTTACATAAATGTAATTAAAACGCTTCCTTCCTTAAAAACCTATCACAGCCTTGATAACAAGGCCTCTTCTCCTCAAACAGAACCCACAAAGGCCTCGTGACCTGGCCTGCTTCCTTCTGCTTCAGGGCCCAGCAACTGGAGGGACCTGGCATTCTACTGAACTCTCTGTTGATGCCTGAATAGAAACTATTCTTTGACTTGTTTTCTGGAATGCTGTCCTCTCCAAATCTCCAAAGCTCTCTAATTCTTACTCATGTTTCCAAATCATCTCAGTTATGACTTGTTCCAGAAGGCCTTCACCACTCACTACACACATGCACGCACACATACACATGAGTGCACACACACACTCACATTCCAGCCTGGGATAGGGTGCTGTCCCTCAGCTCATATAGTCACAGTAACACCATATTCAACAAACATCTCCTTTCTTCACTACACAGTGTGTGTCTGGAATGCAAATACTATATTTTATTCATCTGGGCCTCCCCAGAGCCTAGCACAGTGCCTGGTAAGGAGCATGTGGGTAATAAATGTTTGATGAAGCCATACATGAATAAATCCATTAGAATATTATAGAGAGAATTGGGAGGTATTTGGAAAGGGCATATATTCATTAAAAAATAAACCTTGGGGTCAGTGCACTTCTCTAAAAGGTCAACAACTGAAATTACTGGTCATATTTTTCTGTGATAAATATTGATAAGCTACTCTCAACTCAGGGCTTCTCAGGTGGCGCTAGTGGTAAAGAACCACCTGCCAATGCAGGCAGACATAAGAAACATGGGTTCGATCCCTCAGTTGGGAAGATCCCCTGGAGGAGGGAATAGCAAACCACTCCAGTATTCCTGCCTGGAGAATCCTATGGACAGAGCTACGATCCATAGAGTTGCAAAGAGTTGGATAAGACTTAAGCGACTTAGCATGCACGAGTGCATTCTCACTCAACAAAAGATTTCCAAGTACCAAACAATGGGTTACCTTATTTAAAGCTTTCACCTAATCTCAGGACAGAAGAGGTATGTTCCTTTCAGCTTACATTAATGGAACCTGATATTCTACGGCTGGGAACTTCTAGGGTCATTTGGCCTACTTCAATGATTCTTTATTCCACTGATCCCATATAAGCCTTAAAAAGTTAATGCAATTCCTAATCACCTAATTTACCTTCAAAGAGGCCTCTGGACATTGGAGAGAACTGAGTTGATTAAAAATTAAAATTTTCCAATTTCCTTATATAAACATTTATTTATAAAATGGCCCCAGCATAAAGTGTATAGGTTCCACACTCAGAATAGTTTGAAACTAGAAAAGCCATTATGAAGGGTCAACCTTCTAACAACTCTGACTATCATCTTTGCAACTTCCAATCCATCTTCCACACAGCCTGCAGCCTTCCTGCCTGTTAACACAGTCTTAGCTGTCAACAGCTCCCTCTAAAACTCTCATAGTTCTATTGCTCACAGGAGTCAGTCCAAATTTTTCAGCCTAGAACTCTGCGTTCTGTATACCCTGGCTCCAACTTACATTTTCCAGTCATTTCACCTAATATGTCGTAATTCAAACCAGGCCCTTCAGCCAGGTTGGATCACTCTCACTGGCCACGAATGGCCCACATGTTCTACCCCTGTGTCTGTTTCCCGGTAGAAACACACCTGGAATGCCCACCCCATTTCCCTCTGTCTAACAGAATCCTAGCTATTCTTCAGGAAGAATTTGGGGCCCCACCTGTCCATATCTTTTATTTCTCCCTCCTCTGAACTCCTACCACCCATACTGCCTAAAGAGGTTATGATCCATAAATTGCCTTGTACTGTCTGTTAACTGTACTTCTGTCATCTCCTTAAGTAGCCTGCAAGATCTCTGAGACCCCCGAAACAGCAACTCAGCACCCTGAGCTCAGGTTATTCTCAACAAACATCCACTAATGTGCTTTAACCATGTCAGGAACATCTTGGGAGCTGCTCCTCTGTATCCTAACATAGAAATCAGCCCCAGGCTCCTCTGTCCTTGGAATTCTCCAGGCAGGAATACTGCGGCGGGTTGCCATGCTCATCTCCAGGGGATCTTCCAACCCAGGGACTAAACCTAAGTTTCTGGCATTGCAGGCAGACTCTTTACTGTCTGAGTCATCAGGGAAGCCCCTCTAGTTGTGGGCTATCACATCTGTCTGAAGCCTGGACTCTCTGGGCTTCTACTTTCCATTGTTCCTAAAATGTTTGCAGTCTCTATAATCAGGTTTTGCTCTGAATCCTAGCAGGTCTTGGCTGCTTTCAAGAGTTCTGTCTCCCTAGGGTATAGATCTTGGACTCTCACGTTGAGTCACTTTTTCACTCATTATTTTTTTCTGGTGGTACTACATGGCTTGTGGTTTCTTAGTTCCCCGATTGAGGATCAAATACAGGCCTCCAGCAATGACAGTGTGGAGTCCTAACCATTGGACCACCAGGGAATTCCTTCTAATGTCTAGTCTTTAGCTCAGTATTAGTCGCTCAGTTCTGTCTGACTCTCTGTGACCCCATGGACTGTAGCTGCCAGGTTTCTCTGCCCATGGGATTTTCCCAGATGAGAACACTGGAATGGGTTGCCATTTCCTTCTCCAGGGAATCTTCCTGACCCAGGGATTGAACCCGGCTCTCCTACACTGCAGGCAGATTCTTTACTGTCTGAGCCAAGGTCATGTGCAAAAAGAAAGAAATCACCCAGGACTGTGGCGCCCCAGCCACACATGAAGCACTATTATCGTTTACTCACTGTGTTGAACGGGTCACTTCGATACTCTGATGCAGACAACTGGCCACACTCCCTCCCTGCCTGGGAACAAGCCTACGGCCAGGTCAGCCCCTCCGGGGTGTGTCTAACCAGATTTTTCAGCTTCCCCTCTTGCCCACTGGATCCCAGGATTCTTCCTACTCAAGCCCTTCAGAGTGTGACAACAGCTGCTGTAGGCAAATCTCTTCAACTTTCTCATGCAACTTGGAGAAGTGGGTCAAGAAATATAAAATAACCCACTAGTCTGTAAATTCCATTCTTCAGACTTAAACTCTTTGAGGGCACAATCATCGTCTTATGAAACTTTTTTTTTTGATATTCTGAGCATCTGACCACTGTTAGACACTCAAAGATATTTATTGTAGGGATGGATGGATGAACACAAACACTGCATGGCTACTTCATCATTATCCAAATTCCAGGTTTCTTTCCAGTAAGGTGCTTTTTAAACAAAATTTGTGGCCATACCTGTGCATCATGTGGGATCTTAGTTCCCTGATCAGGGATTGAACCTGTGTCCACTGTATTGAGTGCACAGACTCTTAACCACTGGGCCACCAGGGAAGTCCCAGTAAAGCTGTTGCTGTTATTGCTGCTGTTTTTTTTTCTCTTTTGGTTTTCTAATTTACTTCATTTTAAGATCTGAGTACTAAACTGAGGAGGAAAAAAAAATCCCATTTCCTGAAGCAACTGATTTGCTTCTAGGTTAATCTCCCTGCACTTCTGTGCCTGGTTGTCGTTGTGTGCGCTCAGGGCTGATGACAAAGGTTCTTCACAGCAGGAGATAACACAGACAAGAGGACAATAGTTTTCAGAGGGCAGTGACTATCTTGAACCTACCTCTTGCCGTCTGAAGCTAAAGTGCACTGCATGCATGTAAGCAATTATTACCATGACTTCAGTTTTCATTAATATGGGGTTTCTAATATTTTTTTTTTCAGGAACTGCAAGAGTATCATTAGAAGATTCCAATTGAATCCACAGATATTTACTAAATGTCAGATAGAAAGCAGTGAAGTGAATTTTTGGACATGAGACAAACATCTCCTAAAAGAGAGCTCTTAATCTGATGACAAAGGACAAATACAAGAGCCTTCTGGGGCCTGGCATGAAGAGCTCCAGCCTTTGGCTAGGGATTTCTGAGCCTGTGAAGGGGACTCACTCACCAGCACAGTAGCCCACGAGGTTGAGGAACTGCTCCTCTTTACAGCTGGCCCTGCAGCTCCCAGCAGTCAGAGGAATGTGAGGGTGGCAGGAGATGCAGTCAGACTCCAACGGGCCATGGCACTGCCTGCAGGTGGGGTGGCACTCTGGAAGGAAAAACAAGAATCAGGATTGAAGCTAGCAGCTCAGCATGTACACACATGAAGTATTTAGTGTACTCCACCAATTACACTAAGAACAGACTTCAAACGCTAATCATCTTTCGAAGAAGATGCCTGAGCAAGCCTGGCACACCCTTTGGCATTAACCAAACGACAGCATTTCTAGTGCAAAAATGTTGCCCATGAACAAAACATGAAATCTAGAAACATTAAAATGAGAGAAATTAGGACTTCCCTGGTGGTCCCAGGTCCAATAGCTAAGCTAAGAGCCCAGGTTCAATCCCCAGTCAGGGAATTAGATCCCATATGCCAGGACTAAGAGTTCACAGGCTGTAACTAAAAAGATCCCACATGCCAAGAAGAAGATTAAAGATCTTGCATGCCTCAACTAAGACCCAGTGTAGCTAAATAAGTAAATAAATACTTTAAAACTTTTTAGAAAATAAAATGAGAGGAACTGGTTGCTCAGTATGACCATTCCCATCTATATAAGTCATGAAGCTCAGATCAAAGTCAAAAAGCAGAAAAACAAGTGGTAAGACTCTCCCTCTCTAAAATTCAAAGAGCTCCATGGAGAAGAGGGAGACATTTTGCTTCTCAGAAATCCCCAGCAGGCACAGGTGGAACTATCCATAGCAGGGGAAGTGAAAACTTCTCACAATCAGATGCCAACTCTGCTCTCGCTCCAGGCCACAACTTGAGTGCCTGTTTTAGCAGCAACACTTAATTAAAATACAAAGAGCCGAAAAAGGCCTCTTTCTGGAGGTTATCATGAGCCATGTTTGAAGTTCAATTCTTTAGACAAAACTGTCAAAGCTATGTTTTCCCCAGAAAAACCACCAAATTACTGAGAGGTACTATACTGAAAAAGAGCAGTGACTCCCAGTAGGTGCAGGCAATAAAGATAAGGATGGCAAAGAAGAAAAGAAAGTTGCAGCTGCAACTGCTCTTGTGTTGCCAAGATGGGCAGCGGGAGCAAGTGTGCGTGGAAGGAGATTGAAGGGTTTCTCTGCCAAGGATGAGGAAGTCTAAGCCTGTATGATTCTAAGAGGAGGGGAGGTGAAGGACCAGAGCTGGGTAGTGCTTGCTGGAACTAATGACAAAGAATTCTCTTATGGTTCAGAGCTGGTGGGAAGGAAAGGCACAGATTTCCAGTAAAGTCAACTTTGTCTGGCAGAAGGCCAAGAGAAAATAAGAAGTTACAGGAAAAAAAAAAAAAAAAAGCAAGCGAGCAAGCTGCTGATTAGAAGGCTAGCACTAACTACCACCAGTTCTACATTCCTGAGGCTTTGTAAATGTCCATCCAAAAGATACTAGCACTCTCAGGATGATCTCTACCGCTCAATGCCCCCTCCCTGCCAGGATATTTCCAGTGACCTTGGAGCCCTGCTGCTTGTGATACTGTTACTGAGTCCAAGTCCCCTCTGCTCGCCCCACGACAGACCAATAAATCAGTAGACAAAGTGTTGAGGCAAGGAATAACAACTTTATTTGGAAAGCTGGCAGACCAAGAAGATGGCAGACTAGTGTCTCAAAATAACCATCTTATCACGGTCTGGATGCCAGGTTACTTTACAGAACACAGAGGAGGAGGAGGAGGTGAGGAAGTAAAGTATAAAGGCCATTAATCTTGCAAATACCCCCTGGAATGACCAGCCTCAGGGAGGGGATGTGTTAATTTCCTCTTTCTTGCAGCCATACATAGGTGAACAGGGTCAGAAGGTCTCTCTGGACAACAGCATTTTGGTTTCACATTCAGGCAGAGGGGCTGGGTTCCCCCGAGGTACGGCATTATGTACAGATAGTATCCTTTCAGTTTAGGAAAGCAACAGAAAGCAAAAGAAACAGATTCAACCTGTAGCTGGATTTTTTATTCTTCCCTATGAAAGTACCTTCCATCTGCTGGTCTCAGGCAGGCAGGGACATGGGCAGAGAAGAGTTACAGCTTCTCAGACTTTCCTCCCACACAACAATTTTCCACAGATAAAACCAACTGGGCAAGGGTGAGGGCACAGAAGGGAAGACCACAGTTTTCAAGGACAACCCCAGTGACAAAGAAACCAAGAATGCTCCCCACTGAGCTTAATAGAGTGTTTCAAGTAAAACAACCCATCAGGGGCCTACAGAGATTAAAAAGCTACTTGTAGAAGAAAATTCCAGAAGAAACAATATTGATCTTCAATCATCTAAATCTGTATTCACATTAAATTTCCTCTTTGGAGTTTGAGGCTTGATGAATCTGACAAGTTTTAATTTATTTCAAAAATATTTTACACATTTACTACGTGTTTTCCAATGCCAGAGACACAAATCAAACAATTTTATAACGATGGGCTTTTTCCCTATCAGTCGGCCTCAGCAGTCTATTTTTAGAAATAAAACCATAATCATGATAGAATGTGTTTGTCTTTTTTTTTTTTCTTTAGCGACAAGAAAACACAGAGCTACGATAAGGTGCTTAAATTTTAGTATTTTGTCGATTCCAATAAAACCCTTCACTAATCTGAACGAGTAATTTTTAAAATCTCTGTCACTGAAATATACAGGTGCTCTTAAAAACATATTGGGCTGATGTGTCAAGGAAGAAAATAAATACCTCTTTCCCTTTTTGCTCTATTAGGCTGTAGCCAGGGGTAGGGTAGCTGCAGCTGAGGACTGCAAAAGTAAGGCCAATGCCTGCTCTCCCACAAATGCATGAGAGCCTGCTCATCTCCTCGATGGCCCCCATCAACCCTCACTATATGCAGAGGGTCAAGCTGATTCTCATTTTTCACATTATCCACATTTCCTATTGGATGAACAGAATTTCACTTATTTTCCTCACTCAGAAGGACTCACAGCCCAAGTCTAGTCCCCTGGTGTGACACGGTTTCTAAATGCAGAGTCAGGTTGCATTATGAAGACAACATATGGGCATAGGGTGTGATGGGCATATGCCCCAGCCATACTCACCTGTACAACTGCCTTCCTGGTTGAAGTACCCATCTGGGCATTGGGAGAGACACTGCCCATCCAACAGCACGTGGGAAGGCCAGCAGGCTGTGCAGTTACGTGGGCTCATCCCTGCACACCCAAAACAGGATGGGTGGCAAGCTGGAAGGAAGAAAAGGCAGAAGAGATAATCAGGAGAGCCACCAGCCAACAAGGACAGTAGCTCTGCCTTTCCCATTCACTTTCCTGAAATAGTCCATTGGTATAAGTTCTATCGGAGAAGGCAATGGCACCACACTCCAGTACTCTTGCCTGGAAAATCCCATGGACGGAGGAGCCTGGTAGGCTGCAGTCCATGGGGTCGCTAAGAGTCAAACACGGTTGAGCGACTTCACTTTCACTTTTCACTTTCATGTACTGGAGAAGGAAATGGCAACCCACTCCAGTATTCTTGCCTGGAGAATCCCAGGGATGGCAGAGCTTGGTGGGCTGCCGTCTATGGGGTCGTACAGAGTCGGACACGACTGAAGTGACTTAGCAGCAGCATAAGTTTATACATTCACTTAACTTTCCCAAAGACAGGGCAGACACCTCACATACTTCTTTCAGACTGTATCCTATAAAGCAAGCATCTGTGGAACCCAGATTAAAGTGTTAGTTGTTCAGTCGTGTCCGACTCTGTACGACTCCATGGACTGTAGCCCGCCAGGCTCCTCTGTCCACGGAATTCTCCAGGCAAGAATACTGGAGTGGGTTGCCATTCCCTTCTACAAGGGTTCTTCCTGACCCAGGGATTGAACCTTGGTCTCCTGTATTGTAAGCAGATTCTTTACCAACTGAGCCATCAGGGAACCCAGATTAAGAAAACGATAAGTGACACAAAAAACAGAAATGACCATTTGTGGACTCATCCATTTCTATATTCCCATGTTCCCCGTCTCAGAGGATGTCAGATAAAGAACAGAAAGCCATAAAAATGGTCTCCTTCCATCAGGAAAGCTCCTGTACCATTAATGGGCTGCTGATCAGGCTGCTCAAATTAAAGAGAAAGGTGATAGAGACCTTACTGATTGACTCCACAAAGGTTTCTATGGTGCCCACGCTCTGATGGAGACTGGACACATACAGGTAGGAAGGACTGTCCAACATTTTCAACTGCTCAAACTAGCTGCATCAACAGACACACAAGCAAGTAAGTGGAATAAAACAAATGGAAAATGGAGTATAACAGAGAGAATAAGAGCATCACATCACAATTCTCTGCAACCTAGACTAAGTTATGCAATTTCTCAAGGCTCCCACTTCCTCGTGTATAAAAATGAGAATATAAACTATACATACTGAATGGGGTGTTGTGGACACCATGTGGATTATTTACTATGCCTCACTCATTTCTTCCCACAGAAACCACAATAACGGCTTTTGCCCACCTTTTGCCCTCACTCCTTCTGCCTCCTGCCCCATGCTGGGGCTTTCCTCTGTGGCCCCTGCACGATGTGACATGCCCTTCCTCTTGGGAACTGTGAGTAAGGGTTCTTTCCCAAGACAATCATCTCCTGATATGCTGACCTCATCATATCTGAATCATAATAAAGCCCACAATTTGAAACAGCCAGTCAATCACCCTCAATCACTCATTCATCTTTTGTTATTGAGCCGCAAGTAGGTCGAGGTGTTGGGGAAACAGAGGTGAGTAAGACAATGAGTGGGAGGACCCAGACATTTCAGGGACAAGATCCACTGACTGCAGGGATACCACCCTCAGTCTCCTCTTTGCCTCCTCTGCCCCCTCAATCAAACCTCCTGAAGACTCAAGAGATCCGCAGCTTGAAAGAAGCATATGGGATTTTCTACCACTGAGGTCTCCATTTCCACCAACCCCCAATAAAAATGTGAATTTCATTCCTTGATGTACGGATTGGGCTGCTGTAAAGTAGGATGTTCTTGTCCAGCAGGTTTGTAGGAGTATTAAACTCATGATATATGGCTGGTAGATGACTGCTGTCCTAAACCTTCTGGTGCTCCAGTCTAGTATTTCATCCATAACTGAGCACCTAAAGGTTTAACACCTGTACCTGAGCTAAGGCCATACCTGTTTGGATTGGGCAGTACACCTTACCTTGCATGCCATGCATGCTAAGTCACTTCAGTCCTGTCCAACTCTGCAACCCAATGGACAGTAGCCCATCAGGCTCCGCTGTTCATGAGATTCTCCAGGCAAGAGTACTGGAGTGGGTTGCCATGCCTTCTTCCAGGGGATCTTCCCAACCCAGGGATCAAACCAGCATCTCTTATATCTTCTGCACTGGCAGGCGGGTTCTTTACCACTGAGCCCCCTAGGAAACCCCACACCCTATCTTGTGTGTGCTGTGCATATTCGCTCAGTAGTGTCTGACTCTTTGTGAGCCCATAGACTCTGTAGCCCACCAGACTCCTCTGTCCATGGGGATTCTCCAGGAAAGAATACTGGAGTGGGTTACCATGCCCTCTTCCGGGGGATCTTCCCAACCCAGGGATCGAACCCAGGTCTCTTGCATTGTAAGTGGATTCTTTGCTGTCTGAACACAGTAGGGAAGTAGGGAAGCCCACACCCTACTTATTGGTTGATAAGTATTTTGATTATTATTCCTAGCTACACTGCAGAGCTTTATATCTATTCAACAGTATTTATTACCTTATGAAAAACAGAGCCAGAGCTCCAAGTTTTAAAATTATTTCCTTATTTTTAGATTGCCTTGTTAACTGCTCTAATAGCACAAGTCACAATAATTTTTCCCAAGTATTTTCAGAATCACTGACAAAATATTTCCTCTTTAAAAAATAAAACAGAACAAGTAAGCAAATATGATTATAAAAGAGAGGTACATATCAGCTCATTATTTAAGACATGTTTAACACAAATGAAATGACATGTGATAGAAAGTCAGGTGGCAGTATTTCAAAAAACAACTAACTTGTACTGTCAATACAAAGCCCTCTAAGATAATTGGGAAAGCAGCATACTTCTACATACCTAAATTTATTTATGATAATACCAATATGTTCATATCAGACCTTACAAGATTGCAAATATCCCCGACTCCTCCTGTTCTACCTCTTTAATAAATAGGAAATCAAAGCATATCGTTGTTGAATTGAAAACTGGGAGGAGATGAATTAATGCATTATGAGCAGACAACTTACTTCATTTCATTTGGTCACAAAATCAATGAGATAAACTGGCTCGATGTGAATAAAGATTGTTACTGAATTATATAAAACAAGAAAGCAACCATAAGGAAGGCTGAGCACCAAAGAAATGATGCTTTCAAACTCTGGTGCTGGAGAAGACTCCTGAGAGTCCCTTAGGTAGCAAGGAGATCCAACCAGCCCAACCTAAAGCAAATAAGTCCTGAATATTTATTGGAAGGACTGATGCTGAAGCTGAGCTCCAATACTTTGGCCACCTGATGTGAAGAACTGACTCATTAGAAATGACCCTGATGCTGGGAAAGGGAAAGATTGAGGGCAGCAGGAGAAGGGGGCAACAAAGCATGAGATGGTTGGATGGCATCACCTACTCAACCGACATGAGTTTGAGCAAACTTTGGGAGACAGTGAAGGACAGGGAAGCCTAGTGTGCTTCAATCCATGGGGTCACAAAGAGTCAGACACGACTCAGTGACTGAACAACAACAACAACAAAGAAAGCAATGAAGACAAATGAGTTGATGGGCCAAGAATTTCAGGAGAAAATCCTTTGGCTCCCACTTGATTTTAGAAATAAGCCTCACTGGACATCCCCATGGCAGACTTCAGAACTGCCTTCATTGGAAATGTTTAAGAACGAAATAGATAATGAGCTAGTGAGTCAACCTGTGCCATTGAGGGAAAATGATAGGCTGGATTACCATCCTCTCCAAGTATTTTGTCCTCTGTAATATTCTATTTCTGTAACGATAGGCATCTGTGTCTTTAAAACAAGCTCATGAAACTCCAATTCTGTGCCACTTTTGGAAATGTCTACACTCTTTCAGGGACTTTTATGAGGGTCTATCATTTAATGGAAGTTGATTCTGTAGCAAAAGTTCCAGTCTGAAGTCTAAGATCCTTCAAGGAAGACTAACTCCATTATAGGGCATATATGGAAGAGATTTGAGAATAAGTTCTGTGAGTAATTTCTCCACTACATTTTTTAGAGAGTGGTTTTCCAGTTGATGGCTGAGTATATTTCTGAAAAGCGTAACGGAGCTGCTTAAGCACTAAAAGTTTTGGCATTAAAAGTGTCCTCAGATGGTTGTAAATTCCAGTCAACCTGACTCCAGTAAAAATTTTACCTAAAACAATGAAAACATACCAATTTTTTTGTTCATTCTATTTTCTGTTTAAATTTCAAAGGACACTGCTACTTCTTTTTTCCTTTTAAATAATATATGAAGTGGGCCAGCATAAATATTTTCATATCATATAAAATTTCCTAGCCTTTCATGTCAAAACAATTTTTGAGGTGGATGTCTCTTGAATTATGATGTAGATATCAAAATCTTCTAGGTTATGCAGTAGGAACACCATGATGAGGGATGGAAGTTGAAATGAGTCAAGTCAAATAAAATCACTCTCCCCCTCTCCCTCATTCTTCTTTTCCTTCTTTCTTTCTGTTTTCTTTTTAAAGAACAAAAGGCATAGTGCAATTTAGTTCATTTTCATGAATGGTTTACTTCACTTAACATAATGTCGTTAAGGTTCATCAACATGGAAACATGGGTCAGAATTTTCTTCCTTTTTCAGGCTGAATAATATTCCATTGTATGTATGCATATTTACCACATTTCGGTAATCCATTCATTCATCGGTGCACGCTGAATTGCTTCCACTTTTAAGCTAGTGTGAATTACGCTGTTATGAAAAAGGGGTATACAAATACCTCTTTGAGATCCCACTTTCAATATTTTGGGCATACACCCAGAAGTGGAATTGCTGGATCAGATGGTAAAACGTGATTTATCCTACCTCCCCAAGCCCCTGGGAATCCTTTAAGAGTAAAATTTACATCTTATCCATCTCTGTGATTCACACAGTACCTGTCATACTCCCTGTCCCTGGCACATCACAAGTTCTCAGGAAATAAGTTTCCGCTGACTGAACGGAAGGGCAGCTAGGAAGAGGAGTGGGTGGGGTAGGTGGATGGAAATGCTGGCAGCACGCCGCTAGGTCTCCCTTCTCTTTGATCTTTTCTTTTCAGCCTCAGGCTGGTGAGTCCCAAATTTATGTGGAAAGCTCTGACTTTAACCCTGAACTCAAATCACATAAATCTACCTGACTAGGAAATGTCTCTACTTGGTGTTTCATTGCTACCACATATTCTTCATTCCCCATTATCCATTATCCATTAAGTATCCAAGCTTAACCCTTACCTACTTAATGTAAATGATCACATCACTTTCATCCCATCCAAACTGTACTCATGACCCACCCCCAACCCCACATCCTACCCTCTACCTGGTCTGTTTGTAAAATAACCCCCCTTCATACCAACAAGTTCAATTCTGAACGTGCATTCATTAATCAGTCAAATTTGTTCGTAAGTCCAAAATATTAGCCTAGGTATGCAACTAACACAATTATAGAGTACCGTACTGTAATAGGTTTAAAATACTTCTCACATAAATAATACATGTAAAAATGCAAAAAATGAGAACATCTTTAATCTTGCAGTACCCTGCCTTGAAAAGTACCGTAGTACCAGCTACCTCACTGCTGCTGTGATGCTCGCTTCTGGACATCCCGGGCTTGAAATAAAGACCCTGAGCTGCTGCACTCTATACAGTTCTGTGTGGTAAAGTACACAAGAGCATAAGCACCAGTGGAGGATGCACACACGTGACCATGCACGCCAGACACGTGAACTAACGGGTGGGACTGGACATGCAAACACACGTTCACATCTTTGGCAGCTTGCAACTTGAATTTTGATGGTTCATTTCTAGGGGACTTACTGTATTCCCTGGCTTGCCTTTACCCCACTATTCACAAAGACGCTCACAATGAGAAAGCTGGACTTCTACTTTTTCTCACCATAACACAGCCAAGATAGGTTGATTTCTACTTCTTAAATCTGCATCAAATCTTTCCCAGTTTAATCATCCTCATGACCCTTAATGTAGACCGTCAATGTCACTCCTGATATGGGTCAGTGTGGCAGCTTCCTAGCTAGCCCTACTTATTGTCTCCCCATTTACCTGCCACACCACCATCAGGGAGGTCCCCATAAAATGCAAATTGACCAAACTACTTCCCTACTTAAAATCTTCTAATGGTTCTCCAAAACCAACAGTGTCAACTCCTATACACAGCACACGCAGCCCTTCATGACATGACCCAACCCAATGTCTCCAGTATCACTTCCCTACAATCCACCATTCGGACTTTATCCTGCAGGAAAACCAAATGCACAGTCCTTCTCCAAACACACCATGACTTTACACTTGCTGTTTCCCGGGCAAAGAATACCCTTTCTTACGTTCTTCCCTAGTAAATTCCCATTAATTCTCAACAGCCTAATGTAGTTTTCCTTCTGCAAATTTTTTGTCATATCCTCTCCCCTAAATGGTCAGTCTCCTTTGTTGCATTCTTTCTATATCTTCTGCCTATTGCCATTACAACATGTATCTTGTCTTTTCAGTTATTTTTTCTGTGTCAGTCTCCCTAAGTTGATCACTCTTTCCTTAAGGCATGGTCTATATTTTTTTTCATCTCTCTATCCCCAACGCCTAGCACATCACTGCTATAAAAGCAAGGGGAAAGAGAAGACTGAACATCTCCAAAAGGCATGCATTTGTACAGCTTATGTCAGCACTCTAGGGACTACATTAAAGTGTTACTTAATATAAATGCCACATATTTTATTCAATTAATTCAAGGGAATCCCAGCTTCATAAATAGCAACACACTCTTAAGCAGAACAGGCTGACTCCTGCGCATTTATTTTCTTTAATTAAAGCTCTGTGCCTTAAGGCCTTTGGTGAATCTTAGGAACAACTAAATAGATAAAATACCACAATATGCTTTACTCCTTCTCATTCATCTAAAGCAAGTTATTTAATTAACCAAAATCATCAGTGAGTTTCTTATTTAAAAAAGAAATTGGCATTTTGGTTCAAGATGGCATCATAGGAGGCTCCTGAATTCACTCCTGGTGGTCACGCTAATCTCCAATTACACATGGGCCAATTCCCTATGAAAGAAGTCCAGAAACTAGCTGAGCACCTCCTACACATTAAATGAATGAGAAAAAAAGGGGGGGGGGGGAGGCAGTAAGTATGCCGAGACACACTCCTACCATAAATCCTACCCCTGGAACAGCAACATATTGATACAATAATCAAGAGGGACTCACAGAGACCTAGCTTCTCCCTAAGGATTGAAGGGCTTGAACCTAACATTTACTACCCAACTTTAAGACTTCCACCTGAAAAATGGTCCTCCAACCTTTAGCTCCAAAAGCCAACGGGGCTTGAATCCAGAAGACCTACGAGATCAGAGTATCCAAAGAGACAATTCTTCATGGGCTCGCTAGGATTCATGGTACTTGTCCCCTCAGGGCTCCTTGTGAAGGCATCCATCAGAAAGGCGCATCTCCCAGTCTTTTCCGGAAAGAGACACCCGTGTATATAGTAAAGGCTGCAGCCTGAGGGTCAGGCCTCTACTTTAACCCACATATAGAGGCTGAGTGCCCGCCATCCTCTCCAGAGACCTGGGAGGTGGGAGGACAGCATGTTCATGTTCTCCCTCCGCCTAGCTCCAAGTCACTTGTGTCTCCCTGGAAAGTATCTGTGTACAGGTCTAGGGCCCTGGTTTTTTGACCGGGGCCCAGAGAACACGGCCACTGATGGCCTGACTCTGATGATCAGCAGGGTTCGAGTTCGTGGGCTCGGTGGAATTGTAGCGAACACAGGAATAGTTGTTAACCAGCGACTCTACCCCCCCAAAAAACAACCACCTTCTAGACAGTCTCTGAAAAAGACCCACTTGGATATTTTAGAAGTTGCTGCCAGAGGGTTTGGCTCCAATCTCCCAGCATTCAGATGCTGACTAAGATTCGAGGAGGGGAAATAAGTGAAGGTGGTCAAAAGGTACAAACTTCAGTTATAAGATAAACAAGTTCTGGGGAATCTAATGTACAGTGTGGTGCTAGAGTTAACAACTGGTCTGCGTGTGCAAGCTCAGTCGTGTCTGACTCTTTGATGAACCGAGCAAAAATACTGGAGTGGGCTGCCATTTCCTCCTCCAGGGGATCTTCCCGACCCAGGGATCGAAACCACGTCTCCTTCGGCTCTTGCATGGGCAGGCAGATTCTTTACCACTGAACCACTTGGGAAGCCCTATAGTTAACAATACTATATGTATATTTGAAAGTTACTGAGACAGTAAATAATAGTTTTCATCACAGGAAAAAAAATTACAGCTCTGTGAAGTGAAGGATGTCGAACTAAACTTACTATCATGATCACTTTGCAACATAAACATATATTAAATTAATATGTTGTACACCTTAATTGAACAATGTTATATGTCATTACATTTCAACAAAACTGGAAAAAAATTGATGCCAAATCTGTATTGATTTTGTGCAGTTTTGCCCCACTCAGGTTTAAGTTCTGCCTAAGGAGGCAGTACTGTCTCCAAGACTGACAAAGAAGGCTTGGAAAAGTTTGGATACTAAAATTTCCCGGATGTCTCCCCGATCAAAGCTCTATGATAATTCTACCTATAATGAAATGCTTGTGATGGGGGATGGGAGGGGGCTCTGGGATGTTTGTTATGTCTGCCTTCTTTTATGAACCACAATGTTTCTACAGACATTATACATGAGAAGATATGTAGGCAAAACTTGTTATTGCACTATGGAGTTCATTTTTAAAACAAAACTAGTAATTTCCTCAAAATTATATTATCTTGAGCCCTCTCACTAAACTGCATGGGAATTTTAAAAAAATCCATCCTTAACTTGCCACAGAAAGTGAAAGTCGCTCAGTCGTGTCTGACTCTTTGCAACTCTATGGACTATACAGTCCATGGAATTATCCAGGCCAGAAGACTGGAGTGGGTAGCCTTCCCTTCTCCAGGAGATCTCCCCAACCCAGGGATTGACCCCAGGTCTCCCGCATTGCAGGCAGATTCTTTACCAGCTGAGCCACAAGGGAAGCCCAATTTGCCACAGAATTGGGCCAATTACGTGACTGAGTTAATCATCCCAACCAAGTTCATACCCCATTGCTCCATCACAACCAAGTCGTTGACTTAGTGACTGGATGGGATCATTAAGTGAGGTGGCCTGGCCTGAAATTAAATTGTAAAGCTCTAGGACAAAAAGAAGAACAAGGGCTCTAGGCTTGGAAAGAAGGAAATATTCCGAATGCCCAGGATCTCCCCAATGCTGAATTATTCTTCAGTTGGTTCCTTCTAAGTCTCAGTTTCTTCATCTAGAAAATGGGAGTAAATATAAATTCACAGGATTTCCAATCAAATTTTTGCTTGTAAGGAATTTCATAAACTATAAAGTGATACATGTATGTATGTATGTAAATAACTGTAGGAATCTATACCAAAAGACTAAGAGGTTATCTGAATATAGAAGGGTTACAGGTAGGAATCACAGATAAAATAAAGGACATCTAGTTAAATTTGAACTTCAGATAAACAATGAAAAAGATTTTAGAATATCTCAGGTAATACGTGGGCATACTAAACATTTCATTTTTTATATGCTAAATATTTTTATTTCTTAATTCTGTATTTTTTAATATAGTCCTCCTAATTTACTAAGAGGTTTTTCCTTATGTGAAGAATAGATCATGAACCTATGAAGACAGATTTTCAGCAAATTAAAGTGATCATTATTTTTTTCTCCTTTGATGTTTTGATATGATAAATCACCTAATAGATATCTCAATAAAAGCTAATCTGTAAGTCCTTAAAGTAACCTGAATTCAATTTGATATATAGTTCTGAATTCAACGTGATAACTTTTTAATATTTTATCTAAAATTTGTAGTTTTTCTCTGGGTTACGTTGTAACATTGGCATTTGTGCTATGCTGGATGAAAAAATAGTGTACTCTAAAATATTCTATCTTTTTGTCTGCTCTAGGATTTTATATTATTATAAGATTTCTTTGTATTGTTTTTTGATGGTTTTAATAACTCACACATTAAACTGTCTAACTCTAGCACTCTTTTAGAAGAAGTTCTTTGTTAACCTTTCTAATTTTATGTATGACTTTTGATTTATTCATACTTTCCATGTCTTCTTGGACTCATTTTGACAATAAACCTTTTCTTTTAAAGTAATTTGATGGCGGCTTTCAACATTTTCAGAATTTTTTAATCCCAAGTCTTCATTTGTTAATCTTGATAATTTAGATATTTTTAACATTTTTGGTCTATACTTTTCAAAGTTTCAATAATATGCAAAATGTAGGCAATGAAAAGAAATAAAAATTGGGATTTACAAAAACTGCGATCATTAGAAGTACACCAGTTATACAATAAAGTGATATACTTATTCTTCTTTAGTTAGTTGGATGATAAAGAATCTGCCTGCAGTGCAGGAGACTTGGGATCAATCTCTGGGATGGAAAGGTACCCTGGATAAGAAAATGACAACCCACTCCAGTATTCTTGCCTAGAGAATTCCATGGACACAGAAACCTGGCAGGCTATACAGTCCATGGGGTTGCAAAGGGTTGGACATGACTGAGTTCACACAACTCTTTAATTAGAGGCTTTGCTTATTCAAACTACGATCTGTGGACCAGGAGCATCAGCCTCCCCTGAAACATGTTATAAACATGCAAGCTCAGACCCCACCCCAGACCTACTGAATCTGAGTCCACATTTTAAACAAGATTGACAAGAGATTCCTACGAGCAGTTCTACTCTACAGAGACTGCAACTAAAAGCTGAATCTTCAAAATAGTTGAATCCCTTAAAGAAAAATAGATAAGTCCTCAACAAGAGTGAAGGAGAATCTGAGACTGAACTGAGCAATCTGACCTGACCTTAGGAACACCCATAGGAGAGAGCCAAGGCCTCCTAGCGATAAAAGCCTCAGGTCCTTCCTTCCATCCATCCACCCTGAGCTGCATGTTCAGCCACACAGGCTTCACAGACACTAAATGACTTCAGAAGGCACCAATCTCATAAATTACTGTGAGAATGGTACCCCTGGAGTTGGAGAACAGGGTGGTCCCGACCCAACTTTACTCTCAAGAACTCATCTAGCCTCAGAAGAGCTCCCAGAGGTATGGAAAGTTAGTGAGAAAGATGAATGAAAAAGTAAGGGATGGGCTTTTGATTTTGTTTTAGAAGGTTGGGGTTTTATGAAGTTGTTTTATTTGTGCAAAGGTGCTGACAGGTGTTTCTTGGGGTTTTTGCTTGTTTTAGAAACTAGAATCCATCAATGCTAGGGAACAATCAGTTAAACAGGTGAGATGAACTGTGGATAAAATCAATAAAACCCTTTCTGTACCTAATACTCAATTAATATTTAACTGGGCTCAGTCACTCAGTCACGTCTGACTCTGTGCAATCCCATGGACTGTAGCCCACCAGGCTCCTCTGTCCATGGGATTTTCTAGGCAAGAATACTGGAGTGGGTTGCCATATCTCTCTCCAGGGGATCTTTAGGACTCAGGGATGGAATCTGCATCTCACGTCTCCTGCACTGGCAGGCAGATTCTTTACCACTAGTGCCACGTGGGAAGTCCTTTATATTTAATAGACATGTAAAATTTTGGTGGACTATTAAAAAATGCCTCCAAACTATCTTCAAAAATTGGTAACAGATTTTATTTTGAACCAGAAATTCCAGCCACACTGAAAACATGGAGGCTGTGTGTGAAAGAAGTGTAAAGTCAAAGGTCTATCTGGTATAGTACCCAAGTTCGTTTCTGTGAGCCAAAAATGCAGGACAAATATATTCAGGTCTCCATCCTCATTTCACCAAAGTGCGTCTGTTTTGAAGTCTATCTCAGAGCACCCGCTCTGTCTTCCCCATACCTTGCTATAGGTTTCATAGTACCAACCAAGGGTATACTGTGGACTTCATTGCTGCTGCTGCTATTTATTTTTTATTTTCTGTTTCTCTCAATATAAATTCCGTGAGAGCAGGAATTTCATCTGATTCATTGATGAGAGCACCCCAAGTGCTTAGACAATACCTGGCACCCAGGGAACACTCAAAAAACATTTGTAGAATGAATGAATAAAAACGGACTCAGTTTAGTTCAGTTGCTTAGTCGTGTCTGACTCTTTGCAACCCCATGGACTGCAGCACATCAGGCTTCCCTGTCCATCACCAACTCATCCTCTGTTGTCCCCTTCTCCTCCTGCCTTCAATCTTTCCCAACATCAGGGTCTTTCCCAGTGTAAAAAACAGACTGTCCTCCAGTTAATAAAAAAATTTTTCTCTTTGGTCACTCCTTGTTAATTATATGTTTTTCATCCTTCTATCACAGACTTGGATCTTAGTCAAATATCCTGAGTAAATCTGTCTCATCCTCCAATAGATAATTCCTGGGTTTGTCAGGTATCTCAGAGCAGAAACTTTTATAACAACTCCTGACAATATTCGGGCTCTAAGTAAATTGCTTCTCCCTCTAATGCATCTGCCTCTCGCTTTCATTAACTGCAGTAATATTCTAATCACTCTATGCTGCAGTCTCAGAGAAAGGTAGAGGGAGAGTTCCAGAAAGCAGTTGTTTTCTGTTTCTTTACAGCAAAGCACTTGAGATGAAAAGGTCTGTAAAATCAACTCTCAATGGCACGCACTCAAGAACTCCAACCTATTAAAATGTTCCTTACAGAGGAGAGGGTGTATTGTGGGTGTGTGAGAAGGAGCACCCAAAGCAATCTCACAGGGCTCCCAGGCCCGAGTTCAGAGACAAGGCTTCGGCAGAATCGAAAAAGGAACAGATTGTGGGAAGGAGGAAAGGTTGCCAGAGATACCGGATGAGTGACAGGAAACACATCAATCAATACACTATACTCAAGTAAGCTTGGAAACAATTGGTGGCTGCAATCAGTCTCCCAATGGAATCTTGGGCAACTCAATTAACCTCTTTCTCCCCCATCCGCATCACTACTATATTGAGCACAACAATCTACCTTGAGCAGAGAGGGCTCAGGATTTCATAATAAATGTGAATAGAGAGCTCTATGTGTGATATTTCACAGTACCGTGTGAATTAGTATAAAGTCACAAGGCTATCCGGGCCTCTAGAGGTCAATCCAGTCCTTTCACATGGGACCACAATTAAACCATTCCAGAGGGATTAGATTCTAATCCTTTGTAAAAGGTGTCTGTATAAAGGGATTCCAAGAACATGACCCTCGGCCAAGGATGTTTTCTTAATCTGAGGTTGTCTCAACCCTGCAATACTGTAATTCTGTGCCTTTGCCCCTTCAGGGACCATATTAGAACGGCTTCTTGGTGAATAGCATAGATACTGGAGTCTGGCTGACTCAGGTTCCCAATGGACTCTACTTGGCGCTGGCTACCTGATACTGAGCAAGTTACAGCCTTAATTTCCTCCTGCCCGTTTCTCCTCTAAAGTAGTTGTCCTACTGACCCCAAAAGGCTGGTATCAGGACCAAGCAAAAAAACAGAACAAGTAAGGTGCTTCTAACAGTGTCTGCATCAAAGTTGTGCACCAAATTAACAAGAATATTATTTTCGGGCTGAATAACCCTGGTTGCCTGCATTTGTGCTCCATCGTGCACTGCTCTTCATGATTCCATGGACTGTAGCCAGCCAGGCTCCTCTATCCATGGGATTTTCCAGGAAAGAATACTGGAGTAGGCTGCCATTTCCTCCTGCAGGGGATCTTCCAGACCTAGTGATCGAACCTGCACCTCATGTGTCTCCTGCATTGGCAGGCAGATTCTTTACCATGGTGTCACCTGAGAAGCCCTGGTTACTCTCATTTTTATTGACAATTTATCTTTTAAAATGGTCATCAGTTTTGTTTATCTCTTCTGATCCCTCTCTAAATTCCCTAATTTTCTTTTTCAATGAAGTGATCAAAATTGTAGAAAGAGACTAATCATGGTGAACAGCCTAGGCAAGTTTCTTCTCTATTTACTTCACTTACTTGCCAATGCAAGAGCTGTAGACTCGATCCCTGGTCTGGGAAGATCTCCTGGAGAAGGAAATGGCAACCCACTCCAGTATTCTTGCCTGGGAAACCCCATAGACAGAGGAAACTGGCGGGCTACAGTCCACAGGGTCACAAAAAGTCAGACACAACTCAGCGGCTAAACAACAATAATAAAATAGTTGCTTTAGAATGTTCTGATGGTTTCTACAGCATAGCAAAACGAATCAGCTGTACATATACATATGTCCCTTCTTTTTGTATTTCCTTCCCATTCATTTCCCCATAGAGCATGCAAGGCGTTCCCTGAGCTACACAGGAGACTCTCATCAGGTTTCTATTTTAAACAGAGTAGCAACAGTATATGCATGTCAAGCGCAATCTCCCCATTCATCCCACTCCCGCCTTTACCTCTTGGTGTCTGTATGCTGAATCTAGAAAAACAGTATAAATGACCTTATTTGCAAAACAGAAAGAGAGGCTTTGGAGCTCGTAGCAGCAAATATACCCATATTTTGTAAGTGGTTGTGGAAACAGAGTTGCAAGAGTTTAAGGGACCATGGGAAGCTTGCACAATGCCTACACGGGTGGAAACCAGTGTTTTGGGGAGTAGAGGCTCTCCTCCAATTTTAGACACCATGTAAACACGCTGTAGCTGGTGCATCCCAGCGATCAGGGGGTGACCCTTATAACGTCCCCGAATACCTGACCACATGGACTGAGATTTATACCAAGTGATCATGAGGGCTTTACAAGTTACCAAGCACTTTCACACTCTGCATCTCCTTTGATCCTGGCAAAAAGCGTGTGTGCAAATCAATTATCCCTATTCTAATACTGCAGATGCGAAGGCTCTGAGAGCTTAAGTATCTGGCTTGGGGTCTCTGTATTCCAATTCCACATACTTTCTACTATGCCATATCACTCACCATGTCCAAAACCTTTTAACCTAACCTTGAAATCCAGCGTTTCCATGTGAGTATATATTCCAGTGTAAGAGTGAAGCCATTTTAATAAGTGGGCTTGTCAAATACATCACTGAATCTGCAGTATGCTTACAATTACGGTGCAAAAATAAAAATTCAAAGCTATGCACAGGGGAAAAAAAACGACTCAGACATATTATAGCAAAATGAAAGGCAATTGGGTTTAGGCAGGTAGATGGTGGAGAGATTATTTTTCTACTTTTTTCTGCATTCAAAAATTCCCCTTAATGAACATATGTTCATAATGAAAGATATAAATAGTGGATTTTTCCCCAAGTAGCCCAAGAGTCAAAAAATTCATCCAATAGCAAGGAAGGTTCTTACAGGAGCAGAGAGGGGCCTCCCCTACCTCCTAAGAAATTGGGGCTTCCCTGATGGCTCAAATGGTAAAAAATCTACCTGCAATGTAGGATACCTGGGTTCAATCCCTTGGTTGGGAAGATTCTCTGGAAAAAGAGAATGACTATCCAGTCGAGTATTCTTGTCTGGGAAATCCCATGGACACGGGAGTCTCGTGGGCTACGATTCATGGGGAAACAAAGCATCCGACACAACTGAACAACCACACATGCATGCACCCCTTTATCTCGTCTTCAACCACTTAGAGATGACCCAGCTCTGAGTCACACCAGTCGGAATGGCATCAATTCTCTGTAGGCACTACACCAAAACCAGGGCAGGAATCACTTCTAAATTGTGACAGAAGTCCAGATTTTGCCCTGAAGAGATCAATTTATATGCAGAATAGCAAATTAAAACAAATAGAAATCTACAATGTGCTCCGTGTCTGTCTCAGCTACTCATACTGTCTCTGAAAGAATCCCCACCTGGAATTTCTGAGAGTGTGACTCTGGGGCTAGTGGAGTAAAAGGAACTAACTCTTTAAGATCACCTGTTATTCACCAAAGGAAGGGGGATGTCAGTGGGGTCATTCTCTTACATGTCGGTCTTCCACCCGGAAACACTCAGAAACTATTGTGGCGGGAAAACAAAGAACTTTTGGCTTGGGTCCCACCTCACAGAACCCCTCAAGAGGTAAGCCTGGAAGCTACCTAAATATTTCCTCCAATCAGGCTTACTCACCTTCACACAGTCCAGTGTTCTCCAAGTAAAACTGGGCTCTGCAAGGGGACAGACACTCGCCCGAGGTGATGTTTGCACCCGACATCGGCTGAAACTGCAGCCCGTCCTCTGGCTTCCTACACTGGGTGCAGTGGGAATGTGCTGGACCCACGCAAGTCAAGCAAGAGGAATGACAGACTGCCAAGAGGAACAAAACGCAGGAATCAATCCAAGGATCAGATAAGCATCGCAACCAAGGGGAGTCCCTAAGGAAGTTTGATTCACTCAGAAAAGTTCACCAGATACAACCTTGCAGATAACTGTTTTTCCAGCATTCTCCACAAAGCCCAGAGGGATAATAACAATATCTGTGAGAGGCCAAATGAGGGTGATGCTAACTAGCCACGTCTCTCAGGTCCTGGAAGAGCTGCCAGGCTAGATCACGGAGGGGAGAAAAAAACAAACTGGACAATATTGGCTTGTTTCTCCAGAGAGTCACATACAGTGGATGACTCTATAATGTTATAATCTCAGTTTTTAATGGAAGATTTTTAAGAAGCATTCCTATAAAGGTTGTTACTCTATTATGTGCAAAAATGGTAGTTGTGTCACTGTCCATTACAGCATCCATCACCCACTACAGAGGGGTCCAGGCAACAAATTTCTGTTAGAATTTATGTAAGGAAAGGCTGCTTTTCTAGACAAGGAAGAGGCCCCTTTAGAGCAGCAACAAATATGACAATCCATCATGGTTTCTGGTTTACTTTGACTGCTGGTGAGAATCAGAGCCAGAGTACTCAAAATCTCTCCTGCCCACAGTCTGATATAATGGTTGCTCCCGTCTTTTCAAAGATTCTCTAAATTGTCTTTTCCGGGATATTTGGAGCAGCTGCCCTGTTTTAAATATGTTTTTTTCCCCCTTGTAACTATCCTTCACAACTTTTCCAAGGTGCCCTATGTATAAATAAACATAAATTAAGTTCGCTTAATTAAAATGTTTGCTCCCAATGTTCCAGTTTCAAAAGACTCAAAGGAGATTGCCCTCCCTATGAGCCGAGAGCCTTTTCAGCAAATAGCTATGGAAGATTTTCCATTTTACTCAGCCCAGAGGCATTGCTGGTAAGTCTCAGTTTGCTTAGCAGTATCATTAACAAAAAGTTCTTCAGGGAAAAACAAAATAAAGACTAAGAAAAACATTAGTAATGCTCAGAGGATTGAAAAGAGAGAAAAGAAGAGCTGGGTTCATTTTAATGCACAGGAAAGGGAACGACATTCCCCTCAAGGATGGCCAGAAAGATGGTGGCCCATTGAGTGTTACGACAAATATTCAAATGTGATTTTTCAGATTCTCCCTTTGATAACGAAAAAAAAAAAAAAACCAAAAACCTTATAATGCAGGCATAACCACATGGGATACACCAGAGGAAGAGCTGCCCCACAAAATAACTTATCTCTATGTCCTTGTGATGGGAAAGTCTATCAGGAATGATGATAAGGGACTTCTCTGGTAATCCACGGGTTAAAAATCCACTTTCCAATGCAAAGGATGGGAGTTAAATCCCTGGTTCTGGAACTAAGATTCCTTACGCCCTGGGGCAACTAGGTCCATTTGCCACAACTACTGAGCCTGCAAGCTCAACTCGAGAAGCCTGAATGCAGCAACAAAGTCCCAGCATAGCAAATAAATAAATAAATGGTGATAATGACACCAACAATACCTTTGCAGACACCGTGGTCAGGGTAGAAGCCCTCTCCACAGCTGGGCAGACAGTGGCCTTGGCGCAGGGCCTGGGGGTGGACGCAGGTGGTGCAGTGAGAGGCCGTGGGTCCTGAGCAGCTAGCACATGAGTTGTGACAAACTGCGGAAGAAAGGAACACGGTGGGACTGAGATAACTAGAGCGTCCACTTCTTGGCTGGGCCCCTCATATGCTAGTCCAGTTCAGTCTTTCAGTCATGTCTGACTCTTCGCGACCCCACGGACTGCAGCACACCAAGCCTCCCTGTCCATCACCAACTCCCAGAGTTGACACAAACTCATGTCCATTGAGTTGGTGATGCCATCCAACCCATCTCATCCTCTGTCGTCCCCTTCTCCTCCTGCCTTCAATCTTTCCCAGCATCAAGGTCTTTATCAAATGAGTCAGTTCTTTGCATCAGGTGGCCAAAGTATTGAAGTTTCACTTCAACATCAGTCCTTTCAATGAACATTGAGGGCTGATTTCCTTTAGGATGGACTGGTTGGATCTCTTCATGTGCTAAGAAGCCCTCTTTTCTATTCTCAATCCCCCTCACGTGTTGCACCAAATCAAGGGGCATATGTGTTCGGAGGTGGTTATGTTACCAGCACTGCTCACACTGCAACTTTTCCCATCTTTCATCCACGTTATATTATTTATTAGCTACCCTTTATTTGGGCTTCCCAGGTGGCACAGGGGTTAAGGGGATGCAATGCAGGAGATGCAAGAGACCTGGGTTCAATCCCTGGGTCAGGAAGAGCCCCTGGAAGAGGAAGTAGCAACCCACTCCAGGATTCTTGCCTGAAAAACTCCATGGACAGAGGAGCCTGGCAGGCTACAAAGTTGCAGAGTTGCCACGACTGAGTAACTCAACACAAATCCTTTGTTTAGTCTTTGTATTGTGTTTTATATATATATTGCCACTTCTAATCTTCATAGCAATGTTAATGCAGTAGGTAGTATTAACCTCATTTTACAGATGAGAAAATCAAGATCATGGAAAGTTTAAAAACTTACCCAAGATCACAAAGCTAGTTAGTAGCAGAGCTGGAATTTAGCCCTAGATCTATCTGAACCTAAGACTCCCCAGGTGAATAGGGAAAAGGAGAAAGTTCATGGATCTGGGTGTTGGGACCCCTGGTATTTTTGAAGGGCCTGTTCCCTGGCTTATGTCCTTAGCCAAGACTGGGTGTCTCCAGGCCTAGTTTCCTTGACATATGCATGGTGAGAGGTTGGGAGTCTAAGCAATAATTATGTAAAAGAATTTGACCACTATATATGGCAGTGTCAGGCATGCCTCTCTCCTGCTTTGGTCCTGGCTAGTAACAATGGAACACTCTGGCTCCAAGAGGCAGCTGGCACCATGCTGTTCTAAGGAATAGGAGTGAACCCTGGAAGAAGGTTCTGGAGCGCCACGGTCAGGAGCTGGAAGAGGGGAGTGTGGAAGAGACAGGAGGAGATCGCTGGGGACAGAATACTGAGGACAAGAGATAAAGAGTAGATGAGTAAAGAGGCTGACAAAAAAACAGGAGGTTGATGAGACAAGGCAGTATGACGGGTCTAAATGTCCTGCCCAAACAGACACTAGAAGTGGAAGTAAGAATATGCACATTTGTTTCAGAGAAGAAGGGCAATCAGGGTATCTGAGGCAGCAGTAAGTTCCCATCTCAAATGGGAATGCTTCCTGGTTTAAGATGTATAAGTCTGAAAAAAAATACTATATAAATAGCACATAAAACCAAATTTTCAATAAATACACACTTAAGCTTTACAAGCTATCAAACTTGGTTTGCTTTTTTATTTTCCTGGTGTGCTGTAGTTGCCAATATACGTGTTTACAAATGCCATCTAAAGAATGGTTCTCTCCTACCTACAGCCTGAGTGAGTAATGGTTGACAAGTACACAAGGACTGTGTGAAGATTTTGGAGGTTTTCTTGGCATTTCAAAATGATCCCGTGATCTCTAATGATGATTGGTATGTGTAAGCCCCTTATTTAATCACATTAGTCCCCCAGCATCCACCCATATTTCCCACCCTCATACCAGATACATTTTCCTTTTAACTTGCCATTTATTTACCACGCATACAAACTTCCAAGTGAGCAGCATGCAGCACTGAGTGTAATCAAACATGTGCTAATTACTTTTTTGATGATGAGGAGGACGATGATAACAATTACCCCTGTAACTTACCTTTACATCTCCCAGTGGCATCAGCATAGTACCCACCAGGGCATTCAGAAATGCATTTCCCATCATGCAACACAGTCTTCTCCACACAGGTAAGACATCTGGGGCTACTGGGGCCACAATTCTTACAGGATTGATCACAAGCTAAAGGGGAAGAAAACCCATCAGAGAAAATCAATACTGAACAAAGCGAGCTCAGGAAGTCTGTTCTTTCAACGTCCACAGTGGCATCAACATAGTAATCACATTTCTGGCTGCTCAGCTGAGGTCTGTTTCCTTGATTCAAACTTTTCTGTATTCACAGTGGAAGGAGAACTCAATAAGTATTCACTGAACTAAGCATAACAAATATTCTGAGGTTCACCTACCAGTGTGTCCAATTTAATATGGGATTTAAAGTCAAAACAGCTTTGGCAGTAGGGTTCCCAGATTTAACAAATAAAATACCAGATGCTCAGTTAAATTTGAATGTCCAGATAAATAAAAAATAATTTTTTAGTTTAAGTTTGTCCAAAATAGTTCATTCTATATTTCATCTGACAACCCTAGCTGGAGAGAGAATTCAGAGTTCTACTAAGCAAGGCCATGCTATAAAACTTCGGGTGAAATTGCTGAGCTTCACACAATCTTCTAGGATCTACTCGTTCACTTATTCATCCAGTGAGCCCTGAACACATTTCTTAAACTCTGTGTCAAGTACTGTGCCAGGTAGTAGAGACACAAAATCCAAATCAACCTGGTCTCAGCTTTGAGGGGCTTGTTAAGTCTACTAGAGGGAAATAAACACATGCAATATTAGGAATACTAAATGTATTGCTCAGATTGGTCTGTATAAGCATCATAAAAATTTCAGCAAAATGTGTGTGGGGTAAGAAGTATGAAACGTGAGGAAAGGATTCGTGGAAGAAATGACGCTTGAGCACTGTCTTAGATATCAGAGCACGCCAACTGCGTGCTGATGGGAATATACTCTCAGCTGAAGCAGTGAAACAAGTACAGGCCTAGAACCTGGGAAAGCCATGAACTGCAGCACACCAGGCTTTCCTGTCCTTCACCATCTCCTGAAGTTTGCTTAGAGAAAGGCTGGGAAACAGCAGTTCTGTTTTTTCAGCTAGAAAAGTGGGAAGGGCCAGATTACAGAAGTCTACCAGATCCCATAGTCTAGATGCTCATCTTATGAAAGATTTCAGGAGCCTCTCTCTACACAGTTTTTGGGTTTCCTTGGTGGCTCAGAAGGTAAGAATCTGCCTGCAATGCAGATTGGGTTTGACTGGGTTGGGAAGATCCCCTGGAGGAGGAAATGACAACCCACCCTAGTATTCTTGCCTAGAGAATACCATGGACAGAGAGGCCTGGTAGGCTACTATCAATGGGGTCACAAAGAGGCGGGCATGACTGAGTGACTAACACTGTCCCACTCACTACAATTTTTCACATAGTAAAAACATGGCTATGTTTGTGTTCAAGCAGGATCACTTTGGCTTCAGCTGGGTGGGGGGGGTGTGGAGTTTGGAGGGGTGAGGAGGAGAGTTGGGGATCAAGTTGGCAAATTGTGGAAATGCTCGGAGAACAAGATGACTGGGAGCTGCATCAAGTCCGTGACTGAGGTTGAGAGATTTAAGAGTTGTATAGGTGGAAGTGTCTCAGATGGCTGCCAGGGGTCTGGTATAGGGCATGAGTGATGCTACTTGAGGAACAAAAAAAAGAGTAGGTGTGGGGGTTCATCTGGGACATGTGCAGGCCAGTAAACAGCCTGACTGACAGTTCTGAGACTCAGAGGAGGGCCCTGGGGGTCATCATATACAGGTGTGGTTGTTGAAATCAGAAACGAGTTGATTTATTCAGTAAAGGCATTCCCCATGTGGCACTTGGAGAAGGAAATGGCAACCCACTCCAGTGTTCTTACCAAGAGAATCCCGTGGACAGAGGAGCCTGCTAGGCTGCTGTCCATGGGGTCGCACAGGGTTGGACACGACTGAAGTAACTTAGCATGCACGCATGCATTGAAGAAGGAAATGGCAACCCACTCCAGCATTCTTGCCTGGAGAATCCCAAGGACAGAGGAGCCTGGTGGACTGCCGTCTATGGGGTTGCACAGAGTCGGACACGACTGAAGCGACTTAGCAGCAGCAGCAGCAGCAGGTAGCACTAGTGGTAAAGAATCCACCTGCCAATGCAGAAGACTTAAGAGACACAGGTTCGATCCTTGGGTGGGAAAGATCCCCTGGAGAAGGGTACCGCTAGCCACTCCAGTATTCTTGCCTGGAGGGCTACAGTTCACAGACAGGACAGAATTGGACATGACTGAAGCAACTTAGCACGCAAACATGTGTAAGAAGATGTATTGTTTCTCCAGCACTCTAAAAGCCCAAGGCAAATACAGACCCCAGGAGAGGTTTTTAAAAAGAGAAGAGTTTGAATAATTGCTGAAAGCATATCTAGGAGAAAGAAGGGAGATATATTCAAAAGTACAGATGAAGAGATTAGCCTTGAATAGAACAAAGTCCTCCTTTGCTGAACAGCAAACAAAGTTGAGGGTAAATGCAGTCGCAGGTAAATCTATGACTCAACCTACTCCACACTCATAGCTAATTTCTTTAAAAACAAGTCAAACAAACTTCTCACAATCAGAGAACCAATGATTCAGGAATAGAGAACTACTGAGAGATTTATTCTGTCTGTTCTCTTAATCCACCTACACCATCCTAACTTCCTGAAAAGCATTTAAAGAACTTGAAGAAAACTATGGCAATTGATTGAGTCAAATAAAGGATAAAAGGAAAGATATACCCATTTGAATGCAGAGTTCCAAAGAATAGCAAGGAGATATAAGAAAGCCTTCCCCAGTGATCAGTGCAAAGAAATAGAGGAAAATAATAGAAAGGGAAAGACTAGAGATCTCTTCAAGAAAATTAGAGATACCAAGGGAACATTTCATGCAAAGATGAGGTCATTAAAGGACAGAAATGGTATGGACCTAACAGAAGAAGAAGAAATTAAGAAGAGGTGGCAAGAATACACAGAAGAACTGTACAAAATAGATCTTCATGACCCAAATAATCACGATGGTGTGATCACTCACCTAGAGCCAGAGTTCCTAGAATGTGAAGTCAAGAGGGCTTTGGGAAGCATCACTACGAACAAAGGTAGTGGAGGTGATGGAATCCCAGTTGAGCTATTTCAAATCCTAAAAGATGATGCTGTAAAAGTGCTGCACTCAATATGCCAGTAAATTTGGAAAACTGAGCAGTGGCCACAGGACTGGACAAGGTCAGTTTCATTCCAATCCCTCAGAAAGGCAATGCCAAAGAATGCTCAAACTACCACACAATTGCACTCATTTCACACGCTAGTAAAGTGATGCTCAAAATTTTGCAAGTCAGGCTTCAGTAATATGTGAACCATGAACTTCCAGATGTTCAAGCTGGTTTTAAAAAAGCCAGAGGAACCAGAGATCAAATTGCCAACATCCGCTGGATCACTGAAAAAGCAAGAGAGTTCCAGAAAAATATCTATTTCTGCTTTATTTACTATGACAAAGCCTTTCACTGTGTGGATCACAACAAACTGTGGAAAATTCTTCAAGAGATGGGAATACCAGACCACTTGACCTGCCTCTTGAGAAATCTGTGTGCAGGTCAGGAAGCAACAGTTAGAACTGGACATGGAACAACACACTGGTTCCAAATAGGAAAAGGAGTACGTCAAGGCTGTATATTGTCACCCTGCTTATTTAACTTTATGCAGAATACATCATGAAAAACGCTGTGCTGGAAGAAGCACAAGCTGGAATCAAGATTGCCGGGAGAAATATCAATAACCTCAGATATACAGATGACACCAGCCTTATGGCAGAAAGTGAAGAGGAACTAAAGAGCCTCTTGATGAATGTAAAAGAGGAGAGTGAAAAAGTTGGCTTAAAGCTCAACATTCAGAAGACTAAGATCATGGCATCTGGTCCCATCATTTCATGGCAAATAGATGGGGAAACAGTGGCTGACTATTTTGGGGGGCTCCAAAATCACTGCAGATGGTGACTGTAGCCATGAAATTAAAAGATGCTTACTCCTTGGAAGGAAAGTTATGACCAACCTAGATAGCATATTAAGAAGTAGAGACATTACTTTGCCAACAAAGATCCATCTAGTCAAGGCTATGGTTTTTCCAGTAGTCATGTATGGATGTAAGAGTTGGACTATAAAGAAAGCTGAGGGATGAAGGATTGATGCTTTTGAACTGTCATGTTGGAGAAAGACTCTTGAGAGTCCCTTGGACTGCAAGGAGATCCAACCAGTCCATCCTAAAGGAGATCAGTCCTGAATATTCATTGGAAGGACTGATTATGAAGTTGAAACTCCAACATTTTGGCCACCTGATGGAAAGAGCTGACTCATTTGAAAAGACCCTGATGCTCGGAAAGACTGAAGGCAGGAGGAGAAGGGGACAACAGAGGATGAGATGGTTGGATGGCATCACCAACTCATTGGACATGAGTTTGGGTGAACTCCAGGAGTTGGTGATGGACAGGGAAGCCTGGCGTCCATGGGGTTGCAAAGAGTCAGACACGACTGAGCAACTAAACTGAACTGAACTGAACTGAAAGTTCCACCTTGCTCCCTAGATGATTCAGTCTCTCTCAAGGCAAACATGTAAGGCAAGATCTTCAATAATGAACAAGGCTTCATATCAGAGAAAGAGAAAGTCAGGTTCTCTACTCATAACTGGAGCAAGGAACCAAAAAAATGTATCTAAAAACTCTTCTTCACTCCCACCTTCCAAAAAGTTCTGAAGCTTCTAATTCTAGAGTGGACATCTCAACAAAACCGAATAATCTACAAACTAAATAGATTTTCCCAGAAATAAAGAACTTTTTTAAAAATCAGAATTGCCCAATAATAAAATCATTACAGACCAAATGTTTTAGGATACACCTAAAGTAATACTTGGAGTAAAAACTGTAAATTTGAATAAAATTACTAGGACAATGTCATTTCTCTCCAAACCAGTCTAAACTTCAATATTAATAAAACCTCTAGATGAAATTTGATAGCAATTCAATAACCATACTCTAAAGTTCATGAATACTTCATAAAAGTGAAAAGGGGGTTGTTGCCACTGCTGGAGACAGTTGGAAGAACCATTGTGGGAGCAGAACATGAGGTGGGCAACGTCTCCCTCCTCACAACTAGACCCCATTAGCACCGGAGTCAGCACTACTGTGACCCAACAGGGCATTTGAAGTAAAAGGGGCATTTAAATCGAACAGAATTGAGATGGATTGGCTTGTAAAACATAATGGCACAAATGACACTAGTGATGGACAGTACAACTTCGTGGACTGCCATCTGATTGTGGCAAAGAGGAAATGGTTCTTTCAAGGGTTGGAAATCGTGCCAAATGGGATAACGCTGACAATGGACTACCACGGGAGGAGCTCAGGGGAGGCCTTCATGCCTTTGCTTCAAAGGAGAGAGCAGACAATGCACTGGGGAAACACATGGAAAGAATGAGGCACAGGGATATTGAGAACTTCAGAAGTAGCAGGAAGGAAATCAAAGGATTTTAAGATCCACCAAGAAGCCTGCTGGGCCAGCAACTAGGACCATACAATAGACCAATAGAAGGAAGAGGAAATTATTATGGATCTGGGCATGGAAGCACGTATGACAGAATTCGATGAGAAGATGATGGGTATGATGGTGATAATGGAGGTTTTGATGACTTTGGTGGCCACAGGGATTATGGCTATGGAAATAATGGCTTTGATGACAGTATGAGAGATGGAAGAGGTATGGGAGGACATGGCTATGGTGGAGTTGGTGATGCAAGTTCAGGTTTTCATGGTAGTCATTTTGTACATATGAGAGGACCACCTTTTCAAGAAACTGAAGATGACATTGCTAATTTCTTCTCATTGCTAAATTCAATCCAAGTGCATATTGATATCGGAGCTGATGGCAGGCAACAGGAGAAGAAGATGTAGAGTTTGTGACACATGAAGATGCAGTAGCGGCCATGTCCAAAGAGAAGAAAAACATGCAACATCAATCCATTGAACTCTTCTTGAATCGAACTCCTGGAAGGTGGCTCAGGAATGGGAGGTTACGGCAGAGATGGAATGGATAATCAAGGAGCCCATGGGTCAGCTGTAAGGATGGGAATGGGGAACAATTACAGTGGAGGATACAGTTCTCCTGATGGCTTGAGTGGTTATGGCCTGAGTGGTGGAGGCAGTCGTGGTTACTATGGGCAAGGTGGCATGAGTGGAAGTGGATGGTGTAGGATGTACTAAAAGCATAACCACAGATATAAAAGTCCTACCAACAGCTTCTGGGTCTACTAGACTTTCTTACAGATTTCCTTTCTTTTGTATTTTAAGAATTTTATAATGACTGAAGGAATGTGTTTTCAAAATACTACTTAGTAAAGCAACAGATTGTGATGGGAAAACTTGTTTTCTGTAGATTTTATTGCTGCATGTGTGCATGTGTGCTAAGTCCCTTCAGTAGTGTCTGACTCTTTGCGACCCTACAGACTATATCCCACCAGACTCCCTGTCCATGGGATTCTCCAGGCAAGACTACTAGAGTAGGTTACCATGCCCACCTGCAAAGGATCTTCCCAACCCAGAGATCAAACTAGTGATCTCCTATGTCTCCTGCATTGGCAGGTGGGTTCTTTACCACCGGTACCACCTGGGAAGCCATCTGTTGCATACTTTGACTTAAAAAATAAATTTTTACATTCAAATCACTGATGCTAATACTTCTTATATACTAGCTGCTCCTAAGGATGTGCTGCTTTCATAAGATTAAGGTTGATGTATTTTGCTATTAGCACTACAAGAAGTGAAAAATTAAATCAAAAGTCACTCAGTCATTTCCGACTCTGCGACCCCATGGACTATACAGTCCTTGGAATTCTCCAGGCCAGAATACTGGAATGAGTAGCCTTTCCCTTCTCCAGGGGATCTTCCCAACCCAGGGATGGAACCCAGGTCTCCCACTTGCAGGTGGATTCTTTACCAGCTGAGCCATTTTGTCTACTTTAAAAAATGTAAGACAAAAATGCATGTCTTGAGAGCCTTACTATTGGATTTTGCATTTGGTGTTTGGAGTTTTATAGCCATTGCATTAAAAAATAATTATATGAAGCAAAGAAAAAGGTACTTTTGACTTTTAATCCCTTTAATCAATATGGCTTTTTTCCAAACTGGCTAATGGATCAAAATAAAACCTATTGATGTGAATTTAGTTATTAAACTTGCTACTTGGTTTTGCTAGAAATGTTATTAATGTAATAAATATCAAGGTGGGAGATAAGTAAAAAGGAAAGAAAGGGATAATTTGCCCAATCAGACATTGAGACATATTGCAAAGCAATAGAAATTAAGGAATAAAACAAAACAACATGACAGTGGTATAGGAATAGAAATTTAGACTATGAAATACCTCAGAGACAGACCTATGTGCATATGAAAATTTAATATTCAATAAAGATCAAGGAGAAAGTTAGATTGAATGCTGGGAAAACTGGATCATGAAATGGAGAAAAATCAAACTGCATCTCACAGAAGTGAGATGGATCACTCTAGATGGATCAGCCTACATAAAATTTAAACTGGAATTAATAGAATTTCTTCTATTAATTGTAGTACAATTTCTTTGTGAACTTGAGCAGGGTAGATCTTTATCTTAAAATTTCAAAAGCAAAATATTAAATTAAAAAATAACGAATTACATATTTTTGTTCAGTGAAGGGCACCACATTAAAGGTTAAAAAGCAACAAAATGGAGAAATGTTTGCATATTTAAGGCTGACAGAGTTAGTATCATAAGGTGCAAAGAACCCCATAAAATCAACAATGAAAAGGAAGCATGGCCAGTGAAACAATGGGAAAGACACATTAAAAAGCAGTTTATCAAAGAGGAGACACCAAAGTCCAACAGGAGTTGAAGATAATCTCAAACTCATTAATAATCAGAATTAAGCAAATTATAACAGAATGCCCCTGTATACCTATTGACCAGGAAAAAACTTGAAGTTTGATAATGTCAAGTCATGGCCAGGATGTGGAGATGAGACAGCCCTGATGCTTGGGAGCATAGATGCTGGAGATCTACCTGGCACTATTTAGTCCCATAAAGAAAATGCAGAGTCAACACATAAAGAATAAATTAAAATTAAAAAAAGAAACCAGTAATTCTGTTCTGGGGTTATCCATCAATCCTGGGGAATCTTCCTCCCACCCCCGCAGGCTCATCGCAGGACATGTTGGAGGTTGTTCACTGGTGTTCCCTAGTGATGTCACGCAGATGGACAGATGTGGGGAGTCTGTCCCTGGGAGAGCGGGAATGCAGGACAGGAAGGACCACGCAGCAGTGAGGAGCAAAGGCCTAGATACTATAGCAACATAGATACTATACCAACATAGGTACTATAGCAACATGGGTACTACAGCAACATAGATACTACAGCAACATGGTTACTACAGCAACATAGATACTATAGCAACATCGACACTACAGCAACATAGATACTATAGCAACATGGGTACTACAGCAACATCGACACTACAGCAACATCGATACTACAGAAAGATCAATACTATAGCAACATAGATACTACAGCAACATGGTTACTATAGCAACATGGATACTATAGCAACATGGTTACTATAGCAACATAGATACTATAGCAACATGGGTACCACAGCAACATCGACACTACAGCAACATGGGTGCTATAGCAACATAGATACTATAGCAACATGGTTACTACAGCAACATGGGCACTACAGCAACATAGATACTATAGCAACATAGATACTATAGCAACATAGATACTATAGCAACGTAGATACTATAGCAACGTAGATACTACAGCAACGTAGATACTACAGCAACATCGATACTACAGCAACATCGATACTACAGCAACATAGATACTATAGCAACATGGTTACTATAGCAACATGGTTACTATAGCAACATAGATACTACAGCAACGTAGATACTATAGCAACGTAGATACTACAGCAACATAGATACTACAGCAACATAGATACTACAGCAACATCGATACTACAGCAACATCGATACTACAGCAACATCGATACTACAGCAACGTAGATACTACAGCAACATCGATACTACAGCAACATAGATACTACAGCAACATAGATACTACAGCAACATAGATACTATAGCAACATAGATACTACAGCAACATCGATACTACAGCAACATCGATACTACAGCAAAATAGATACTATAGCAACGTAGATACTATAGCAACGTAGATACTACAGCAACGTAGATACTACAGCAACATCGATACTACAGCAACATAGATACTATAGCAACGTAGATACTATAGCAACGTAGATACTATAGCAACATCGATACTACAGCTACATAGATACTATAGCAACATAGATACTATAGCAACGTAGATACTATAGCAACGTAGATACTACAGCAACGTAGATACTACAGCAACATAGATACTATAGCAACATAGATACTATAGCAACGTAGATACTATAGCAACGTAGATAGTACAGCAACATCGATACTACAGCAACATAGATACTATAGCAACATTGGTAAACCTGAAAGACATACCACTGAGTGAAAAAAGGACAACCGGAACTCTGTAACCTGGTATGAACTCTACAACATGGTATCATTTAAGAGAAATATACATATACGTATAGGGAATGGCATTTTCAACATGTACATTACCATATGTAAAATAGATGACCAGTGCAAGTTGGATGCATTAAGCAGGGCCCCCAAAGCCGGTGCTCTGGGACAACCCAGAGGGGTGGGATGGGGAGGGAGGTGGGATTGCGGTTCAGGATGAGGGAGGCACATGTATTACCGGTAGCTGACTTAGGTTGATGTATGGCAAGAACCATCACAATATTGTAATATTTTCCAAATAAAACAAATTAATTTAAAAAACATGGTATCATTTAAGAAAAATATACATATACTTATACTCACTGAAAACAAAACTCATTTGACATGAGCCCATAAAAACACAAGGATAAAAAATTTAAAATAGTTGCCCAGGTAAGGAAGGGAATTCAGTATAAAAGGAATGAAGGAAAGAGAAGAAAAAGAGAGGCGGAAGGAAGAGAGAATGTTTAACAGAAACCTCTGACTCTACTTTGATTTATGTGTTAGCCAGAACCAGAAAAGCCCTTCATAACAACACAGGTACTTACATGACTAAACAATGAGGAGGTTTTGTCCTTCGAATTTCCCCACCCTTTACACCTAATATTTGTAAAACTCAAAGCGTATACCACAGACAAACTCGGTCATTGTAAATTCTTTCAGCCATTGCACAGCACCATTTATAACAGGTTGTGCTGGATTTTTCTCAGCACTCAACTTGAGATTTCTACAGATATGGGTTGCTTGGGTTATAAATTATTAAACCAACACCAGCTGGGCTTTATCTCGAACAGCACTAATCTGAATTGAAAGTAAGTCGGCTTATCACCATCAGACGTCTTAATTAACATTCCGATAGCAATCAGTGACTTGGCTCTCCACTGCTTTAGAAAATATTTATACAAACCTTTCTGAAGGCATTTGACACAGACCTAGAGAACTCGAACAATTTTATGAAGAGCGTAAACTCCAGCTTCGTCCATCAAAAGGGCCATTGGTCAATGCCAATGGCATCACAAAGTCTTGTATCTGCTAAGTACATGGCAGGCATTACTAATTAACCAATGGTCAGTTGACTGGTTGGCTGACTAATGTCAGCAATCATCCATCCTTGTGTTTGAAAGTTCTCTTTCTGCTTTGTTTCAAAATGTATACAGATAGCATTTCAGATGTATACTTTCTCCCAAAGCCACCTGTTCAGCTGTCTTCTTTTAAATTCTTCCAGTCTGCAAGGAGGTCTGGTTTTCTTCACTCAACCTCTTAGCCCAAGTAGTCTCCCACCCCTCACTGCTTCAGGCTCACACTAACTGTGTATCACTCCTTTCACACACACACATGCCTAGCAAAAGTTGCTTTTTCAATCCAGATATCAACTCAGTAGCAGGTCTGTGTCACCGCTCTCGACAGTGACAGTAGCCAGCTTCCTCGGGGAATTAAAGAGTAGATGCCTCCAGACCTTTGAATTAGTGCAAATTTGACATCTGCCTACCTTATGAGAATACATCTGGCTTAATTGAGCAGGGGAGTGATGCTGGCAGAAAAAGATTAAAACGCTCAGGGTAATGGCAGCCTGCTTTTCTTTCCTCATTCTCTCCTGAATCCACACAAAAGCCACCTGTGACTTGTCCAAATCGGGTGAGGTTTCTCACACCAGAGATAGTGATGGATCCCTGCACAGCTTTAAGCAAGCAGCTGCCAAGAACTATCTCTCATCTCTGAGATAAGTGCATTTGTCAAGTCTCAGAGATCATCTCATTTCTGCTGTTGCCCTGCTCAGTAAACAAAATGAGCATAATAACTAGGGAAAGTTTCATACACTGCATTTTTTTTTTAATTTAATGGACTTAGTTATCAAAAAATGCATGAGACACGGTGCTCAGGGCTGGTGCACTGGGATGACCCTGAGGGATGGGATGGGGAGGGAGGTGGATGGGGGGTTCAGGATGGGGAACACATGTACACCCAAGGCTGATTCATGTCAATGTATGGCAAAAGCCACTACAATATTGTAAAGTAATTCACCTCCAATTAAAATAAATAAATTAATTTTTTAAAAATGTTATCTGACTTTTCAATATTGACCATCACAATAAACTTAATTCAAACCTTTCATTCACCATCAGGTGCCCACCCTGTGGACTAGCCACAGGGATAGCTGGATGATCTAAAGACTGATAGAGATGCAAGAGATGCAGGTTTGATCCCTGCGACGGGAAGATCCCCTGAAGAAGGGAATGGCAACCCACTCCAGTATTCTTGCCTGGAGAATGCCCATGGACAGAGGAGCCTGGTGGGCTACAGTCCATGGGATCACAAAGAGTGAGACGTGACTTGAGTACGTGTGGACACACACACAGGAAGACAGGGAGGAAGGAGGAGAAGAGGATCAAGGGAGAGGAGAAGGAGAGGGGACGGAAAACAGGCAGAGGTGCATATGGAGGGGTCATCTTATAGCAGCACCAGAGCAGTTATGGGGCAGTTAAGGTCTAAACCCAGAAGACCCAGCACGAATCCCAACTCCGCCCCTCATTAGCTCTGTGACCTTAGACAAGTCTGTTAGTCTCTCTGCTTCTTCAACTGAAAACAGAGGATGATGATAACTACCTCACAAAATTTCTGTGAGGAGGAAACACTAAACACAGAGCACTTATTCTGTACCAGGCGCTGTGTTAAATGCCTCACCTACATTAACTCAGTCCTGGTGTGGCCTTCTGAGTTAGGTGTGTGCTGGTTTCTCATTGCTGCGGTAACAAACGACCACAGACGTGGCTTAAAGCAACACACATTTATTATCATACTGCATAAGAAATCAGAAGTCCTAAAACCAAAGCATTAGCAGGACTGCATTCCTCCTGGAAGCTCTGGGTGGGAGAATCCATTTCTTTGTTTATATCTTGTCTCTTTCCAGGTTCTATAGGCTGCCTGCATGCTCATGGCCCCTTCCCAGCATCGCTCCCAAAGTCTGCTTCGGTTTCAGGTCTGCTTTTCTGACTCTGATCCTCCTGCCTCCCTGTTAGGACCCTTGTGATTACACTGGCTCATTCAGATAACCCAGGGTAACCACCCCCATCTCAAGATCCTTACCTTAATCATACCGACAGTCTCTTTTGCCCCCTGAGGCAGACTATTCACACGTGCGACTGATCAGGACAGGGGCATCTTTGAGGAGCCATTCTGTCTCCCACAGGTAGGATTATTGTCGCCATTTAACAAATGGGAAATTGACACAGGAAGAGATTAAGTAACTTGTCCCAGGTCATGCTTTTTCTCCCCACATGTTCCTGCCTCTCAGTGGGTTAATGTTTAGCATGTGGGACAGTGCTCTGCACAAGGAGCATGAAGTTGAGTTAATTTATTGTCTGCAATCGTCTTTAAGGTTGAATAAACAATAACTGCCTCAGTTTCAATTCAGGGGCACCAACACCAAAAGCAGGGTGGCCCTTGGCTGGCCTGGGAGTCCCAAGGAGTGCCTTGGTCCCCATGCATATATGGAAGCTGGGCTACTCTCCCTCCAGCTGTGGGTCTGAAGCAAGTGGCCTGAGCCTCATGTTCCTCATATGCATGCAGGACAAGGTTACAGAGAGCACCAAACCTAACAAGCAGCTGGGGGACAAAGGTATTCAAGGGGATTCTGTCACTGGGAAAAAACGTGTTCCAGAAAGTATAGAACACTGCCAATTCTAGCATGCTGCGTGTGTGCTCAGCCACGTCTGACTCTGCGATTCCATGGTCTATAGCCCACCAGGCTCCTCTGTCCATGGGATTCTCCAGGCAAGAATACTGCAGTGGGTTGACATTTCTTTCTCCAGGGGATCTTCCCAACATCTCCTGTGTCTCCTACATTGGCAGGCAGAGCCTCTACCACCAAGCCACCTGGGAAGCCCCATGGGGAAACCAAACCTAGCATCGTTTGCATATTTGTTAAGTAGAAGAAGAGATGATTTTTGGTGCTATGATTTGAATGAAACAAGGGATGCTGGAAGAGGGAAAAACCGCTTTGGCCTGCAAAGCGGAGCACTTACCACTGCAAATCCCCTGCTTGTTGTAAAACCCGTCGCCGCAGCTGCTCTCACAGCCGCCCTCTCTCAGCACGTGGAGGGGGTCTCTGCAGGCCAGGCAGTGCTTCTCTGCGGGACCCCAGCAGGCGGCACAGGACTCGTGGCAGGCTGCAGGAAGAACCCAGAGTAGAAAGGACTGACTGCAATTTTTCTTTCAAAGGCTTTAGAATTTATAAGGAGGATGTTAGAACCTTCAGTCCTAAACCACTAGGCACATATGTGCACCACAGGAGAAAATAAACCACCCCCCACCAAAAAATAAAAGAAAAACATTTTCTGTTGACCAGAGGCATAACTTCTGTAAATTACTGCTAAGAGAACTGGAACAGGAAACCAGAAGCTTTTGAATAATGGGAATCACAGGGAATGGAATCATAATTTTCTAGACAAATATGGTCTGTCTAGTGAAATTAGAAGGCCCTCCATCACCTTGCCTTCAAAACCATACAACAAAGTGTCAAACTAGATAACTGCACTCAACCTCCAACATGTCGAGGATCTGATTATCAGGGATGCCATGCACTCCTGAGAGTCCCTTGGACTGCAAGAAGATCCAAACAGTCCATCCTAAAGGAGATCAGTCCTGGGTGTTCACTGGAAGGACTGATGTTGAAGCTGAAACACCAATACTTTGGCCACCTCATGCAAAGAGCTGACTCATTTGAAAAGACCCTGATGCTGGGAAAGATTTAGGGCAGGAGGAGAAGGGGACGAAAGAGGATGAGATGGTTGGATGGTATCACGAACCTGATGGACATGAGTTTGGGTAAACTCCGGGAGTTGGTGATGGACAGGGAGGCCTGGCGTGCTGAAGTTCATGGGGTTGCAAAGAGTCAGACACGACTGAGCGACTGAACTGATACCGATGCACTCTTACCCTTGAATCGACTTTGAAAGATCCAGTACTGCTTGACTTCTATTGCTCCTTCCCTCCTTTTCCATCTCTCCCCCACCCCAGCTCTCCCACCTTCATCTTTCCTCACAACTCTTGCAGCTCAGTCTCTGGTTTCCCCATAGCATCTGCTCTAAACTTGTATCTTGAGGACTCACGAAGCCTGCCTTTCCCTTATACCTTAGATTTTTAACTATATGTTGTTTCTAGACCAGAGTTATTCCTTTAAGGTTTGACCATCTCCTCTTTTTCCAGCATTTGATTGTTTTATTACTATTCATTCTTGCTCTTCATCTTAGGTCTATAAAGAGAGGTCTATTCTGAATGATTGAATATATTCAGATTTGGCAAACCGTCTGTAGGACTAACATCATCCATCCTTCTGTCAGTGTATGGGCTGTGTGCTTAGGTTCATCCAACCCTTTGCAACCCCGTGGACTGTAGCCCGCCAGGTTCCTCTGTCCACGGGGATTTTCCAGGCAAGAACACTGGAGTGGGTTGCCATGCCCTCCACCAGGGGATCTTCCCAACCCAGGGATCGAACCCAGATCTCCTGCATTGCATGTGGATTCTTTACCATCTGAGGCACCAGGGAAGCCCACGTATTCTGGAGTGGTTAGCCTATCCCTTCTCCAAAGGATTTTGCTGACCCAGGGATCGAACCGGGGTCTCCTGAATTGCAGGCGGATTCTTTACCCACTGAGCTATCAGGGAAGCCCCTGTTAGTGTATCCTGATTTTCAAAATGTTTTCTTTACAACGGAGCACCACCTATTTTTCGGAGATATTCATTTTGACCAGAATTGGCAGAGAGAATACTTTTGCTGGTCACAGGTGACTTGGGAGCTATACCTGAGTAACTGCATTAGGTAACCCTTTGGAATCAGAAGAAAGGAGGCCCACATGGCAAATCTCAAGACCCAGGCCTCTCCTCTCAGTTCTAAACTACAAAGAAAGGCTTTAATTTCACAGAACTTTTCTCTCCAACAAACTTAGAGATAAATGCAAATTGTGTTAAGTGCTAGGGAGAGCTCTTTGATAAAGAATAACAGTAGCAGATACTTCATGATACTGCTTATATGAGAAATCTAAAAAAAAAAAAAAAAAAAAGATACAAACGAACTTATTTACAAACCAGAAACAGACTCACAGACTTGAAGAATGAACTTAGAGTTACCAGAGGAGAAGAGAGTGGGAGGAGGGATAGTTAGGGAGTTTGGACTTAATATGTACATTTAAATAGGATAACCAACAAGGAACTATGGTATAGCACAGGGAACTCTGCTAAATATTATGTAACAACCTATATGGGGAAAAATTTGAAAAAGTATAGACACATGTATATGTGTAACTGAATCCCTTTGCTGTACACATAAAACTAACAAAACTAACTGCTGATCAACTATACTCCAAAATAAAATTAAAAGTTAAAAACAAAGAATAACAGTAGTGGGAGCGGAAGGGACTGACATCAGGAAGATCTGAGGAATGGGACGTAGCCAGCCATGGAGGGAGCCAGAGAGCAGCAGCAACAAGGGAAAAGGGGGAGCTTGGGGGTCCAAGGAACTGGAGGCTCCTCTTGTGACTGGACCTGGTGGACATCTCGGGGTACAGTGGGGAATAGAGGGTCACTGTATCAGGGTGACCTGATTCATGGCTGGAGGGGTAGGCAGAAGCCCTATGAAACTTGATCTTGGAGACCATAGAAAGAAATTAGGATTTTTAGACTAACTGTGATGTGAGTCAAGAATGGGCTTAAATAGGATAGAGACAAGCCCTGCTTGAGATACTTAAAAATTCTCTTTCAGAACAACATGTATATTATCTATAGTGAAACAGATCACCAGCCCAGGTGGGATGCATGAGACAAGTGCTCGGGCCTGGTGCACTGGGAAGACCCAGAAGAATCGGGTGGAGTGGGAGGTGGGAGGGGGGATCGGGATGGGGAATACATGTAACTCCATGGCTGATTCATGTCAATGTATGACAAAACCCACTGAAATGTTGTGAAGTAATTAGCCTCAAACTAATAAAAATTAAAAAAAAAAAAAAAAATCAGCATAGTTCCAAAAAAAAAAATTCTCTTTCGATGTCATGAAGAGTGGGTTTAAGGACTTGCATGCTGCAGGGAGACAAGCATGGAGCTGACTGCTCTGGTCCAGGTAAGAGATGAGAGTGGCAGGCAGAAAGCAAAGCCGGACAAAGTTTACTTACTTCTCGTCTGGCTCCCTCACTAGGGAGCTCCCTCACCATAAGGTCCATAGGGGCAGAGTCCATATTCTTGTCAACTCGGTTGAGCACACTGCTTGGTCCTCTACAAAATCCTCTTATACTCACCATGTTATTTACAAATGGTGCATGAAAACACTGCTTGTGTTGAGATAAGCCACTGATGCTACTTAAAACTAAATACATGGATGCAAAGATCCCACTAGTAAATTCTCCCCTAAATGCACATGAAAATTTCCATTCATTTATTCAACTACTCTCAACAGCTGATTACAGTCACTATCCGAAGTGTCTATCAATGTTAAGGGCTTCTGCCTTACTGAGGAAATGGAGTTGACTCAAAGCTGTTACCTAAACAAACAAACAAAAATCCAACTGCATTTCTAAGAAGGCATGCCACGCTAATCTATCAATGTTCAACAGAAGCACCTACCACATGCAATATGAAGGACTAGTCTGTAGGGCCTTCCCAGCTGCCACAGGTAGGCCAGGGCAGCAGGGAGTAAGTCCCCAGGGGATGATGGGGAGTGAGGTGAAAAAGACAACAGGGGTCAGACCACGAGTGTCAGGCAGGCAGGGGTAAAGGACACTGGACGCCATCCCCTTAAAAGTTTTAATCAGGGCAGAGGAAGTGATCAGTTTTGCTTTTTAGAGCATTAACGTTGCAGTGGGGAGAGGAGAGGGTGATCAACTCAAGACATCTTTAAGGAATGAAATCATCCTTGTCCCAGGGGCAAGGAGGAGATGAAAAATGAAAGGGCAATTCCCAGTTGTTTCAGGAATTGTCTCATGGCAGGGCATTGTATCAGCTGCACTGGCAGTTGAAACAGTACAAATACTTCCAACCTGTTTGGTGAATGGTTATGGTCCTAGCTCTCTCCGTGATACTCTGTCTGCAGCCCTGGGGATGCTTCAGACACCACATCCAACAATGAAAGGTCTGACACAGAAGAGGGTCTCGGGTCTCTCCTCCTTCTGACCAGTCTGATCTATGCCATACTGCTTGTTAAATATTTTAATGTTATCCCCCATGATGCCAATCAGGACGGGGGTCAAAAGATGAGCAGGATGGAGACCCCGGACTTAGGGACGACACTCACCCTGTCCCACACCGAGCCCCACCTAAACTTTCAGCCCTGGCTGCTGTTACCTCCCTCCACCAAAACAGCTCTAGGGAGCAGAGACCCTAAGCATACCATGTGAAGATCAAGCATCTGATGCCCCACACAGGACTGACCCAGCCAGCAGTGCCTCTGGCTCCTCCCATGGTCCCTGCATATAATCCAGCTTACATCTGAGAGGCGTCCTAAAGTGTCACTCTGCCTATGATGCTTTGCTGAACTTGTCCAGACAAAGCCAGTTACTCCTTCCTCTAGATTTCTGCAGCCCTTTGTAATGGGCCTCTCCTGCTACTTATCCGACCAAGCATGCATGCTAAGTCGCTTCAGTCTGACTTTTAGCAGCCCTATGGACTGTAGCCCATCAGGTTCCTCTGTCCTTGGAATTCTACAGGCAAGAACACTGGAGTGTGCAGCCATGCTCTCCTCCGGGGCGATCTTCTTGACCCAGGGATCGAACCCACATTTATTATGTCTCCTGCATTGGCAGGCAGGTTCTTTACCACAGCACTACACAGGGAGCCCATGCTGGATCTATCTACGTTGAGAGTCAAATGTGATGCTGGACCTTTTCTTTTTTACCATCTCAAAAACAAGGCATGTTCCAACAGCCAGGTAGGACAGCAGAAGGGATTTTTATTTTAACACAGGACTATGCTGAGCTGTCATTTCTTTCCTTTCCTTTTTTTTTTTTTTGAGTTGTCATTTCTCATAATGACACACTCCCACTGTGTTTTGCAATTGATTTCTAATTTCTAACACTGAACATATGCTACTGCAGATAATCTCTCCTTGCAGGCTTATTTTACATGGAGCTTTTATTACATTTGGGTTATTATGAAAAATAAAAGGTCAGTCCCTGACTTTTCACCATAATTTCTCTTAGTGATACATGTTCAGCTCACCCAGCGTTTGAAGTGTATATTGTGGTGATAAATTAAAACAGAGGACAAATAAGAGAAAGCCGTCGTCTTATCTCACGTGCAGAAGATAATTTATTTTGGAAAGCCCCTGACTCTTTTGGAGCATAACAAGACATGTGTTAGCTTGCTGAGCAATTCCTTTCAAAATGAAGGGGAATGAAATACTCTTCTTTTGGCAACTCTCTATTGAAACCCTACTCTAAAAATAACAAACTTCTTTTCATATTTGATAATTCTGAAATAGAAGATGGTTGTAAAAAAATTCAACCTGTGCTACTCAAAGAATAAAATGCAGCCTTTTCTCAAGGAAATGTTAAAATACTTTCCTAGGGACCACTTCTTATTTTGCAGGAAGCCTTCAAAAGACCCCAGGTAGTGGACACAGATCCCTGTTCCCTCAACCTTCAAGTTTAAACTGCCCCCCAGGGAAAAGAAGGAATCTTGCATCCTCAGCGTTCCATGGATTTCTAGAATGTCTCCCGTCCATTACCAGAAAATAAGCACACTTGGTTAGCGGCCCTTTTAAAGTCATCAGTGAGGCTGCAATTCGGATTTCCAAATTGCCAAGAAGTTTTCACTCTCAACTACATGAAGCAGCCTAAACTCCAGGCATAAGCAAGACACCATACACAGGGTAAAGTCCTTCATTCTGATCCTTATCCACATCGTGGAGACTGCTAACTATCCTTCACGACTCACACATGACTAGGAAGGACTTGCCAAGTTTTAAAGTTTATCAGGAGGCAGTGAGTAAATTTCTAGTAAGACACCCTTGTTGGGATGAAAAAAATTTTTCCATTTTAAACTCAACTTCACTGCCCCTTGCTCTCTTAATCTGTAAAGTGGGAATAATAATATTTGTTGTACTTAACTCAAGGGGATATGGCGAGATGATGTATATGAGAAAGCAGAGGATACTGAACATGATCCTATGAGTGGCACACCCTATGGGATCGAACAAATCTTGTTTCAACTGCTGCCAAAAGCAAAGTAATTATAAAGGGAGCAAATTAAAATGTAACACAAGGCACAAAGGGTAAGGATGAAAAAGACTATGGGAAAGGAAGGTTCACTTAGAAAGGGAGTGAAAAGAAATAACAGAGCCCACAGGGATTCCTCCAGCAGTTACATAAAGGAGCCCCGGTCTTGCCCAGAGGCTGCCTACTGTAGAGCTCTTTCTTTGTAATTGCTACAAAATATTAACAAAAACCCTTTGGAAACAGCTCTGTGATGCTCACAGTGAAGCCCAGATGCTGGGCAAACTGTGCTCTCTTCCCCCATCACAGCCGCACCTGAGGCCAAGGCTACTAGTCTAAGAAGGATGGGCAACAGAAGCCAGACAAATCTAAAAGGAGTGTGTCCTCTGAGTCACTATCATTTGTGATCCTTTTACTTTCACCTGCCTGTCCCCTACCAAGCTGGTCTCTGCCCTCACCCTTCCCCCCTGTGCCAACAGAAGCTTTAACACCTGACGTTGCAATGCCTGGTCTCCACGTGTTCTGGAAACTGATATGTACATGACGGAGTTCATAACAGAAAAATAAAAACACATGAAAACATCTTCACTCTCTCGAATAGGTGGAGATGTGAAAATGACACAGGGGAGCAGCAACTAGATGCAAAGGATTGGATGTACACATAGCAACATGTATGCATCTTAGAAACAGTGTTCAGCGAGGGAAACTAAGTCATCCATGGTAACAAAGGTACCAATCTGGGGTGTGTGCTCAGTTGCCTCTGACTCGTTGCAACTCCATGGACTGTAGCCCGCCAGGCTCCTCTGTCCATGGGATTTTCCAGGCAAGAATATTGGAGTGGGTTGCCATGTCCTCATTTAGGGGATCTTCCTGACCCAGGGGTCACAGCTGTATCTCCTGCACTGGCAGGACTCTCTACCACTGAACCCCCGGGGAGCCCCTACCACTCTGGGGAAGAACGGTGACAACTGAGGAAGTTGTGCTTATGCTGGGACTGGGAATGTGTGGGAAATCTCTTTGCTTTCCTTTTAATTTTGCTGTGAACCTAAAATAGCTCTAAGAATTTCTGAAGTCTTTAAAATTTAAGAAAAAAAGGAAAAGAATGAAATATCCATCTGTTATTACGTATGACAAACCTAGACAGTGTATTAAAAGGCAGAGGCATTACTGTGCTGAAAAAGGACCATCGAGTCAAAGCTATGATTTTTCCAGTGCTCATGTATGGATGTGAGAGTTGGACTATAAAGAAAGCTGAGTGCTGAAGAATTGATGCTTTTGAACTGTGTTGTTGGAAAGGACTCTTGAGAGTCCCTTGGACTGCAAGGAGATCCAACCAGTCCATCCTAAAGGAGATCAGTCCTGAATATTCACTGGAAGGACTGATGCTGAAGCTGAAACTCCAATCCTTTGGCCAGCCAATGTAAATAGTCAACTCATTGGAAAAGACTCTGATGCTGGGAAGGATTGAGGGCAGGAGGAGAAGGGGGCAACAGAGGATGAGATGGTTGGATGGCATCACAGGCTCAATGGACATGAGTTTTAGTGAACTCCCAGAGATAGTCAAGGACAGGGAAGACTAGCGTGCTGCATGTAGTCCATGGGTTGCAAAGAGTTGGACAGGACTTAGCAACTGAACAACAACAACAACAACAATATGTATGAATATTTAAAATATGTGCATACAAAACAGTAAGAGCACATGCATACAACAAATCCACATTAAATAGCATTAGAATAGTTAAGAGGGGAAGGGAAGTGGGGACAGGTAATGGGAAGAAAAAGAATAGACAGGAAGATAGATAAGCAGGAGAATAGCCTGGCACAGGCTAATGATGAAAAGGGGCCATGAATGCAAAAGAATGATTAATTCAACTTCCTTCATATAAATCTCCAAAATAAGCATAAATAAGTGAATAAACAAGATTACATTAAAAACATTTAAAAAAAATTTTTGGCCATACCTTAGGGCATGTAGGATCTTAGTTCCCTGACCAGCAATCAAATCTGTGAACCTTGCATTGGAAGCTCGGAGTCTTACCCACTGGACTGCCAGGAAAGTCCCAAGATTACATTTGGATCAATCAAACTGACAAATGTAATAAGAATTGTAATGCCTAGCACTTTCATGCCTTTCTAGTAGGAGTGCAAATGAAAACTTCTTTAAAAGAGAGTAATATGTTAATATGTGTCAAAAGATTAAATATGTGCATATCTATACTTGGACCCAGTGTCTAAGAATTTACTTTAATCAAATATATTTGAGTCTGTGCTTAGTCACTCAGACATGTCTAACTCTTTGAGACCCCACGGAATGCAGCCCTTCAGGCTCCTCTGTCCATGGGATTCTCCACGCAAGAATACTGGAGTGGGTTGCCATGCCCTCCACTGGGGAATCTTCCTAACCCAGGGATTGAACCCAGCTGCTCTGCATTGCAGGCAGATTCTATTAACCACAATTCTATTAAAAACATTTACATTGTGGTTATTTACAATAATAGAAAAATTAGGAAGAAATGTCAAACTACAGAGGATTAGCTCAAAGAAATCTTGCAGAGCCACAGATCGAAAGTTATACAACGGGTTTCAAAAAACACTGTAGAAGGATGATAAATAACATGGGGAAAGCAGGCAATAAAACTATACAGAGAGTGTGATTTTACTTTTGAAAAATAAATTCATCTGTATGTGTGTGTGTGCACAACACACAAAAACTACATAAATTAGGAAGACATTCACCAAATTCCTAAGACATTACTAATAAATTAGGAAGACATTCACCAAAATACTAACAGCCATGATTGGGGAGAGCTTGAGTCAGGGATTTTCACAGATTTTATGCACCTTGAATTTTACTGACTTTATTAGATGCATTCATTTGGTGCTTATGGAAAAAAATTACTAAAGGAGAAAAAAAAGCCTGTAGTCGTTTCCTCTAAGGTACAAGCTGAGTAAATAGGTAGTTAATCTATTAACCACATTCATGATACAGCTGAATGATTCACCCGTCTTGGGTAATGTATTTATATTTTTAGCAGGGTCTTCTATAGACAGAGAGCTTGAATGGAAGGAGCGACTTTCCAGCTGAAGGAGGCTTTGGCAAATCCACATGGAGAGAGATTTACAAGCAGGCTGGCTCTTCAGTGGCACATAAGTCAGAGGATGAAGGCAGACATTCCTTTCACCAGTAACACTCCTCAGGTTATCTTTTCTGTCTGCTGCCCCTCTACCTGTCCTCCTAAATCTACAACCCAGCACATCCTGAAGATTTTCAAATGCAGTGACCACCTTCGCTGAACTTGACAGCCAAAGGGAATTCTCAGATTGCACTCATCCACGGTGACCGCTGGCAACCCTCAACTCCCGGGGGTTTTCTTCAGCCCGTGTAAATTAAATGGATATCGATTTTTCTAGCAATACCTTGAGTCTACTTGTCCATAGAAACTAAAGAGCCAAAGGAGGGACCCACCAGCCCTTTTCAAGCTTTCAGTGGTGCCCAGACTTCCTGGCCACTCTTGCGCAGCCTGCTCAGAATTGGGTGGTGATTAGGGTGGAGGCACTGGGTTACCTGTGGGCGGCATAAAAAGGGAGGGGAGGGTGGAACATGGAGGGTGCTGGTGGTGGGGGACAGGGACGAGAGAGAAGGAATGTACAAACGTACGCCATACAGTCTAGCTGAAATAACTGATAACCCTAGGAGCTGGGCAGAAAGCCAGAAGACTTGTCACTACTTTGTAATCCATAGCTGAAATATTTGAGGGTTCAGATGTGTCAGGAAGAATGGGATCTGTCTGGAAGATAAACTCCCTTGCACTTGCGGCAGACTTTCTTTGCTGGTATGTGATATGTCTGTTCCATCATCTGTCTTTGGCCTGCACAGCAAAGGCCTATAAGCAGCACAGACAAATGCCACAGTCTGTTGAAGCCTGATAGAGCAGAGGTCCTAGGCAAAATACCACCAGCTGCTTTTTCCTTCCTCTCTCCATTTATCATTTACAAGAATGTACAGAGACAGAGGGGATTTGGAATACCACTGTCACCTGCTTCACTGGGTCTAGCTTACTCAGGAAAAGAACATCCTAGAAGGACAATCCTATTGCCCTCCCTTCTGAGTGGCTTCAAATACTCCATGGATACCAACCAAGTTCCAGGGACAAGTTTATTTTTTAAAGAATCACCATTTCAACTAGAGGCCGGTATCACTGATGAACATAGATGCAAAAGTCGTCAATAAAATTCTAGCAAACAGAATCTAACAACATATTAAAAAGATCATACATCATGATCAAGTGGGTTTTATCCCAGGGATGCAAGGATTCTTCAGTATTCACAAAGTAATCAATGTGATTCACCATAGTAACAAATTGAAAGATAAAACCATATGATTATCTCAATAGATGCAGAGAAAGCCTTTGAGAAAATTCAACACTCATTTCTGATAAAAAATCTCCAGAAAGCAGGCATAGAGGGAACATACCTCAGCATAATGAAAGCAATATATGATAAACCCACAGCAAACATTATCCTCAATGGTAAAAAATTGAAAGCATTTCTTCCAAAATCAGGAACAAGACATGGGTGCCCACTCTGACCACTACTATTCAACATAGTTTTGGAAGTCCTAGCCACAGCAATCAGAGAATAAAAAGAAATAAAAGGAATCCAGATTGGAAAAGATGTAAAATTCTCACTGTTTGCAGGTGACATGACCTGCTACATAGAAAACCCTAAAGGCACCACCAGAAAATTACTAGAGCTAATCAATGGATACAGTAAAGTTGCAGGATACAAAATTAATACACATAAATCCCTTGCATTCCTATACACTGAGAAAACAGAAAGAGAAATTAAGGAAACAATCCCATTCAACATTGCAACAAAAAGAATAAAAATAATACTGAGGAATAAATTTACCTAAAGAAACAAAAGACTTATATGTAGAAAACTATATAACACTGATGAAAGGAATAAAAAATGACACAAATAGATGGAGAAATATACCATATTCATGGACCGGAAGAATCAATATAGTGAAAATGAGTATACTACCCAAAGCAACCTAGAGACTGAACACAATCCCTATCAAGCTACCAATGGTATTATTCATAGAATTAGAGCAAATAATTTCACAATTTGTATGGAAATACAAAAAAACCTCGAATAGCCAAAACAATCTTGAGAAAGAAGAATGGAACTGGAGGAATCTACCTGCCTGAGTTCAGACTATACTACAAAGTTACAGTCTGATGACTGTATGGTACCGGCACAAGACAGAACTACAGATCAATGGAACAAAACAGAAAGTCCAGAGATAAATCCACGCACCTTATCTTTGCCAAAGGACGCAAAAATATACAATGGAGAAAAGACAATGTTTTTAACAAGTGGTGTTGGAAAAACTGGTCAACCACCTGTAAAAGTATGAAACTAGACCACTTTGTAATACCATACACAAAAATAAACTCAACATTTGGATTAAAGACCCAAATGTAAGACCAGAAACTATAAAACTCTTAGAGGAAAACATAGGCAGAACACTCTCTGACATGAATCACAGCAAGATCCTCTATGACCCACCTCCCAGAGTAATGGAAATAAAAGCAAAAATAAACAAATAGGACCTAGTTGAACTTAAAAGCTCTTGCACAATGAAGGAAACTATAAGCAAGGTGAAAAGGCAGCCTTCAGAATAGGAGAAAATAACAGCAAATGAAGCAACTGACAAAGAATTAATCTCAAAAATATACAAGCAATTCATGCAGCTCAATACCAGAAAAATAAATGACCCAATTAAAAAATGGGCCAAATAACCAAACAGACATTTCTCCAAAGAAGACATACAGATGGCTAAAAAACACGTGTAAAGATGCTCAACATCACTCATTATCAGAGAAATGCAAATCAAAACCACAGTGAGGTACCATCTCACACCAGTCAGAATGGCTGCCATCAAAAAGTCTACAAGCGATAAATGCTGGAGAGGGTGTGGAGAAAAGGGAACCCTCTTACACTGTTGGTGTGAATGCAAACTAGTACAGCCGCTATGGAGAACAGTGTGGAGATTCCTTAAAAAACTGGAAATAGAACTGCCATATGACCCAACAATCCCACTTCTGGGCATACACACTGAGGAAACCAGAACTGAAAGAGACACGTGCACCTCAATGTTCATCACAGCACTGTTTATAATAGCCAGGACATGGAAGCAACCTAGATGCCCATCAGCAGACGAATGGATAAGGAAGCTGTGGTACATATACACCATGGAATATTACTCATCCATTAAAAAGAATTCATTTGAATCAGTTCTAATGAGATGGATGAAACTGGAGCCCATTATACAGAGTGAAGTAAGCCAGAAAGATAAAGACCAACACAGTATACTAACACATATATATGGAATTTAAAAAGATGGTAACAATAACCCTATATGCAAAACAGAAAAAGAGACACAGATGTACAGAACAGACTTTTGGACTCTGTGGGAGAAGGCGAGGGTGGGATGTTCTGAGAGAACAGCATTGAAACAAGTATACTGTCAAGGGTGAAACAGATCACCAGCCCAGGTTGGATGCATGAGACAAGTGCTCAGGGCTGGTGCACTGGGAAGACCCAGAGAGATGGGATGGAGAGGGAGGTGGGAGGGGGGATCGGGATGGGGAACACATGTGAATCCATGGCTGATTCATGTCAATGTATGACAAAAACCACTACAATATTATAAAGTAATTAGTCTCCAACTAATAAAAACAAATGAAAAAAAAAAGTCTACAAACAATAAATGCTGGAGAGGGTGTGGAGAAAAGGGAATCCTTTTACACACACTTTCCTTAAAACACTGAAAATAAAGCTGCCATATGACCCAGCAATCCCACTGCTGGGCATACACACTGAGGAAACCAGAATTGAAAGAGACACGTGTACCCCAATGTTAACTGCAGCACTGTTTACAACAGCTAGGACATGGAAGCAACCTAGATGTCCATCGGCAGACAAATGGATAAGGAATTTGTGGTACATATATACAATAGAATGTTACTCAGCTGTAAAAAAAGAACACATTTGAGTCAGTTCTAGTGAGGTAGATGAAACTGGAGCCTATTATACAGAGTGAAGTAAGCCAGAAAGAGAAATACCAATACAGTATCTTAATGCATATATATGGAATTTAGAAAGATGGTAATGACAACCCTATATGCAAGACAGCAAAAGAGACACAGATATAAAGAATAGACTTTTGGACTCTGTGGGAGAAGGCGAGGGTGGGATGATTTGAGAGAATAGCATTGAAACATGCATATTACCATGTGTAAAATAGATGACCAGTCAAACATGAAACAAGGCACTCAAAGCTGGTGCACTGGGACAACCCAGAGGGATGGGATGGGAGGGATGTGGGAGGGGGGTTTGGGACAGGAGGACACATGTACACCCATGAATGATTCATGTCAATGTACGACAAAAACCACCACAATATTGTAAAGTAATTAGCCTCCAATCAAAATAAATAAATTAATTTAAAAAATAAATAAATATCACGGAACATTAAAAAAAAAAAGAAACATGTATATTACCGTATGTAAAATAGATGATCAGTGCAAGTTCAATGAATGAAGCAGGGAATTCAAAGCTGGTACCTGGGACAACCCAGAGGGATGGAGTGGGGAGGGAAGTAAAAGGCGGGTTCAGGATGGTGGGACACATGTACACCCATGGCTGATTCATGTCGATTTATGGCAAAAACCACCACAATATTATAAAGTAATGAGCCTCCAATTAAAATAAATAAATTAATTTTTTAAAAAAAGAATCACTGTTTCAGCACTCACAAAAGGCACCCAATAATGTTAGAGAAGAGGCAAATGAAGACAAGAAAAAGAGGGGTGGGGAAAAAATAAGATCCTGTAATTTTCCTGAGGCCATGACTAGTTAGAAACTGCTGACAGGGAGTAAATAATAGAAGCTAAATGGAACTCAGGTTACCAGGAAGCCAGAGTCTAGGCATGCCTATACATTCTTCTACTTTTTCCTATGTGCAGTGGTTTAAAAACTTTTTTTTCAGTCAAAAATTGTTGCAAAGTGTCTTATATGTATCTAGCATTGTGGGGAATTCAGAAGGATAAGACCTGCCCTTGCCTCCATAATCACTCACTTCCTACAATAGACTTTTAAACCATCTTTATAGCACTGAAAGTAACAGATTCATATAGTGGTAACTATTTGAAGCAATGCATTTACTTATTTAGTGACACTCTTCTCCAGTTGAGAACCTAATCCTGTACCACAGGGTGGTTTTCTGTCACTTCACTGCAGTCTCCTAGTGCCTGGGACACGGAAGAGCCTCAACAAATACTTATTGCATAAACAGAGGGGAGGAGACAGGACTATCACTTGAAGCAGTATCTATATCTTTACAAGACATTCAGCAGCTAAGTGAGAAATCATAACTGCTGTAGAATACCAGATGTTTGAACATGCATATGATGTTCCCAGGTGGTGCTAGAGGTAAAGAACCCACCTGCCAATGCAGCAAAAGTAAGAAACACAGGTTCGATCCCTGGTTGGCAAGATCCCCTGGAGGAGGGCATGGCAACCCACTCCAATATTCTTGCCTGGAGAATTCCGCAGACAAAGGAGCCTGGTGGGCTACTGTCCATAGGGTCACAGAGTTAGACACGACTGAAGCTTCTTAGCGTGCACGATGTAAGAGCAGAACAAAGTGAGTGAAGACACAGTGTCAAGATGTGCTGAGCCCCAGACTGAAGGAGTGATCTAGGAGTGAAAAACGGGGACTGACCCTTCAACTCTGGAAGGTGTGGAGGGACCACGGAGGATATCAGCTTCACAATGGCTACACCAACAGAACAGGAAGGGTCCCACCTTCCAGAGGATTTCAGGACAGCAGTTTCATAAATGCCTTTGCCAAGAAGTTCGTCCTGGGCACGGCAGGCTGGGCTCAGCCACATATCCAGCAAGTACTGTTTTGCACCTGGTTCCCAGGGGTCAGTGTTACGTGTCTACAAATTCCAACAAATAATTGACTTTAGACGTTCTTCCATTCAAACTACAACTTCTGAATCTCAGCTAAGTCAGCATCCTACATGTAAATTTTACAGGTTTTCTTTTCATAAGCTTTCCCTCTAAATGTAGCATAATATTGGTGAAGAAACAAGTCATTCTAGATTCTCATCATTTGATCGAAGCATTTAAAGAAAATGATTTTAATTTGTTGTGATGAATACAATAAACTGTTCCCTGTATTATATTTACTTCTCCATAATATACAAAAGTTATTTAAAATCAGATGCAAATGGCATAAAATCCTTTGTTACCTAATGCAAGCTATTTGATTTGCATCTCCATAAACTGAAAAGCAAAGGAATATATTTGATAAGGACAATAGCTGCCTTTTATTGTTCATGTGAGGTTTCTCAGGTGGCGCTAGTAGTAAAGAACCTGCCTGCCAATGCAGGAGAGATAAACGATGTGGGTTTGAATCCTGGGTGGGGAAGATCCCCTGGAGGAGGGCATGGCAACCCACTCCAGTATTCTTGACTGGAGAATCCCATGGATAGAGGAGCCTGGCGGGTTACAATCAATAGGGTTGCAAAGAGTTGGACACGACTTAAGTGACTTAGCAAGCATGCACTGTCCACATATCATGTGTCAGTCATAATATATTTACACTTTCAAACATCTTTTCTAACCTTCACATTAGTGCCTTAAAGTAGATAATATCAACCCCATTTTATAGCTAAGAAAAATTGAGGCTCAAGGTGGTTAAATGACTTACCCAAACGTACAGCAAAAAAGTGGTAGAGTTGAGATTCAAAATGATGCCCCTCACACAAACCTAAAAACTGTTCAATTGCTTGATTCTTTAAGTTTCAAAATCTAAGACCACACAGCATTCCTATATAGAATGAGTTACATAGGTTTCTGTGTTAGTGTTTTTATTTTTTCACATTTCTACAAAGCAGCAGCTAACCCTGCCTTGATTGCCAGCTCACTATAGGCAAACATGGAGCCTTGTTTATCTTCATATTCTCAAGGCCTTGAGCAGTGGTCAACAGAGGATGAATGGAGTGGGGGACAAGGAAAAAGAAAGACGGACAATGGGAAGCAGAAATCCAAGTCTCCAAATATACATGGAGGGTTTACAGGTGCCAGGTGTCATCCTAATCAACACATGTGAATTCACTCATTTAACCCACACAACAGTGATGTGTGGTAGACATTACTGCCTCCGCTTTAGCCACAAGCAATTGAAACACAGAGTTAAAGAACAGGATGTTTGAAGCAACAGAGCCAAGATTGGAATCCCGGTGGTTTGTCTCCACTTGAGCAAGGGGTCACCCTCCCTCCCATCTCTGGGTCTGCAGAAGGAAGGTAGAACCTGCCAGGGTCACACACAGCTCCATCCTCCAACCTTTGTGATACATACCAAAAAATGGGCTAAATTCTACTCTTTCTCTACTTAGAGTCAACAGTCTTGAGCTATTCATTTTAAAATAATCTTCCATGGTGTGTGTTAATGTAGTTGTTCTAACTTCTTGTGGGCTCTTATATCTATGATCTATGTACACAGTTTAATAGTCCCAGCAGAGTAAGACAGAAGTTGATTGAAAAGAGGGGTGAGACAGGCAAGGAAGAATGTTCTCAGGACAGGTGAGCTCAGTCTGGATCCAGATTTAGTTTTAAAGCCAAGGTTTTTAAGAAGAGGTAATGAAACTACCACTCTGGTAGAAAGAATACAGTAAGTCTAGGACAAGTGGTACCCAACAGCCATGGAGGACGGGTACAAGGCCACGTGGTGTGGAGGTGGGGCAAACAACATCCATACATGCATCAAGCTTGACCATGTGGTCAGGGTTAGGAGATGGGCTATTAATTCCTGGAAATGGGTCACAACAGGACAAGAGGCAGGAACCAGAGTAGAAACTCAGGCTTAGGACCTGATGTTCACAGGGTCAAGAAGGAAATGTCAGACCAGATCTAGTTGGCACCAAAAAAGAAGTCTAGGGGTTAAGGCAGATGCCTGAGTGACACACCTAAAGGGTGAGTTCTGGGCATCCGGAGGGTGATTACTCCTTGGTCCTCTCTGCTGTGGGAAAGAGACAACTTCCAGATCACCTATCTCCAATTTAGATGGATATAAAGCCTGGGTGATGCTGAGCCTTCAGGTAAAGTGATCAAAGCGTTAAACTCTCAAGTTGGGGAACGGAGAGGAAATGAAGCATTGACTGGTGGGGGACACAAAGTGTGATTTCTAATTATGTTATTCAGTTTAATCAAGCATAAGATTATAACAATAATGTGAATATATGTACACGTGTACATGTTTGTAGGCATATACGTATATGTGTGTCTATACCACAAAACTCAAGGGAAAAGAAACAGTGATAAAGGCCCCTAAGGATGTGGTTCTCAGGTAGGACTCAGGCCCTTCTTTTACCTCCCTCTGGTTTACTTGCTTGACTCTTTTCTTGAAGAGTCACAGGTCTATGTGCCTCTTGGGTCTGCCTCTTAGGTCTGCCTCAAATTTCTCATCCTGTCTCATATTCAACACGGTGAGCGTGAATATTAATCAGCTAATTTCTGGTAATGAGTTCCCTCAGCATGTGTTCGCTTTCTTTTGCTTTTGATGGGTCAATAAAGTGGCGATTAATGCCAGCCAGAACATAAATGATTCTGGCAGAAGGAATCAATCCAGAAAAACCATAAAATGGCAGACTTCATTTTGAAAAGTTTAGCACTTTCTGAACGAGCACTGGTTGATCAACTTCTAAGGTCGGTGGTGAAAAAACACTCAAAATGGTGCAAAGCACAAATATTGCAAAAAAAAAAAATTCCAATAATGAGAAAGTTTATTTGGGCAATCTCACCATCAAACAAGTATATGGAAATTGATCACAAGTGTAGCCTTAATTTTTAAGATCGTTCTCTTTCTTCCCTCTCTCCTCTTGCTCTCTTTTTTCTTCTCATTTTATGCATAAAAATGCAACCAGGCTGAACTAAAGCAAATTGGTTTAATTCCCTGGAGGGAGCATGAACAAATTTTCCCAGCAACTTTCTACTAAGGCATTTGTGTATGGGCATGTGGATGGAATGTGGAAGCAGTCAGCTACATAAACCAGTAATCAAATGAAACATTACCCATTTCAAAGTGCCCTGAAACCACATTAACATCACCAATTAAAACACTGGGCTTGGGAGGAAGGAAAGTGGCCAAAAAAAAAAAAAAAAGTAAACATGTATGTGGGACATGTGGCCGGGGTGGAGGAAATATAGGTGGGGAATAAAATCTAGGGGGAATTACTTCCCTTTCAAAGGCAAATCTGTTGCAAGTGTGCTAGCAGGAGGTCTCTTTGATGGGATAGAAGAAAGGAATAAAGAATACTTTCAATAATTTCATCAAATTGAAATTTCAGCAGTTTACCTAAATTGCCGAACCATTAGACACTTAAAAAAGCGTTCGTATGCACCCACTTTAAACCTTTTCTAAAATAACCAGTAAATAGAACAGGATTGTAATAAACATTGAGAGTTCTTTTCTCTTTTGTGGCTGACACTGCTGTCAAAAAGCTGGTCCTTCAAGGATCACCAAGGGGTAGGACATTCCTTCATCACTCAAACACTTACTCAGCAAATGCCAAACAAATCTAAACCCTTCGTGCAGCCCTTGATGTTGGGGATACAGAAATATAGAATTCTTTCAGATCTCAAAGAGCCCCCATGTCAGATTCAAAAACTAGGGTGCTTCCCTTTCTGTAATGTGACTGGATACAGACTCACTAGCCTCACATCCACATGGCACACACAGTACCAATGTTTCCTTTCAAGGTGGTTTCCACAGTCCTGTGGATCCTGCCCATAACCATGACCAGGAGTGGAGACAGCCAGCAGTCTCCTCCATGGGGGACTTTCACCTGGCCTTGGAGCTCATTCAACCTGCACACCTAAGGAATACCACGCACTGACTCTCTTTTTCTCCCATCAGATCACTAGAATTTATTCATCTTGCACAACCAAAATTTTAGACTTGCTTAACTGCAGGAATCCTTTCTTTTTTTTTTTTTTTTTTTTTGCCCATGGCAACCGTCCTTCTACTCTCTGTTTCTGTCAGTTTTGTTATGTTAGATACATCAATATGTCATCATTGTTTAGTCACTAAATCATGTCCGACTCTTTTTTGACCCCAAGGACTGTACCCTGCCAGGCTCCTCTGTCCATGGGGATTTCCAAGGCAAAAATATTGCAGTGGGTTGCCATTTCCTTCTCCAGGGGATCGTCCTGACCCAGGGATGGAACCTGGATCTCCTGCACTGGCAGGCGGGTTCTTTACTTACCATTGAGTCATCAGGAAAACCAAGATATCTCAAATAAGGGGTATTATAGAGCATCCATCCTTCTGTGACTGGCTTATTTCATTTAGTACAATGTCCCCAATTCAACCACATTGTCTCATATGGAAGATTTTCTTCTTTTTAAAGACTGAATAATATTCCACTGCATACACAAACTATATTTTGTTTATCTGCTTATCCATAGGTAGACATGCAAATTGCTTTTATTACTTAAATAGCCTAGATAGCACTGGTTCTCTTTTACCATTTTCCCTCTGACTTTTCTGAAAATCTAACCAAGGAGCTTACTAGCTGACCCTCAGACTGGCCATCTCCCGATTCCTGTCACATCTCTGCCCTTTGGCTCAGCTGCAGAATGCAGCTACCACAGTTCTCTGGGATGACATCCGAGACCCACCCTCTGGTCCATCTGCCTCCTCAGGTTTTCCTGCCACTGCACACCCTGCCTTAGGTTCTGGGCACACCTGATTCCCTGTCTCTTTCAAAAGACAAACTTGGGATTCTGTCCTTTTCTTTGCTCTCACTATCACACCTCCCTCCATTTTTGCATTTAAAAGAGTTCTTTATACATTTACTCTTACTTATACCCATGATTATAATCACTATTGAAAAAACAGTCACGTATAAAATACAAATTAAATCATATTATGACGATTCCCACTTCCAGAGATGCTTAAGATACTAGAATTTCAACAAGATTGTGATAAAAAAGATATAGAGTTAAAAATATAAACAAGGACTTCCCTGGTGGTCCAGTAGTTAAAAATCCACCTGCCAATGCAAGAGACATGGGTTCAATCTCTGGTTCAGGAAGATGTCACATGCCACAGGGCGACTAAGCCCGTGCACCAGAACTATTGAAGACCAAGTGCTTTAGAACCCAGGGTCCACAACAAAAGTTACTCCAATGGGAAGCCCAGCCTGCACATTGCAACTAAAGAGAAGCCCGGCCCACAGCAACTAGAGAAAGCCCATGAGCAGCAGTGAACACCGAGCAGCCAAAAAATAAATAAATAAAATTTAAAAAACCAAAAATTAGGCATATAAAGCTACTAAAGTAACACATACTAAGACATATGCTAAGTAGGCAGATACTAAAGGAGTAAACTTAAAAGCCTACTTTTATTTATCCACATTTCTTATTTCTGTTTCTCCCTCTCTAAGTGAAAGTAAAGCTTAAAAATACATAAATATAGTTCCTCTTCATTTAAGTCCTGTGTTCTTATACCATGAAGGAATCTAACTTAACAACTTTTTTAAATGACAATCTGAGTCAAAGCATTTTGTTTGTCGTTGTTCAGTTGCTATGTTGCGGCTGACTCTTTGCAACCTCATGGGCTGTAGCCTGCCAGGCTCCTCTGTCCATGGGATTTCCCAGGCAAGAATACTGGAGTGGGTAGCCGTTCTTTTCCAAGGGTCTTCCTGACCCAGTGATCAGGTCTCCTGCTTTGCAGGCAGATTCTTTACCATCTGAGTCACCTGGGAAGCCCGAGTCAAAGTACAATGCTCATCAGATACTGTCCCAGGGCCCCCAGATATGCGTGAAAGGACTTCTAGAAATCAATCACAATGTACATCACTAAAGCACTCATAAAATTATAAAAACACTGATTATCAGGTCTCTCATCTACTGTTCTCACGCCATCAGGAATCACATTCAGAATTTCTTCTCCTACTTCAAAAGCTGCTTATAGTTCCGGGTGACCCCAGGGAGTCTGGGGGCAAGGGGGGTGGCTTTCTCGGTGGCCCGCCTGACCATGGCGGGTCAGAGCTTACCTGCACAGGAGTGGCGGTCTTGGTAAAAGCCGATCCCACAGGTGGACACACACTGGCCCTGCTGCATCAGCAGGGGAGGCCGGCAGGATGAGCACTCGAGCCCACTGGTACAGGTGGAGCACTGCGGCTGGCAGGCTGGCTCGACAAGGGGGGGAGAAAGAGAAAGGGAACCTCTCATTAGCTCAAGGGCACCGCCCTGGTGCCAACCCCTGCACAGCCCAATTCTGGGTCACAGAGAATCAGGTAGGCAGGAAAATAACTCTACCTGTCTTCATTTACATAGCATGTATTTCATGCCAGGCAATGCGTGAAGTGCTTTACGTATATAAACGCATTTAATCTTCACAACAACGCTATGAGGTAGAGTATCAATCCCAATGTTACAAATGATGAGCAAGCTCAGAGAGGTAAAATAATCTGCTCGAGATCAAGGTCACATGAAGCTGGCATTGGAAGCCAGGCAGTTAGGCTCAAGGGTCTTGCTCTTCTCTTCTTATCAGTTTGCCCCCAATAGCTTTCTCACTCAATCATTTATAAGAACACCCCTTATTCAAGAGATATAAATAACTTCCAAGAGGTTTGTAGATTTATGAATCAGAAGAGAGAGTAGGGAGAAGTGAATAATTACATAAATAATAAAAGCAGTTGACTTTTATTGAGGCCTAACAACATCCCAGACACTATTCTAAGCACTTGATGTGTACACACACATGTAATCCTTACCACGCCTCCTGAGGAAGGTACTGGGACCACCCCACTTTACAGGTAAGAATGCTGAGGCGCAGAGAGGTTATACTCAGCCAGGGTGTAAACCCACATATTCTAAAATGGATAATTAACCCCCTGAGTTAGAGATAGGAGAAAAAGTAACTATGATTTGGCCTCAACCAAGTTCAATTCTCCCAATGAGAGCTCCCTCTCATATGTATTATGTGATTCAGTAGTGCCTGATGCTGTGTGACCCTATAGACTATAGCCCACCAGGCTCCTCTGTCCATGGGATTCTCCAGGCAAGGATATTAAAGTGGGTAGCTATTTCCTTCTCCAGGAGATCCTTCTGAACCAGGGATTGAGCCTGCATCTCTTACATCTCCTGCATTGGCAGACGGGTTCTTTATCACTAGCACCACCTGGGAAGCCCCATATGTACTATAAGATTCTGAAATGCACATGAACCCCCTCTGAATCCTCTGGTAACCCACAAGAGGTAAGCTCTGTTATCAATTATCTGTGTGATATTAAGCAAGCCAGCTCATTCTCTGGTCCACAGATTCCCCATTAGCAAAACAATAAAGTTCTAGTAAGTGATCTCGAAGGTCATGTTACCTCTGAAGTTCTATCTTGGATTAACAGATGACTATCCTTGAAAGCGAGAAATCCAGCCATGGCTACCTAGTAAATATCTGACTGCCCCATCGTCTATTAATACCTCCCGGTAAAAGTGGAAACACCCATCAGATGTGAGATGGGTGTAGAGAGGTCAAGTAGCCTATGGATGACATTACCCCCTTCTCAAGGTTTTTGGAAGCTGTGCGTTTCCTGCACCATGACCCCACCCAGGACACCAGTGAGCCTCAGTCCCTCCCTGGGTGGTCTGCCTGGAGCCTTACCTAAGCAGAAAGCACCAGATTGGTAAAACCCCAGACCACAGCTGTGCACACACTGTCCATTCCTCAGCAACTTGGTGGGATCCTGACAGAGGTCACAGTGGTCTGGAGACTGAGAGCAGGTCAAGCAGTCTGGGTGGCAACGAACTATGATCAAGGACAAAGAAGAGGAGAACTCAGTAAAGACCATATGATTTCTCTTACCTCCTTCTAACAAGGGGTCTATGGGGTATATGGATCTGTATCGCATATCGAGAAAACTCTGGGTATGTGTGAGAAAGGACTCCAAATAGCAAAACTGATTTCAATGCAAGATTTCAAGGAATTGCTCCTTGACTGAAAAACAGTATGTCCCCAAAGTGAAGACATTAAAAACAATACCAAACTAGCCCTTTGCTGACAATTTACCACCAAGTTCAGTGATGATCCCAATGACTGGTAATGAGGTTTGAAATCTTGGAGGAAAAAAGAAGAAAAAAGTGGCTGTATTGTTTTTTTAGAAAATAATAACTATTTTTCAACAGTATAGGTTTTATGCATGAAAAGGGCTGTAGAGGATCTGTAAAAAAAATATGGAGAAAACTCTGGGGATGAAAAAGGACTCCAAATAGCAAAATTGATTTCAATGTAAGATTTCAAGGAATTGCTCCTTGTTTGAAATACAATCACTGTGTCCCCAAAGTGAAAACATTAAAAACATTACCAAACTAGGCCTTTTCATGCTTCTGTCTCCTAGAATACCTCTAGAAACAGGAATGACTAGTTCCATGATAGATGATTTAAACAGATTCAGTGATTTATAATTTCCTAGAAGTTTTTCCTAACCTTTGATATGCATAAAGGTTAAAACATAAAACCTACACTACTGAAAAATAGTTATTATATTCTTAAAAAATATACAGCTATTTTTTCTTATTTTTCCTCCAAGATTTCAAACCTCATTACCAGTCACTGGGATCATCACTGAACTTGATGGTAAACTGTCAGCACAGGACCACTGTTAGGTTTCACAGTTGTCGAGGACCTGATTTTCAAGGTTTGGGAAATTATAATACGCTACATATTTGTTTTGGAAAGCCCAAAGAATCACTTTGGTGAGGGTAAAGTAAAGAAACCCTGACATTGCCATGATTTTCCCACGATAAACTCTTCATGGAAACACCGATTAGCCAAAATATGTTGAGTGCCACAAGTGCAACTGCCAATATGAAAAACTGCAGATGAAAACAATTAATTATGAAATATGAGTGCAAGAAAATGCCACTTCTCCAAGGCAGACTGAGCTCTCAGGCAAATTACTGCTCAGCCAGAGCAACTCTAGGGCTTGCCAACAATTATTAACTGGAACTAATTCATCCCCAGGTGATTTGAAGGCAGAGTTGCAGAACAAGTAGATAAAATTTTCTTTTGGAAGAAATTAATGGATCCTTCAACTTCAAAAACCCATTTGAGAACTCCAAAAGGAACCATCTGTTTAATAGTTCATCTTAAAGAAATGAACATCCATAACAAACTTGCAACAATTTTTCTTCTATCTTTGACAACAAAGCAGTCCTAGTAACCATATTTGCCTTTATAAGTTCTTGAACATTATTGTATTTTACTTTCACAATAACTTTGCAAGGAAGGTAAGGCCGTTTTATCAACAAGAACATGAAGATTCAGAGAGGACCAATGACTTGTGCGAGGTCACCTACTCATAATCAGCTGAGTTTGGCAAACGTATGGGCCAAGATTAAATAGCATCATTTGTTAGAAAAAATTAAGAAGAAACAAACAAACAAACCGAGTGAGTGCATAGAGAAAAATAAGCAAGGGGCGGGAGGAGAGGAGATCTCTCTGAATTGTGTGGCAGTAAGAACAGCTCAGCAGACAGAAATTGGTCATGGACCCACCTGATGTGCAATCGGGACAGCACTGTCCCTCCACCACCTGGGCTAGTGTGGCCGCCGGACAGGGAGGACAGGAGGGCTCATAGCAAGTTACCTGAGCCCCCCGGCACTCACACACCTTGCAAGGGCCATCCTCCCACTTCTCCCCCTCCTGCAGGAAACAGCAAAGAAGGACGTTGTTATCAGAGTGCAGAGATTCAGAAGTCGGTTGGCTGGTAGAGAACACATGATTTCCATAAGGGTCAAAGTGAAGGGTCCTGATTAGTACCATGTCAAACCTAACTCTGAAACAGGACATCAGTAGAATAATTCAAGCCAGTCAATCCTAAAGGAAATCAACCCTGAATATTCATTGCAAGGACTGATGCTGAAAATGAAGCTGCAATCCTTTGGCCATCTGATGGGAAGAGCCAACTTCTTGGAAAAGACCTCGATGCTGGGAGAGATTGAAGGCCAAAGGAGAAGGGGATAGCAGAGGATAAGATAGTTAGATACCATCACTGACTCAGTTAACATGAATTTGAGCAAACTCTGGGAGACAACGGAAGCCAGAGGAGCCTGGCATACTACAGTCCATGGGGTTGCAAAGAGTCGGACATGATTTAGTGACTGAACAACAACAAGAGTTATAAATTTAAAAGGATAGCGTCTCTCCTTCTTTGTTCATAATTGATTTATTTTAAAGTAGAACCAGGCAGAAAGATAAAATGTGAAAGCATTCTGGGGCTTCCAGAATATGCAAGAAGCATATAACACTTGTTTCTCAACCTATCTCAGCAAAAAAAAAAAAAAAAAAAAAAAACCAGAAGGGATTACTATGTACCTGGTGATTAGCAGGTACATTAAATACAATCTTTATAACAACAGCAGGAAGCAGGTCAAAATGCTGAATTTCCTTATTGTTACTACAGTAAAAGCAACAGTAGGGTCATGTATTCTTACAGTGACAGCTCTCGCATACCCACATTTAGTGGGCCGTGGATGTGCCATGGGCTTTCTCACACTAAATATTCTTTTCAGCCAAGCAAATGATGATAATAAACATTAGTGCTTTGACAGAGCGTCCAAAGTGAATTATAAAGAGCAATTCCTTTCTGCTCACTGTGCTATTCACCCTGGAGATAGAAAAGAGACAAAAGTTCCTAACAGAATGTTTGGGGACATGAAGGAGGTATTGTTAAAGAGAATAAAAGGGCATACTTTAAAATAAAGTTTTGATAAAATGTTTATTAAGTCAGTTGATGTTAAGCATTCTGAACAATTAATGTTGCCAGTATTTAGCAAAAGTTCAATGAATCAGTCTTTGCTATCATTACAATTCTTAATCCCAGACCATAGTGCCATCAAATATGACTATCAAAAATACTGAGCATTAAGGTTTCCCAGGACAGTTTATGTAGATCACTACTTAAAATAATTTTCTACATATTTATCTACAAGCTAAAAATTTATACTTACTGGAATACGTTTAACTTTACTTGCATTTGAGGACATCTAGGAACAAAGCAAAACAGAAATATATTTATTTTTATACTACTAAAAACACCATTAGGCTGATCTAGTCATTTTTTGAATAGGAAATATCCATTTTTCCCCAAGTAACAAGCAACTTCAGTCACTGTTTATGAACAGAAATAAAATATGTATCAAAAACAAGAAAAGCATACCAATATGAGGTGAAGACAAAATGCCTAGGAAATATTTTTGAATTCTTATTCTCACTTTGTGCTGGAGTATTTGGCTTCAATTCCCCTCAATACCAAGGACTTTGCAGGCAAGAGACCTAAGCTTGTAAGAGCAAATTCTTGAAACTCCTATGGTACTGCAGCATCATGGGAATTTGTGCTTATTTAAAACAATTTGCTTTTATTGAATTCTACTGGGCTTAATTTACCTCCAGAAATGGACAGGAAAATTAATACTGTGATAAAGAGAGAAAACACAACTTCAATATTTATAGGGAATCTTTAATCTCCTAAATTCTTAGGAAACAAAGGTGACTAAATTATGAAGTATCAATATGAAGCAAACAATGCCAACAGCATGATGATAATAATAATAATCTTAAGCTTCTTTATATGCCAGGAATTGTTCTAACTTTATATGCATCATCTCAATAGACCCATGAGATAAGTACTATTTTTATCTCTATAGCTGAGGATTAAGTTAACTTGCCCAAGGTCATTGTCAGTATGCGACAAATTAGGGGTTTGAATTTAGAGCTCGCATGTTTTAACCCTACACAACACAGCATCCCCAGCTTATACAAAACATTGGCAAGTTGACAGATGCAATTCACCCAGATCACAAGAGAAAAGGGTGTAGGAATCAGTTCACCAGTCAAAGCACCTAATCCTAATACTGATAATCCCACTTTGAATGGTCAGTGAAGCAGTTGTATCTATGATTAACAGACTGTGCTTTTAAGAACACATTGAATTTATCAACATTCCAAGAACCCCATGTGGAAAATAAGAGCTATAAAGATAGAGCAAATTTGAAGAGATTAAGATAAATATGTTTCCCTGGGGGTATAGAAGAAAAAAAAGTACAGATTTAGGGATAAATAAAACCTTAACTAATAGAGTTTTGCTCTACATCCAACACATCAAAATCCTTTCTGCTCTACCTGCAGAATAAATCTAGAGCCTGATCACTTTATATCACTGCCTCCCTAGACCAAACCACCACCATTTTCCTCCAGACTACTGCAAAAACCTTCTAACCGAACCACCTTTTGTCACTTGCCCATATGGTGGCCAATGTGACTCTCTCACAAGTAAGCCCCTCACAGCTCTGCTCTGCTCAAGACTGTCCAGCAGCTCCCGTCTGGGTCCGGGTGAAACCGGGTTCCAGGCTACCTCCTGCACCTCATCTCAGAGCCTTTTCCCCTCATTCCCTTGGTTCCAGCCAAGCTCACTTTCTTGCTGATTCCTGGACCTGCTAAGCACACTTCTTCACTGTTTTTTCGTTTGCTGTTTCCTCTTCCTGGTTTGTATCCCCCTCCACCACAACCCTGGCTCACTCCCTCAGCATCTTCTTTCAGGTTTTGCTCAAATTTCTCTTCATGAGAGGACTGCCCCATCATCCGATGTAAAAGACGCCTCTCGCCCCTCAGTTACTACCCAGCTGTTTCATTTTCAAAGTGGTGCCCGTCACCACCCAACACATGTGTTTGTCGTCTATCTGCCCACTGTGAAAAAAAAAGCTCCTTGAGAACAGGGGTTCTGTCTGTTGGGTGGGCTTCTGTATCTCCAGTACCTGGCACAACAGTTGTGCAATCATGTCTGTTAAACAAGTGAATGGGTAAAAGAAATGAGAAGGTAATGCCCCCTTATTAAACTAATTTCCAAAGATTCATTTTTATTAGTCTTCAGTTATTAGCCCGATACTCACAAATTCTGCATTTTCTTCGTAAACACAATAACCATTCCTTGAAATGCATTCAGGACAGCATTTTCCCTCTAAGTGAATTAATTCTTCACCCTGAAGAATAAAGGTTGCAGAAGTACACACCAAATTAACATCTCCAGGTAGCGGCACTAAATTGCAAAGTGGCTGAATTCCCTGAGTAGAATGAAAAGCCATAACATACCCATCTGCTTTGACTCATGACTTACTGAATCTCCCATGTGCTATAACCCTATGAAAAGCCTAGTCAATACAGCTCATCCCTTCCTCCAAGTATTTTTTTCTTTCCAGTTCTCATGATCTTTGTGTATGATTTCCTACCCATGACCGGGAACTCCCATGAAGAAGAAAGGCCACAAGTAATCTTGTAGTCATGGAAAGTTATGAGTTTCAGAAAAGGACCTTAAATTTATCTTCAAGGCTTGAACTTGTGATTTGATTTCATTAACAGTGCTCAAATCACACCAACATTTTCCCTTGAATACAAAATCAGGCACATCCCTATATGCACAGATGACATCTCAGGCATAAATTAAACAACAGGAAACTAATTTCTACTCAATATTCTGAAACTGTTATCAAATTCACATAATCACTATTTAAAAAATTACAAGAGGAAGGAAAGAAATGCCACACTAGAAAGGCAGATATTAAACTTTCAAAGTCATCATTTTATCACTTTTAACTTATCAAAATCAATCATTTCAAAATATTTATTATAAAATAATAAATGCTTACTATAAAAATAATTCTGAATTCTATAACTTAGAAAACATAATTTCATTAAACATAAGTCCTACCTCCCAGGAAATCTGCTATTAAAAAGACAAGTTTTGTTTACAACTTTTCATATGAATATAGTAACATCTAATATCTGTAGGTTAAAGAGTATTCTTTAAAACACTTTCCACTTTCTAAAGATGTATCTACTTTTTAAAAAATGATGATGCTTCTTTACATGAAGACATTATTTAATTTGTGATCTATATTACATTTGAAGTGTAAAAACCATGTTAGGTAAAACCTGAATAATATAAAATTGCATAAACAGAATAATCACAGTATTTTATGTTTAAAAACACTGTGCACTAAAGAAAATATGATATAGATCAATGGAACAGAATAGAAAGCCCAGAGATAAATCCACGAACCTATGGACACCTTATCTTTGACAAAGGAGGCAAGGATATACAATGGAAAAAAGACAATCTCTTTAACAAGTGGTGCTGGGAAAACTGGTCAACCACTTGTAAAAGAATGAAACTAGAACACTTTCTAACACCATACACAAAAATAAACTCAAAATGGATTAAAGATCTAAATGTAAGACCAGAAACTATAAAACTCCTAGAGGAGAACATAGGCAAAACACTCTCCGACATAAATCACAGCAAGATCTTCTATGACCCACCTCCCAGAATATTGGAAATAAAAGCAAAAATAAACAAATGGGACCTAATGAAACTTAAAAGCTTTTGCACAACAAAGGAAACTATAAGTAAGGTGAAAAGACAGACCTCAGATTGGGAGAAAATAATAGCAAATGAAGAAACAGACAAAGGATTAATCTCAAAAATATACAAGCAACTCCTGCAGTTCAATTCCAGAAAAATAAATGACCCAATCAAAAAATGGGCCAAAGAACTAAACAGACATTTCTCCAAAGAAGACATACAGATGGCTAACAAACACATGAAAAGATGCTCCACATCACTCATTATCAGAGAAATGCAAATCAAAACCACAATGAGGTACCATTACACGCCAGTCAGGATGGCTGCTATCCAAAAGTCTACAAGCAATAAATGCTGGAGAGGGTGTGGAGAAAAGGGAACCCTCTTACACTGTTGGTGGGAATGCAAACTAGTACAGCCATTATGGAAAACAGTGTGGAGATTTCTTAAAAAACTGGAACTAGAACTGCCATATGACCCAGCAATACCACTTCTGGGCATACACACTGAGGAATCCAGATCTGAAAGAGACACGTGCACCCCAATGTTCATCGAGGCACTGTTTATAATAGCCAGGACATGGAAGCAACCTAGATGCCCATCAGCAGATGAATGGATAAGGAAGCTGTGGTACATATACACCATGGAATATTACTCAGCCGTTAAAAAGAATTCATTTGAATCAGTTCTAATGAGATGGATGAAACTGGAGCCCATTATACAGAGTGAGGTGAGCCAGAAAGATAAAGAACATTACAGTATACTAACAGATATATACGGAATTTAGAAAGATGGTAACGATGGCCCTATATGCAGGGCAGAAGAAGAGACGCAGAAGTACAGAACAGACTTTTGAACTCTGTGGGAGAAGGGGAGGGTGGGATGTTTCGAAAGAACAGCATGTATATTATCTGTGGTGAAACAGACCACCAGCCCAGGTGGGAGGCATGAGTCAAGTGCTCGGGCCTGTTGGGCTGGGAAGATCCAGAGGAATCGGGTAGAGAGGGAGGTGGGATGGGAGACCGGGATGGGGAATTTGTGTAACTCTATGGCTGATTCATATCAATGTATGACAAAACCCACTGAAAAATAAAAATTAAAAAAAAATAAATAAATAAAAAATAAAACACACACACACACACAAAAAAAAGAAAATATGAAAGAAAAGCATTGGCTGTCTTTCAATTGCAGCATTATGAATGGATTTTAAAGTCTATTTTCTACTTCTCTTGAGCCTTCAATTTTCTAAGTGAATATGTATTATTTTAATGGAACTATCACTTTTAAAAGAAACCCAAAAATATATGAACGACCACAATTTTTATAATATTGAAAAAGTTATTTGGAAAAGGAGGGGGTTAGATAGATCACCATTCCTCAAAATTTCATGCCAGTCAGAGGGTGCTACAGGGAGCAGACGTATTTACATATAAATTGTTTTGCAGAAACGTGACAACTCAGCTGGTAGTGAAGGTCTAACCCACAAACACAGAGAAATTTGCTTTCCAAGCATATAAAGGGGTTTATAAACGTGTAATCTAAGTCACTTAAAACAATGTTTTGAAACAAGACAGAGTACGCGTACTTCTATTAAAGTTGAAATGCATGAGACATCCTTGAGTGCCTACTACAATAGACAGACAAAACTGAAAATAGATCCTGCATCACTCTGATAAGGCCAAGAAGGTAGCTTCTCTGAGTCTTCAAAAGCTCCTGAAAATAACCACTAGCCCTGCTCCTGGGGAGTGAGGATGCAGTTTCTGTGAGGCAGGAAGTTCTAAATAGATTTGCTATTTATAGACATCTGGATGTCCCAGACTGCATCAGTTCACTGCGATGAGGAGCTTGCTCCAATTAGCATCAGACTTTGGCTCTGAGAAAAATTGCTTTGTGAAACAAAACTAACTCTTCTTTTTAAGAGGATTCTGCTGCATAGGCCAGATGGAATTTGCTATCCCCTCACCACTGAATCCACCAGCATCCATCCACCAGATAGAGACTCTTGTCATTCCACCAACCTGCCCACTGGAAGAAAAAACATTTTTTTGAGGGAATTTTCCTCCGCTGGAGAAGGGAAAAGCACCTCACATTTACGGCATGACTACCTTCTTCCATGTCTTTTGCTAGAAACTTTGATTCCCTTACCATTTTATCTCTCATATATGAATGTTGAGTGAGGTCTTTAAAAAAAAAAAATGGCAAACCGACTTCATCACTTGAATTCATGCTCAAAGATAATACTAAATATAGAAACATGGAAATCATCCTGTCATGCTATTCTACTGCTGATTTACTTATATTTAAATGTCTAGGGATTTGGTTTTATACATCAATGATAAGGGTCATGCCACTTGCTCCTTTATCAACAAAGAAAAGCTGTTTGTTATTTCAATGCTATCATAACATTGCTGTTGATAATAATGCAATAATTATTACAATGGTGATGCTGCACAATTTTGCCTCTTTCTCTAGAAGTTTACTTTTCTGCACCTTTGTGGATATAAACACAGACTTATTCTACCTTTGGTATGAAGATTAGAAATCAAATGACCTTGATATATTTTAGAATAGGCAGAAAATGGGGTAGAATTGAGTAGAAATCCCAATAGTGTACTTTTACTGCTTCCCTTGGCAAATGTTATTATTTTCTCCAGGTGCTCCTAACGCATTTTATTCATGTTAATTCCTAATAATTGGTGTCATTGCATATTATAATTCCTATGTATGTATCCGACTTCCCTCGAAAAGCCTGGGAACTCTTGAGATTAAAATGTATCTTATTCATCTTGTTATCTCCACACAGAAGTTAAGAAGTGAGTATCCCAGGCTTTCATAAGGTCATTGAGAAAGTGAAAGTGTTAATCACTCAGTCGTGTCCGATTCTTTGCCATCCCATGGACTGTAGCCCGCCAGGCACCTCTATCGAATTCTCCAGGCAAGAATACTGGAGAGGGTTGCCGTTCCCTTTTCCAGAGGAGCTTCCTGACCCAGGGATCAAACCCACGTCTCCTGCATTGCAGGCAGATTCTTTACCATCTGAGCCACCAGGGAAGACACTTAAGTGACTTTTGCACAAGGTCATTAAGTGAAGCAATTTATGGAAGTACAGCCCAGAAAGAAGGCTGAGGGATATTTTTTGCACCGTTCAGTATTGGTTAAAATTTCCCATCTGGTAGTACATTCAGTGTAGAATCCAGGGTCTTAAAACAATATGTGCTAACTGATTAAAGATCTGGAGAAATAGGCTAAAGGCATTAGAACTCAATTCATAAAAGAGAAGACGAGTGGGCGTGGGCGGAGAATGAGAGGGGGGTGCTATGGGGTGACCTGCGGAACACTGAGACGCGTTCCACTGGCTTCATCAGCTGCTCCCCACTTCCCTAAGAACAGAGGAGAGGACCTGGCTTATGCTACCACTGCAGGAGCCACAGAAGACTGGCAGGTACTCGCAAATGCTTTAACACTGGGGGTGGGGGGTCAAATTATTTCCTGTGAGTGAGACTCTTGGTACAGACCTGACTGAAACTAGGTGGTTAAGGACCCACCCTACCAGGATCACCTCTCCCAGATTTTCCACAAAGCCTGGGATACCAGACAAATTAAAACCTTGGAAATAACCCAGCATCCTCTGGGCAGACTGCCAAAGCCAGGAAGCCCAGTCTTGGCCCCAGAGAGAGAGAGAGAGGGAAACAGAAGAGGGCCCTGACCAGGGTTTTTCTCATCTTCATCCAACCAATCTGATTCCCCTGACATAAAGAAGAGAAATGAAAAGGCATGTAGAGGGAAATAAATCTGCGAAAGGCGAGGCCCTCTTTACCTAAATGTGTCTCAGCTCTGCTGAGACCCAGAAGTAGGAGGCAACGTGAAAAAAGAACTCTGTCGCTGACAGCCCTGTTTGATAGGCTGTTCCTCCCCAGAAGCCATGTCAAGAGGAGCTGAGACGTGGGGGAGAACAAGAAAGAAAAATGCCTTCATAGATACCCACGCTTCAGATCTTCCCAGCTCCCCTCATCCACTCAAGTTCACAACCCCCGCGGGAAACTGGTGGGGCGGATGGGAGCGGCCAGGGAGAAGGAGATAGCTTTGAAAGCAATTTGTTTTGCAGCGGGTCAAAATTGAGTTCAAAGGGAAAACAAAAAAAAGCAATTTCCCCTCCATATATATCTACAGTCCGAACAGAGGCTACTTTGTTAAAAGATTCTAGAAATTCTGCAGACAGCACAAGTCTGCAGAGGTCAACAGAGTTAATTATTTATGGGGTCTCCCTCTGTGCCTTTTTAAAACAAAGACACAAACACATTTCATTTTCTTTCCTGATTCACAGGAAGAGCCTCCAGGTGCTGGCTGGCCACTAAAAGCTGCCAGTGGGGCCTGTGACAGAAGCCGGACCCCCAGAGCACCTGCGGACTCTGCTTCAGACCCAGATTGAGCTGGGCAGCCACCAGTGACGAGGCCCAGCTGCGCTGACTGTTAGGCTTCTGTCCCATGTCATCCCTTTCTGTGTCCACGTCTCTGGCTCAGAGCTTCCCATCTAACCAGCTGCACCGAGAGCTAATAGCTCCAGGCTAGCTGTTCCAAGCCAATCTGAACAGAAAGTAACATTTACACTACAGAATCTCCGTGCTAGAAGACAACTTGAAATTAAGCCATCAAACCTGGCTGTCTCCTCTGCTGGGAAGGGACGGGAGGGAACAGGTGGGGGACCACCAATCCTGCCGGAGAGAGGGTTTCAAGTCCAAACAGAGATGCCTTCGCTCCTTACCCGGGCGCACTCCACTTTGGCACACTCTGCAGTCTGGCAGGTCACTTGGCCACGGTCACACGTGCAGAACTCACAGGCCGAGCCTTTCCAGATTTCATCCTGGTAGCGCACAAGCCCTCGGTGCGAGCAGTTTCCAGCAGGAGACACGCAGTCCTCACAGCATTGCCCCTGACGCCGAGCCCGTCTCTGACCCTGAGGAAGCAGAGAGAAGGAAGGGGAAGGGCAGTGGTCAGAAGGGCACCAAAGCATTGGAGCAAAAGGACATAAAACACCAAATTTGTACACCGTTTCCTGGTCTCAGATGGGAAAGAATCTGCCTGCAATGCAGGAGATCTGGGTTTGATCCCTGAGTCGGGAAGATCCCCTGGAGAAGGAAATTGCAACCCACTCCAGTATTCTTGCCTGGAGAATCCCATGGATGGAGGAGCCTTATGGGCTATAGTTCATGGGGTCACAAAGAGTCAGACATGGACTGAGCAAGTAATACTTTCACTCTCCCTTCCCCCACCTCCCCAAATGGAGGCAGCTTCCCCTCCACCCCCACCTCCTTCCTGGGAGGCAGGTGCTTCCTACCTCTATCTCATAATCTGAGCATCATAACACTTTCTCTTCCCTCAAGGGACACGCTGAACCAAGAAGCGCATTTTGAAAATGACCTCGATAAAGGTTGGAGAATCAAGCTGCACGCGCCCACATACCTTCTCGCATCTCAATGGAGGGCAGGGCTGTTTGTGACACCTGACCTCGCCCTGGTCACACGTACATGTGGTGCAGGCATTTTCATGCCACCGCTCTCCATGCTGAAGAAAGGGGGGAAAGTGGAAAATCAAAGGTCACAGGTATCAGACAGAAACATGAGGCACATAAGACACACAACATTGTATTAGTTTTTAATTGAGTCACAGTGAATGTACTCCTGAGAAATGATAACATTCACACAGCAGGAGGCTCTAAGAAAAAAAGTCAGGAGATGTCCAAAGAGAACTTTGGATTCATTCTCATTCAACTAGATTCATTCTGCAGATGCCTTGAGGGCCTGCCTAGGTACACAGAGGCCTGGGAACACTGAGCCTCATAGGAAGTCAGTGTTGTTGGCTAATTGATGGCTATTCTTTAGCTCTTCTTTGCTGGGAGGCCCAGTTCTCATGGCCACACACTCACTTTTCCAGCTTCCCTTGTAGCCAGCCCACAGACTTTGTCCCCCAACAAGGGGACACCAGGGGAAGAGTGCTAGAGGTTGAGGAAAGGATTCTCCTTACCCCATAAAAGAAGAAAAGCCCACCCCTTTCTTCCATCAGGCTTAAGAAATGAGTGGGTGAGGACAAGCTGCCTGAAGCTGTGGAAGACACAGTGGCTGGAACATGAGGGGACAAGCCAGAAAGCAAATGCCAACATGCTGAGGATTGGAGAGTGCAAGGATCAAAAGACAACACCATGGAGACCTAACTAACCCTGAGCTTTCCCCACCGCTGGGCTTCTTGCTATGTGAGGTCATAAATGTTTCATCTTAGCCACTTTTAGAGGAGCATTTCTGTTGCTGGCAGCCAGAAACACCATAACAGATGTAGAGGCTCTTCCTTCCAGGAGGAAATAATCTAGCACATATGTGTCTACTGTATTAGACAGCAGAGATCTAGTATATAGAAAAATCATTTCCCCATGAGTTCTTTTCATCTAGACTTCAAGGGACCCATCTAGAATTTATGTCATGCATCCCCTAATACTCTTCCAGATTCTCTGCTGAGAATCAAAAATCATAATTTCTATTTACTTTTCCTCAGAATGACTGGTAAGCAAGGGAAGTAGTTGGGTTTATTTTTGATACATTCTTTGCTTTAGAATAATATAACCTTCTTTTGGTTCAGCTGCGCACTCCTAAGACAGAACATTCATTCATTCGATCTGTTGAACACACTTTCATTTGGTGCCTGCTCTGCGCTGGGTGCTGACCTACACTGTCCCAATAGTACCTTCAAGCTTGCAGGCTCCACCACCAAGCTCCCTGCCCTTCCCCTCTCTCTCCTCCCACCCCGCATTGCACCCAACCTCACTGTAAGTCAGCGGACACTGTCTTTGAATATCAGCGCATCAAGTCCAAACCAGACAGAAGTTCCCAGAGCTTCCAGGTTAAGTGTCCACTGACAGTAACCAACTGTACTCCTTTTTCCCTTCAAGAGGTGTGAACAGAAAGTTCACCACGGTTCATGAACCAGGTGCTGCTTGCCAGCACATTCTTTTATATTTCTAATCCTCTCCGATTTAATTTTTTCAGAAAGGCTTTCCATGAAGAGAAGAAATAAGCCGTTTATGTACTGAGCTACTAATGCTGGCACAGAGTCAGAAGAGGGCGGGGGCAGAATGATGGTTAGCAAGGCAGCGGGCAGACGTGTAAGAACGAGTGTCACTGCACCTACGACGGGCACATCAAAGCTTACCTCGTACACGTGGCCAGCAGCGGAGCAGGACCGCGATGAGCACTGAGGACAGCATTTTCCAGGGACGCGGACTATGGTTTCATCCTAACACCCCAAAAGGAGTCCATCAGAAGGCGATATTAACAAAATCCACAACAGTAGGAAAACTTCACTCAAGGCCAACTCAAACACGTGCCTCAAAGCAGCCAGAAATAGCAATTTCCTCTCCTTTAGTATTTATTAGTCACCTGGTGCTTTGATAAGAATTAGCACTTCTCAGGGCAGTGTAACTTGAGAAGTTTGCACATTCCTCAACTCTCAGCTACTTCTAAGAACAAATAAAAGCACGGCTAGTAGCAATAAGAATAGTACTTCCTTGGACATCTAGGTTACTTCCAAGTCCTGGCTATTGTAAACAGTGCTGCAGTGAATATTGAGGTGCATGTGTCTTTTTGAATTATGGTTTCTCAGGGTTTATGTCCAGTAAAGACCTAGATGGGTGGGATGGGGGGAGGTCCAAGACAGAGGGAATATACATATATACATATGTATATATATATTTAGCTGATTTACTTCACTGAGCAGCAGAAACCAGCACAACACTATAAAGCAACTATATCCCAACTTTAAATAATGAAAATAATAAAAAGAAGGGTAGGTTTTGTTTGACAGGTACGGTTCTAGGTACTTTATGTGAACCTGTGAAGTAGGGACTCTTATTCCCCTTTTAAAACAAGCAAAGTGAAAACCAGAAAGGTTGTGGAATTTGCCCAAGGTCACAGAGACATCTTGCCCAAGGTCATCGGTAATGGTTGGCAGAGAGGACTGAAGAATATCAGCCACTTCAACACTTCAGAATATTTACACTCCTACTGAGTTAGCACTGATAACAAAGTGAAGGGATCCCTCACTTGATAAACTATCTCACTGTTCTTCTGGATCTTTATGTGAATCCACACATTCAACTATATGCATTAGGGAGGTCCTTAATATGAAAAAAATCAATCATGCCCTTAAGTATCTTGGTGGCTCAGATGGTAAAGAATCTGCCTGCAATGCAGGAGACCCAGGTTTGATCCTTGGGTTGGGAAATCCCTGGAGAAGGGAATGGCTATCCACTCCAATCCTCTTGCCTAGAGAATTTCATGGACAGAGGAGCCAGTCAAGGGGGTCCCAAAGAGTCAGACACAAATGAGTGACTAACACTATTACTTTATTCACTTTAACATGAAAAAAATCAATCACGCCGTGAGATATCTATTAATAGGAATATGGCACTGCAGAGAAATATGGGTGATAAACATTAAATGCCCAAAGGACACCCCAACTCCTTATACCTACAGTCTCAGTTCTACCAACCCCACCCCCAGAATATCAGACTTTTTGTCTCTGCTGTCCTACAAAGAATTTTCACAACAATGGTCTCCTTATTAATGCAAACAATCAAGCTTCTAATTTTGACATCACTACAGCCTTTAAAATGGCAGAAAGAAGGCAAATTAAAGCCAAGAGAAGGAAGATTAGAATAAACCAAGTTTCAATTACTAAGAAGTGGTAGAATTTATATAGAAGATACCTCCTGAACAGTTATCTGCACCTCCTCTCACAAAAAGCAGAAAATGAGATTGCATAATCATTCAGTTCAGTTCAGTCACTCCGTCATGTACAACTCTTTGCGACCCCATGGACTGCAGCACTCCAGGCTTCCCTGTCCATCACCAACTCCTGAAGTTTACTCACACTCATGTCCATTGAGTTGGTGATGCCATTCAACCATCTAATCCTCTGTCATCCCCTTCTCCTCCCACCTTGAATCTTTCCCAGCATCAGGGTCTTATAAAATGAGTCAGTTCTTCACATCAGATGGTCAAAGTATTGGAGTTTCAGCTTCAGCATCAGTCCTTCCAACGAATATTCAGGACTGATTCCCTTTAGAATTGACTGGTTTGATCTCCTTGCAATCCAAGGGACTCTCAAGAGTCTTCTGCAGCACCACAGTTCAAAAGCATCAATTCAGCACTCAGCTCTCTTTACAGTCCAACTCTCACATCCATATATGACTACTGGAAAAACCACAGCTTTGACTAGATGGACCTTTGTCAGCAAAGTAAAATCTCTGCTTTTTAATATGCTGTCTAGGTGGGTCATAGCTTTTCTTCCAAAGAGCAAGTGTCTTTTAATTTCATGACGGCTGTCACCATCTGCAATGATTTTGGAGCCCAAGAAAATAAAGTCTGACACTATTTCCATTGTTTCCCCATCTATTTGTCATGAGGTGATGGGACCTTCCTCACTGATCACTGAGGAACGCCTTCTTATCTCTCCTTGCTATTCTATGGAACTCTGCATTCAAATGGGTATATCTTTCCTTTCCTCCTTTGCCTGTTGCATCTCTTCTTTTCTCAGTTATTTGTGAGGCCTCCTCAGACAACTATTTGGCCTTTTTGCATGGTCTTGGTGCATCCTCTTTTTGCCGTGGGGATGGTCTTGATCACTGCCTCCTCTACCATGTCATGAACCTCCATCCGTAGTTCATCAGGCACTCTGTCTATCAGATCTAATCCCTTGAACCTATTTGTCACTTCCACTATCATAATCGATATGGAATTCACTTTGCAAGAAAATAAGGCCAGGGTACTTGGGGAAAGGTGAGGGTGGTGGAGGGTGTCAAATAACCTTAATTTTTCATGGAAAGTTCCAGTCATGCCTGTGGTTATTTTAACCCAATTACATACGATCAGCTAGATTAATGCATTACTCTCTATTAGGGATTTATTTCACACACCTGAGTCACTGGATATAAAATGACAACTGTCTTCTCTGTATTAGGTCACTTTTATTACTGGATAAGTCTATAAAAATATTATGACAGCTGATGTTTCATAGAGTATGTGAAACTTGGACATGGATTGAAATCATTGAGCATTCCTTGATCTCAGCTCTTGAGTTTAAAAAAATTTCAGCAAGGAAGTAAAAATAAAGTTATATCTGATGTCATATTCATTCTTCAGTAACTTTATGGAAGTAAACAACGAATTTATACAATATTAAGTAATCAGTAGACAAATGTCATGAGCACAAATCTTGAACAGAAATATAGACTCAGTATAATCTATCTTAATCAACCCCAAGGACAGTGGCAGAGTCAACTGGAAAGTGTAGGGGAGGAATAATTACTGGTATAGAGGCTGGTACAAGGAAAAGCAAGTTTTCCGATTCTTACTGGCAATGCATAATTATATATTTTATTAGACTCTTTCTTCTAATAGAAAGATTTTTTCTATAGACATAGAATCTTTCTTCACAAACAGAGACCAATAAAACAGGAAGGAAGGACATTAAAGAGAAAACATCCCAGGATACAACAGAACTACAAGATAGCGAATTTAGATCCCATTTGGACTTGCGCTTTATAAACAGGACAGAAGAGGCAAGTCAGCAAAGTGGGTCAGAGAAATGGAAAAGACGTTTTGGCAGTACACTTTTATTGCTATAATATATGCCTGAATTCTATCATTCTTTTCTTCATTGTTGTTATTGTTCAGTTGCTAAGTGGTATTTGACTCTTTGAGATCCCATGGACTGCAGCATGCCAGGCTTCCTGGTGATGCCATCCAACCACCTCATCCTCTGCTGTCCCCTTCTCCTCCTGCCCTCAATCTTTCCCAGCATCAGAACCTTTGCTAATGAGTCGGCTCTTACAAATCAGGTGGCCAAAGTATCAGAGCTTCAGCTTTAGCGTCAGTCCTTCCAATGAATATTCAGGACTGATTTCCTTCAGGATTGACAAGTTTGATCTCCCTGCAGTTCAAGGAACTCTCAAGAGTCTTCAACACCACAGGTCAAAAGAATCAGTTCTTCAGCACTCAGCCTTCGTTATGGTCCAACTCTCACATCCATACATGACTACTGAGAAAACCATAACTTTGACTAGATGGATCTTTGTCAGCAAAGTGATGTCTCTGCTCTTTCATACGCTGTGTGTTTGGCAGTTTTTCTTGCAAGGAGCAAGTGTCTATTAATTTCATGGCTGCAGTCACCATCCACAGTGATTTTGAAGCCCAAGGAAATAAAATTTGTCACCTTCTCCACACTTTCCCCATCTAGTTGCCAAGATGTGATGGGACCAGATGCCATGATCTTAGTTTTTTGAAAGTTGAGTTTTAAGTCAGCTTTTTCACTCTCCTCTTTCACCTTCATCAAGAGGCTCTTTAGTTCCTCTTGGCTTTCTCCCATATCTGAGGTTACTGATACTGGTGTCATCTGCATATCTGAGGTTATTGATATTGCTCCTTGCAATCTTGTTACCAGCTTGTGATTCATCCAGCCTGGCATTTGGCATGACGTACTCTGCATATAAGTTAAATAAGCAGGGTGACAGTATCCACTTTGACGTATTCGTTTCTAATTTGGAACCCGTCCATTGTTCCACATACGGTTTAACTGTTGTTTCTTGTCCTGCATACAGGTTTCTCAGGAGACAGGTAAGGTGGTCTGGTATTCCCATCACTTTAAGTGGAATACTGTCTGGTATTCCACAGTTTGCTTTCCAAACAGTCAAAGGCTTTAGTGCAGTTAATGAAGCAGAAATAGATGTTTTTTCTGGAATTCCCTTGCCTTCTCTATCTTCCAACAGATGTTGATAATTTGAACTCTGGTTCTTCTGCCTTTTCTAAATACAACTTGTACATCTGGATGTTTTCAGTTCATATATTTCTGAAGTCTAACTTGAAGGATTTTTAGTATTACCTTGCTAGCATGTGAAATGAGTGCAATTTTATGGAAGTTTGAACATTCTTTAGCATTGCCCTTCTTTGGAACTGGAATGAAAACTGACCTTTTCCAGTCCTGCGGCCACTGCTGAGTTTTCCAAATCTGCTGACATATGGAGTGCATCACTTTACAGCATCATCTTTTAGGATTTTAAGTAGATCAGTTGAAACTGTTTTCTTTCGTTTGAGGGCTTCCCTGGTGGCTCAGATGGTAAAGAATCTGTCTGCAATGCAAGAGACTGGGGTTCGATTCCTGGGTCATGAAGATGCCCTTGAGAAGGGAACAGCAACCCACTCCAGTACTCTTGCCTGGAGAATCCCATGACAGAGAAGTCTAGTGGACTACAGTCCATGGGGTCACAAAGAGTCAGACAAGACTGTGCAACTAACATACTTTCTCAGCTGGAATTCCATCACCTCCACCTAATAGATTTGCCTTTCCAAACCTATAGACCATACAAGGACCAGCACACTACAGACAAATGACCAAATCCAGCCCACCACCAATTTCCATAAGCTCTGACTAGAACACAGCCACCTACACTCACGGACGTATTACCTGTGATGTTTCTGTGCTGTGATGGCAGAGTTGAGTAGGTGTTCCAACTATATGGCACACACAGCTGAAAATATTCACTCTCTGGCTCTTTACAGGAAAAATTTGCCAACTCCAAGTCTAATATGGTACCCTCAGTAACCCAAAGAAACCATGTAGGATTAATGTCATTATAATTTGAGATAGGGCTGTCATTAAGGATATATAGTTGACCCTTGAACCAATAGAGGTAAGGGAAATTAACTCATCATGCAACTGAATCTCGGAGTGTAATTTTTAGTCAGTCCTAGGTATCCACGTTTCCTCCGCATCTGTGGTTCCGCATCCATGGATTCAACCAGCTATGGATCATGGAGCATTGTACTATCTACTGTTGAAAAAATCTGCATATGTTCAAGCCATGCTGTTTAAGGGTCAACTGTATTTAATAATGGTTTACCGTATTCCTTAAATTAAAACACTACGATAAACTTTATAGTATATTATGGCTAATAGTTTGTGACAAATTCTCCTACGATACCTCTGAAAATATAAAAATGAGATGAAAATTGTACCATCAAAAAGGAGAACAGACAACCTCCTGCTATTGCCAAGAGGAGTCGCACTGACCATTCGACTTTCAGTGGCCTTCCTTTGCTTTATTAACCAAATAGAAATAAGAATCATCACTTCCTCTGAACTCTCTGACTCTCAGCGCCAAACAGAACATGGCTCATCCCCACAGTGCAAGGCCACTACTATTGAAGCCATCAGAGTGCCCATTGCAGCCTTTCACCTCCCTCAATGCCTTTCTACATCTAATCAGAGCCCATAATGCAAAAAGAGAAACAGAAAGATAACAAAATGAATGGGAAATATGTACATTGGGGGAGGTAGAGGAAGTGATAAAAAATGGGGATGAGGACACCCCAAATGTAAAGTACATAGTCACCAAGAAACACGATGAGAACTCTTGCAAACTAGAGACTATAGTTTTACGTTTCATGAATTCAAAATTTAAGAAAATTGGGCAGTGGATACAGCAAAAGATCTGATCTCACTACAGTAGAGCAACATTAAGTTAAAACTGGCCAGACCCTTGGTCAAGGAAACACACCCCTTTCTTAGGACTTAGACTTTTATTTTCTTGGGCTCCAAAACCACTAAGGACAGTGACTGCAGCCACACAATTAAAAGACACTTGCTCCATGGAAGAAAAGTTGTGACAAACCTAGACAGCATATTAAAAAGCAGAGACTTCCCCTGGCCAACAAAGGTCTGTATAATCCAAGGAATGGTTTTTCCAGTAGTCATGTATGGATGTGAGAGTTGGACCATAAAGAAGGCTGAACGCCAAAGAATTGATGCTCTGGAGAAGGAGATTGAGAGTCCCTTGAACTGCAAGGAGATCAAACTAGTCAGTCCTAAAGGAAATCAATGCTGAATAGTCATTGGAAGGACTGATGCTGAAGGTGAAACTCCAATATGTTAACCACCTGATGTGAAGAGCTGACTCACTGGAAAAGACCACGATGCTGGGAAAGATTAAAGGCAGGAGGAGATGGGGGTGACGGAGGATGAGATGGTTGGAGGGCATCACTGACTCAATGGACATGAGTTTGAGCAAACTCAGGGATACTGTCAAGGACAGGGAAGCCTGCTGTACTGCAGTTCATGGGGTTGCAAAGAGTCAGACATCACCTAGCGACTGATCAACAACAATGAACCCAAGAAGGGGGAATTAGCCAAGGGCATGCTGCTCACCTTTGCAGCTTTGAAGCACTGCGAATGAACAGATATCTCCAAGGCTGAGCAAATAGAAAGAAAGGAAGCTGGGGGAAAATCCTAAAGAGCAAGCAAAAAGTAATAATACTCTGAAGATTCACAGAAAGGGCAGATTTCTGAAACCTACATACTGCGGGATCTCAAATAAAAGATTTAAAAACCATTTTGCAACTTGAGTAAGGCAGAAGAAAATACAGTCTTTATTAAAGAAGCAAACACCAATACAGAAAGAGAAAGCATTGGAATTTTAAAACTTAGAAGAACCAGTGACAGGAGAAAGAAGGAAGAATTAAAAGAAAATTAAAGAAATCATCAAAATAAAATCAATATGGAGGCAGGAAACACAAACTCAAGAAGCTCTCCCCATAATGCAGAGCAGAGACACAAGAGTGAAAATAATGAGGGAGAACGTGACCAATATTGAAGGGAGATGGTAGAGGAGCAGTCTAAGAATCATAGGTGTTTCTGAGAACTGAGCATAATTGGAACAGACATGACTAATCAAGGCCAGAACTAAAGAAAACATTTCACACCTGGAATACAGACTGAAAGGGCTTCACAATATACTAAGTAAAACATGTGAAAAGACACCTCCCTTAGAAATACCCTGGGGAAATGTCTTAACTATAAAGATAAAGAAACACGTTGCAAAAATTCAACAGAGTAAACTAATTGATCTAACAGAAGAGAAAACAGACCCACCCATCTCTGACTCCTCCATGATACTAAATTCCAGAATTCAGTGGAAAGGAGATTATAATCTCCTTAAATTTTGGACCCCAATAAATAATCTTTCATGAGTGTAGGCAGAAAGGAAATAATTGTCCAATACCTCAGTGGCTTGAAAGACATAACAACTTTTCACCTTTTAAAGAAAATATCTGAAGATGAAGTTCAATTCACTTAGATTAATCGATATTAGGAATGGAAAAATGGTGGTATTAAAAAAAGGGGGTAATATAGCCATAGGAAGAACTCTCATCAGACTGAACAGATCATTTTAACAAGCATACAAAAATGTGAAAGAGGCCTCTGTTCACGCGGCATCTGGACAAAAGCTGAAGGCAAGCAATTTCAGTGTGAATTTACACCACTTACCAAGGGAACAACCCCTTATTTGAACACAGGAATTACTCCTTTTATCAGAGATAATCACTAACTTAAAAAATCTGATTATAACTACGCAAATATATCCACATTTGCCTACCAAAAAATTGGAATGAATTAAAAAAAAATTCTACTATGATCTTTTTGAATGCCAGAAATATGGATGATCAGTTCCTTTTCTGCTTTTTTCAAGCTTTCCTTAATGAATACAGATTCCTTTTACAATTTAAAAAAAAACACTTTATTTTAAAAATCAAATTTTTTTAGAGCTCAAGACCTGGAAATACATTTCTTCTGATGAACTTTTTTTTTTTAAAATACTAAATGAGTTAACTCATATAAAATGCTTGCAATCATGATTGATGATACAAGCAAGCCTTGTTTTGTGATTATTATTAGATGTAAACAATATGTGACTCATCATTTGGGGAAGCGATGTAGTGTAATGGGTAAAAATCTAAGTCAAGTGTGGTCTGTTTAAGTTGTAATATCAAGCTGCCTAGGTTAGAAGCACAGATACTTCCTAATGGTGGTACCTTGAGCAGATTATTCAAACTTTGTATCTCAGTTTTGTCTACTGCAATATGGGATGATAACAATAGCTTGTACTTCATAAGGTTGTTAGGAAAATTAAAAAGATTTTAAATTAATGATTATCACATAATAAATGCCCCAAATATGGGGATGGTGATGGTTAGATGGTGACAGTGATTACATTTCCGACCAAGCCACTAACTCTATCAGTTCAGTTTAGTCGCTCAGTCATGTCCAACTCTTTGTGACCCCATGGACTGCAGCATGCCAGGCCTCCCTGTCCATCACCAACTCCTGGAATTTACTCAAACTCATGTCCATTGAGTCAGTGAATCCATCCAACCATCTCATCCTTTGTCGTTCCCTTCTCCCGCCTTCAATCTTTCCCAGCATCAGGGTCTTTTCAAATGAGTCAGTTCTTCGCATCAGATGGCCAAAGTATTGGGGTTTCAGCTTCAGCATCAGTACTCCCAAAGAATATTCAGGACTGATTTCCTTTAGGATTGACTGCCACTTTATTTCATCAGAACACCCAATGTTTTAATAGTGATAATAAATCAAGAAAAATGGTTTAAATAATCTGACAGTTGGGTATTTTTGAATGTCAAGGCAAAACTATAAACTTGATGCAAGAGTGCTTAAAATCAATCTATTGTCAAGACTTCAGAATGCTTGCATAGCAATTACCTCAACAGTATGGCAACAAATTTCATCTTATTAAGTTAATCCATGCAAACTATAAGTTAGTACTATTTGAAACGAGAGTTTAGCATTTTAAAAAATGCAAACCAGCACTTTCTGGTATTCCAAACTAACCCATGATACGCAGTCATGGTTGTTTTTAAAGACTTAAAGCAGAAGGTTCACAATGGAGTGTTTCCTCCTTCCCTCCTCCCACCTCCCTTATTATAATGGTGGCAAACTGCTTAATTAAAGCTTCTTACATAAAAGACTAAATCCTGGGATGTGTAAGTCAAAATGCTCCAACTCAACAATATTTTTCAAATGTAAGATATTCTGCAGCTCTACCAAGAAGCTCATTTACAATCGGAAAGCTAGGACAAGACTTGATGATAAATGGAGATATGTGATAAGTGTGCAGTGTTTGCTGTAGTGTGGGTAATGCAATCTGGTCTTTCAATTAGACATGTTTTCCCTTTATTTGGCATTTAGTGTTTCTTGCCTAATTGCCTTTTATCTGCCTTTAAAAATATTGCCGAATTGTCACAATATGCCATGTTATTGATTTTGTTTTACTTGACACAAAGTACTGCTCTGTATCAACTGAATGCTGGCTTCCAGCTTTTTCTCAGATCAAAAATGAGCTATTTTTCAACTGGAGGCAAGCTCCTTTCATGGTTATCTGTCAACTGCCAAGGAACATCATTGGGAGCTACTGGAAGAATAAAAAACTACAAAATACCATGGATACAAAATTTATTTGCAATTGACTTTCGCCTGCAAATTTGTACAAAAGAGTAATGTTTTGAAAATCCCATCAGTTTTGTTTTGTTTACTTTTAAAAAACAATTTTATAGAAGTTGAGCTCCGGCCATGTAAAGTCCTTTTTTTTAAGGACTTTAAAAATAAAATAAACTTACTTATCTTTAATTAAAGGATAATTGTGTACAGTATTGTGTTGGTGTCTACCAAACATCAACATGAATCAGTCAGAGGTCTACCCTGTCCCCTCCCCCAATCCCACGCCTCTAGACTGTCATGGAGCCTCAGCTTGAGTTCCCTAAGTCATAGAGCAAACTTCCATTGGCTATCTATTTTATATATAGTAATATATTTTTCCATATTACTCTCCATACATCCCACCCTCTTCTCAGATCAGTTTTAAATGAAGAACAAGTTCCCACTCTTTTAAACCTCCCCAGAAAAAAGTCCTTTGGTAATTTGAACCATTAAGAATTAAATCATGCACATCTAGAAAATCAGGTTCAAAGAAACATCTATATGTCTTTAAAGGGCAGTCTGTACCTATATGTTGACAAACAATAACAATCCTGGTCATCTTACTGAATTTTCCAGATGTTTAGCTAGACAGTTTTGGAGCACCTGCAACTAGAGTTTGGAGGCTCCTCTGTGTGTATCCTGAAGGCTCAGTTTCATTATGTAACAATTAGCTTAAATGACTGGTAATTAGACCTATCTGTCGCTGCTAAGGGTAAAAGAAATGTCTCAGGGGTGGTCTCCAAAACTATAAGCAAAATAAAGCAGCTTCTGCTTCTCGTTTTCAGTACTTGCGAGGCCTGCCTGCCATCATCTCAGACGAGACTCCAGGTTCCCAGATAGTGACGTTAACAGTCTGTGAAGGGTCCTTTCTGAGGCCATCTCCCTTACCTGGTTACAAAACAGAGGCGGGCACTGAGCCGTGAAGCACTGGGCGACCCCATTTCTGCACACACACTTGGCGCACCGACTCAATGGCCAGTCCTGCCCGTCTTGAAACACACGGCCTTTGTAGGAACAGGATTCTGGAAGGTTAGAGCACTAAGGGTTACTGAGGGTGTTGCACAACCTAGACAGCATATTAAAAAGCAGAGACATTACTTTGCCAACAAAGGTCTGTCTAGTCAAAGCTATGGTTTTTCCAGGAGTCATGTATGGATTGAGAGATGAACTGTAAAGAAAGCTGAGTGCCGAAGAATTGATGCTTTTGAGCCGTGGTGATGGAGAAGACTCTTAAGAGTCCCTTGAACTGCAAGGAGATCCATCCACCCAGTCCATCCTAAAGGAAATCAGTACTGAGTGTTCTTTGGAAGGACTGATGTTGAAGCTGAAACTCCAATACTTTGGCCACCTGATGCGAACAGTTGACTCATTGGAAAAGACCCTGATGCTGGGAAAGATTGAGGGCAGGAGGAGAAGGGGACGACAGAGGATGAGATGGTTGGATGGCATTATTGACTCAATGGGCATGAGTTTGGGTAAACTCCGGGAACTGGTGATCAACAGGGAGGCCTGGCGTGCTGCGGTCCATAGGATCACAAAGAGTTGGACACGACTGAGCGACTGGACTGAACTGCACCACTGATCTCAGGACTGGCTGCATCTATGCCAGGGCAGTCACACATAGTCTTGTGCTCTGGGGCATGGTGCAAACTAGGGGGCCCTGGGCTTGGGGTATAGCTCTGGAGCTACTCTATGGAGTTCTTAACTTTCTCTCTGAGTTTCCTAAGTGAAGTCTGGTGAGACAGATAACATTGCAAGGGGTTTGGAGCCTCAGTTCATGAATGGCCCTACCTCCCCCTGCCTCCTTGTCTTCCTGGGTTCTCAGGAGCCTGAGCCCAAATTTGTGCCCAGTGAAAGCTGCCACCCTCTACCTGTATCGGGGACCTGGGTACAGGTGCCTAAGGAGAGCACCCACCCTAAGCTCCAAGTAGCAGAAGGGGTCTAGGGTGCCAGAGGAGGACTCACCCATCCAGCAAATATCCCCATGCCTGAGGGTGAGTGACATTAACAGCAAATTAAAAACATGACAGTTTGAGAAAGATCATGGAAGAAAAACCAAAGCTTCCCCCACCCTGCTTTTTTTTAACAAAGGGCCCTGCATTTTAATTATGCACCCAGGAAATTATGGAGTTGGTGCTGGCTGATCATCCAATCTCTCCAGGCAAAATGCTTCCAATAGATTTTTCTCATGGAGAATCAATCAGAAAGTCTCCTAAAATGTAAGAAAGGAGCCCACAAACCCAGACAGCCACCCTCCAGCCCATCCCTAAATGTGGTGGTTGGAATATTTTTTCTTGCAGGCTTATCTGGCCCAAAGTTGGTTGTCTGTCCTTTGCTGGTGGGTGACATCTGAAATGCAGGAGGAATGCACTCTACTTTCAGCATTCCATTACCATACTTTGCAATTCCCAGAATGGTTCTCCAGGGTAAATGGTGGCCAGGAATGGAATAACTGGGAATCAGAAAGAAGCCAGAAGTCTTTTTAAAGAGAAAAGGCAAGATTACAGTGTAGCTTCCAGGTACTACTTAAAAAGAGTAATTTGAGCTATTATACACCAGGAGAGAATATACTACAGCAGTGACAATAATGTAGTGTCATGAAGTATTTGCTACTTAATTATAAAAATGGAAAGGGACATATAACTCTAAAATGTAATAAAAGGGTACTTGGTCCAAGCGTGAATTCTAAGGAGCGGGCTGGAAGCATACACCTGGCTTGCTGGGCTATGCCTCAGTTCACAGGCAGGCATAATCTCTCCAGCAAAGAGGCCATAAAGACAAATGAAATACTGCTTCTGGCTCAGTGTGTTTTGGAGAAAGACATAAAATCTTAAAGACTAGCCATCAGACTTAGTGTTGTGATACTACTGATACCCAGAAAAGTGATGTTTGTTCTTCTGTCCACCAAGAGGCCATAGGAACTACCTGGGCCTTATAGAATCATATCAAAGGATCTGGTCCTTCCTCCTTTTCTTCTCAAGAGCTGTGAATACAAAGGGTTGCATCTGGGCAAGACAAAATAATAAATCAGAAAGCCTCAGCACCCTGAGTTTGGAATGAAGCTTAAGGATTTGTTCCTTAAGCTCATGGTTTACAACATCACTTCCTGCCAAGTGCAAGGCTATGTCTCTGTTCCAACAAGGAATGAGGTCAGGGATCTTTGAGCCACACTAGGCAAGAAAGAGAAGAGTTGGGATGTCACCAGGTATACCTCACAGGCAAAGAGGGTCTCTCTCTACAAGTTCATACTCACTCCCAGGGCCCACACAGACTGGGCAGCAGCTCCCTTCGGGGATGAATTCCAGCTCCTGGTGTCCACACATCAGCGGTGGGCATGGTCGGGGGGTGCATCGGACTTCCCCATGAGTGCAAGAGCACGTGCTGCAAGGGGAGGAGGCCCATTCTGTCCCGTGCTGGGCGTTAGGAAAAGAAAAAGAAGGTTATTGTCAGAACATAGACCTGCATTTGATCAAACAGAAACAAACCTTCTCTTAAACAAGTGAATGACGGAGCTCCAATAAAACAGAAGAAAGCTCCAGGTTTACAAGGTTGAAATCAGGGTTTGCAATATTCCAAGGCAGACACCAATTTAGCAATTGATTTTTAATTTCCTTTAAAAAAATTTTTTTTATTTTAACTGGAGGATAATTAATTTACAATATCATGATGCGTTCTGCCATATATCAACATGAATCGGCCACAGGCATACATGTGACCCTCTCCCTCCTGAAACCCCCTTCCACCTTCCTCCCCACCCCACCCCTCCAGGTTGTCACAGAGCCCCCGCTTTGGGTTCCCTGCGTCATACATCAAACTCCTACTGGCCATCTGTTTTACATATGGTAATGTATATGTTCTCAATGTTATTCTCTCAAATCATCCCACCCTCTCCTTCTCCCACTGTGTCCAAAAGTCTGTCCTTTACATCTGTGTCTCCTTTGCTGTCCTGCATGTAGGATTGTCGGTACCATCTTTCTAGATTCCATACATATGTGTTAACATACAATATTTGTCTTTCTCTGACTTTGTTCACTCTGTATAATAGGCTCTAGGTTCATCCACCTCATTAGAACTGACTCAAATGTGTTCCTTTTCATAGATGAGTAATAGTTATCCTTAAGATTTTATGTTTGAAATTTTCAGAAAACCACAAAAATGAAAGAAAAATCACCCCAATCCCATTATTTAAAAAAAAAATTCTGTGAAGACCAAAGTAAAATATGCACACATGCATGCATATCTACTGAATTCTTTATTCTAGCTACATTGTTTTCAACAGCTCTCATGCCGATTCAGTTTATTTTTTTGCATTTTACCCTGATGAGTGTCCACACTCCTGTCTTCTCTCTCCCCTCCCCCAGTCTTCTTTCTCTCTCTCCTATCCCAGAGATACAGTCCCAGGGAAGGTGGAATAGCCAGCAGAAGGCACCTGTCCAATCAGTTCTCCCACAAATTGTAGAGCCAACTCATTTCTGGTGAGGGTGCCCATCTACACACACCAAATGTTCCTGGTCCACTTTAGGCTAGGACACCACATCCCCAAAGCTGGCACTGTATTGACAATATAACATATCCATGCTTTGATACATAACATTTACTAAGTACCAAAAGTATTTAATGGCTTCCCTGGTGGCACAGAAGGTGAAAAATCTGCCTGCAGTGCAGAAGACCTGGGTTTGATCCCTGGGTTGAAGATCCCCTGGAAAAAAGAATGGCTACCCACTCCAGTATTCTTGCTGGAAATCCCACGAACAGAAGAGCCTGGCAGGCTACAGTCTCTGAGGTCGAGAAGAGTCAGACACGACTGAGCCACTAACACTTATCAAAAGTATCTAAATAAGCCATGCTCAGAGGGCAGTGGAGAATCTTGAATGTAAAAAGTTACAAATATGTCAATTGTTTGGGGAAGTAACTGTCAAAATACATTATGCTCTCAATAGCAGAGTGGAATGATGGTGGCCTTTTAAAAGATGTATGCAAAAAGTGAACTTAATAAAGTTTCCTCCTATAACATTTTCTTAAATACTGCCTGCCTCTGCCTGTATTAAATGCAGTATATGATGAAATCTGATTCTGCACAAATCATATATAGGCTTCTATTAAAAACATCATACATTCTAGGTGCTCAGTCACCTAACTATAATCTGGGGATTTCAACTGTGTCACTGAGAAGCATGGAAAATAAACATCCTCTCGCTACTCCTCAAGCCAGCATCCAGAATAATTATTCAACCTCTCTCAAACACAAAAGAACTCTGTCTTACCTTAAAAGGCCCCTATGCCTTTATTGTGCAAATTGCTGCTAGGTTGCAAGCATGCCAAGTCTGACATTAGGGAATTACTAATAACCTGTGCTATTATTGTAACAATAATCTTAATAGGTTGTCACAGCCATCTAAATTTTTGGGGAACCAAGTCCTTGCCTTACCATCATGAAGATTACTTTCCCAGGATCTACTGGGAGTACAAGAGGACAGAAACATAAGGAATGTACTGAGTTGGATGAACAAAAGGTTTCCGTGGAAGCATATGTGTTCTCGGATCACAGCTCAGTTCTCCCTGCCTGGGGGACTATGAGTGTGTCACCTAATCTTTCTAAATTGCAGTTTCCTGGTAGAGAAACCTGAAATGGTATTAAGATATCCTGCTCACTTGGCTATTGTAAAGGTTACATGAGGTAATGGTTAAAGAGGCAGCAAGGGAAGTGGCACATAGATGTTTAACCCTTCCCCCATGAGCCCATGGCCTTCCTACTCCTTTTACACCTGCGTGCTGCCTGTGATCATGGCAACAGACCTGGATGCCAAGGCCAACTCCTCTCCCATCAATTTTTACCTCTTCTATAATTAAATATAAAACTTCAAATTTAGTACAGCATATAAATAAATGGGCAAGTCCACGACTGGCTAATAAACTGTTGGCTAATAAAACATAGCGGACAATTGACCTTTATGCTTTAAAAGGTCCAAGCATAAAAGCAAAAGGAGAAACGGTAGGAAAAAAACTGATATATTCTGATGAGTTAAACTTTTAAAAGTCAAATATATTGAATACATTGCAGAAAAATTTAAAAGGCAAATGACAAACATTTTTAAAAACCGCAGATTATATTAATTAGAATTATACTCTACGATATAAAACCATGTACAAGCAATAAGAAGAGACTGGAGGTGAGATCAAAATGATAGAGTAGGTCAATTCTGAGCTCACCTCCTCCCATGGACACATCAAAATTGTAACTACATATAGAACAGCTCTCTTTAAGAACAACCTGCAGGCTAGCAGAACAGCTCTTCTACAATTAAGGATATAAATTAAAAACCCCATCGAGATGGGTAGGCGGGGACACATACCCCTGGAAGGGAACCCCAACGCAGAATGGAATATCACAAACTTGGAGGACCTCCCTAAGGAGTGAGTTCAAGCTCCATACTGGGCACCACAGCCCTAGGACCTGCTCTGGGAAGACCCACAGCTGGATTTGAAAACCCGTGAGATGGACATCTGGGGAAGCCAGAGAACTATAGGAAACCAAGACTCCCCCTTAAAGGGCTTGTGCACAAACTTACTGAGTCTCAGCACAGAGGCAGCGGTTTGAAAAGTTGCCATACTAGTCAGCCTGCTAAGGCAGCCCCAGCCCACCCTCGAGCCTGGGCCAACTCCAACTCCAACCATCCCACCAACATGGCAACCCCAACCCACCAGGAGAGCCATGGCTGGTGTCCACTTCAGCTCCAGGCATCTTGCCAGGGATGCCTCAGCCCAGCTAATATGCCCTAAAACCCATCCACCCCTTCTGCTCCACCCCCAACTGGCCTGCCAAGGCCACCCAGCACATGAAACCTAATTGGAAACACTTCTACACAAGACCACAGCTCCAAGAGCAGGAAAGATAACAGTTTCACCTAATTCACAGGAACAGACACAGAAAATCAAATGAAATGAGCACATAGAGGAATTTGTTCCAAAGGAAAGAATGAGATAAAATCCCAGGGAAAAAAACTCTAATGAAATAAAGGTAAGTAAATTACCTAATAACGAATTCAAAAATATAAATTCTCTATTATAAGCATCATAAAGACACTTATAAAAATTAGGAGAAGAATGGCAGAAAACAATGAAAACTTCAACAAAGAGTTAGAAAATATAAAGAAGAAACAATCAGAACTGAAGAATACCATAACTAAAATGAAAAATACACTAGAGGGTATCAAAAGCATGAGATGATATGGAAGAATACATAAGCAACATGAAAGACAGACTAATAGAAATCACCCAATCACTACAGAAAAAAAAAAAGAACTTTTTAAGATGAGGATAATTTAAGACAGTATCAAGCATACCAACATTTGTATTATCAGGGTCTCAGAAGGAGGAGAGAAAATAAAGGGGCAGATAACATACCTGAAGAAACAATGGCTGTAAATTTCCCTAACATGGGGAAGGAAATAGTTTCAAACACGATGAATCCAAAGAGATCCACACCAAGACATATCATAATTAATACGCAAAAGATAGAGAATTTTAAAGGCAGCAAGAGGCATACAAAGCATAATAGTCAAGAGAAATCCCATAAGGCTATCAATTTATTTTTCAACAGAAACTTGGCTGGACATAAAGGAGTGGTGTGATATATTTAAAGTACTGAAAGGAAAAACCTTATAACCAAAAATACTTGATACCAAGGCTATCATTCAGGATTGAAGGCAAGATAAAGAGCGTCTCAGACAAGCAAAAATTAAGGGTCCATCACCTCTAAATTGGCCCTACAAAAAGTGCTAAAGGGTCTTCTTTAGAAGTAAAGGTTATAACTAGAAACAAGAAAATATATGAACAAAAACTCTCATTGGTAAAGGCATATACACAGTAAACTCAAAGGATCAACTATTTGAATAGCAAGTAAAATTAAAAATACAAAAATTGGAAAATCAACCATAACTGCAATTTGTAGTTAAAGAATAGACAGAGTAAAAAAAATGTAAAATATGACATTAAAAACATAAAACGTGTTGCAGGGGAAGTAAAAATCTAGTGTTTTTAGAATGTGTTCAAACTTAAGTGACTATCTGTTTAAAATCAACATATTTGTAAATCATACAGCTGATATGGGATTATTATCCAAAACATTAAAAGAACCTATACCACTCAATATTTAAAAATCCAATTAAAAAATAGGCACAGGACCTGAATATTCATTTTTGTAAAGAATGATGCAAAGATAGCCAACAGGATGGTGAAAAGATGCATGATACCGCCAGTCATGAGGGAAATGCAAACCAAAACCACAATGAGATATTACCTCACATCTGATAGAATGACTATTATCAAAAAGACACGAAGTAACAAGTGTTGGCAAGGATATAAAGAAAAGGGAACCTACATGTAATGTTGGTAGGAATGTAGTTGATATAGTTATTATGGAAAATAGTATGGAGATTTAACTTTTGAGGGAAAATGACAAATAAAACTACCTTATGATTCAGTAATTCCACTTTTGGTATTTATCTGAAGAAAACAAAACCACAGATACAAAAAGATATATGCACTCTGATGTTCATATCACTGGAACATTATTAATGACAAGATATGGAAGCAACCTAAGTGTCCATTAAGAGATGAATGGATAAAGAAGATGTCTCTCTCTCTCACACACACACACACGAATATTACTCAGCCATAAAAAATGAAATTTTGCCACTTGCAAAAACATGGATAGACCTCCTAGAGGCTAATTATGCTGAGTGAAATAAGTTTGATAGAGAAAGACAAATACTGTATAATTTCACTTACATTAATATATGGAATCTGAAAAGTAAAACAAAAGAATAAACAAAACCAAACAGAAACAGACTCAGAGATACAGAGAACAAGCAGGTGGTCATCAGAGCAGAGGGGGTATGGGAAAATGGGTGAAAGAGGCAAAGGGGATTAAGAAGTACAAACTTCCAGTTATATTAATAAAATAAATAACTCATAGGGACACAACATACAGCATAGGAATATAGTCAATAATACTGAAATAACTTTGCATGGTGACAAATGGTAACTAGGCTCACAGTGGTGATCGTTTCGTGATATATAAAAATATTGAATCACTTTGTTGTGCATGTGAAACTAATGCTATATTGTAAGTGCACTGTACTATATTTCTTAAAAAGAAATAAAATCCCTATAAAGAAAAACAGCAACAAGCTTATAAAATATTCAACTTAAATATAGAACTTAAAATATAACTTTATTAACTACAAAGAAATATTAGTAAAATAAAATTCAATGATATATTTTAATATCAGATATGAGAAGTGTTGAAAATTCACAGTCGCTATTGTTAGTAAAGCTTCAGTGGAGAGGGACTCTCCTACACAGAGACTTGTCTCATGATAGCACCTGGAACAACTTTGCCAGGTGGCACCTACCCTAGGTAATCAGACTTGAAAAGAAGATGTACTATTGGTAATATTCCCACTGCATTTATCTTTAGACAGAGACAACTTAAAATTGAATTTTAATGACCATAGATGTCACAGCTTCAATACTCAAACTCTTTAGATGCTTTGACCTACTAATTTCACTTTTAAGAAGTTATCTGAAGAAAATCATCAATGACACACAAAAAAGTTTGAATACAAAGAATTCCATCTCATTGTTCACTACAGTGAAATTGAAAATATTTTAGTGAATATTGGAAGCTACCCAAATGCCTAATAATAGGAAATCACATTCTCCAAGAGTATGCTGGGGAATTATTTACTACATGTTATATAAAAAGCAAGCCATAAACTGTACACAGAGTATAATTACAATTATGTGAAACCATGTATATCTCTATCTATCTACCCATCCATATTCACTACCATCCCTCCTTCCTCCCCTGCCCCATAAAAAACAACTGAGGAAACAGTGGTTTTCATAGTTAGAGATGTAAGTAGTGGATTTTTTTTTTCTGTTTGCATATTTTTTCCACATTTTCACCAATAAAATAATACTCACTTTTATCATCAGAGAGCAAAAGTACTGTTTATGATATCTAATGAATCATTTATATATCTTAAATAAGTAAAATTTGAAAGCATCTTATAAAGTAATTAGAAGTGTACATCTTTATCCTACTAAAAGTTAAGAGATTGCTTCTAAACATCCAGACATTAAAACAAGAGCTTGTTTTTGTTACTACTGAGAAACACTAGCTGTCATTTCTCAAACATTTGCAATCATACCACCTCTCAGACTGAGACCACAAAAATTAATTATAATAACAACCTGTCAATCACCAAAGTGTTTTCAACTGTAAGACGAGAGGGCTGTATTAGCTCATCTCTTCGGTACCTTCAAACTCTCTAATGATGTGAATCTATTATCTATCTCAAGAGATGTAAAATTAAGCAATAGATTCTCCCTTCACAATAAGCTTGAGAATTATGGGAATAACAAAGAACATTCATCAGGGTGACTCCACTCTTGATGTCAAAGCCACAGAAGCCCAGACAGTGATCCAAACTGAACAGAATGATGGAGAATTATTCTCACCTCTCTGAGGAAAGTCACCTCCACTTTCATCTCCTACTCCTATTCCTAAATCAGTGACACCTCTCTCACCAGAGGGAGACCAGAGATCAAGGAGTTTGATATATGCTGATAGATAGCCAGATCATAGGTAGATAGAGAGGTAGGCAGATAGATGATAGATGGATAGATAGATAGAAAGATAGATGGATAGATAGATGACAGATGGGGACAGATATTAATAGATTATAGATAAACATATTTTTTTAATCTCACTGTGTTCTCTATAGCCACAAAAGTTTTAATTTTCATGAGCACAGTAACAGCAAAGAAAGCTCTGTAAAATAAAAAAATAATGCATATACAAAGCAATGCTCCCATAAGACCTGTGTTGTAGCTGTACCATCCCAACATCATTAATACCGTTCAGAAACATGAGACTTTGACACTGGCCAAAAGCACATTCTGCAGACAACATCTGAGATATATTCTTCTGCATAGCCAAATAACAAGTCAGGTTGGCTGTTGACTTAAGTCCAAAGGAAAGATACAGTCATAAAGTATTTGCCTGGCTTACAGACAGAACAAAAAAATAATTTTTCTTTATATAATTTGTTCCTGTTATGATGTTATAGATCCAGAATACTAAATATCTGGGGATGTTTGGTGCATATTGTAATTACATCCTCTACTTTGACGAAAACAAGGCTGCAGAATTCAATATTCATCTCTCCCCTCACACACATAAATTAGTTCTCCTTTTAGCCTCACAGCCAGGCAAAGCAAGCAGACTTCTTCCACAGTCCTGTACTCAATCAGATGCGGGCACTGGGGCATTACCACCTGCCACTTTTCTTTTTCAGCCAGTCTCCGAGCACCATCTTCTCGGACAGGACATTATCTGGTGCTGAGATCAAATTAGTAAAGAGGAAAAGAAAGAGGCTAAGGTCCTTTCTCCTCCCTTTCACAAGCTAATTTGTGGGGGAAAGATCAGGGAAAAAGCATTCCAACACTCTTTAGGAAAACATATTTCAGGCTTGTCTCCCGAACTGGTTGGCAAGGCTGGGCAGAGATCCAAAAGCTAATTTGAAAGGATAGCTTTGGGAGGTCATGGATGAAATAGTCTCCCCAAATGCTGACTGTAATAAGCCCATGCAAAACTCTTAAATAACCTGGAGTTGGCCAAAAGGCTCAAGTGTTTTTCTCACTCCAAGGAAGATGTGGGGGCTTGTCTGGACTTGCTGGAACACCAGCCCACGAAGTCAGAAAAAGAGGTTCCCTCATGAGGCGAAGTTGTTTCATTAAAGGTGGCCTTGTCGTGCCGCTCTGAGCTCAACCCAGTCTTGATTCTCCTTCCCTTCAACTCTATTCTCTGGGGACGGCATTGCTGTAACAGATTCTCTTCCTGCTACACTTACTCTACCCTAAAGCCACTTCTAAATCTCTCTTTCAGGGGAAAGCTTCCACTTCACCACTGCAAAGCTCTCAAAACACCAGGCTATTTTATATCTACGGGGAGAGAGACTCCATAACCTGCGCTATGGGATGCAAGCCAGAGGCTAAAGAGAGGATTACCGACGTTCAACAGGAGAGGCAGTGCTCTGGAAACTGCTTTCTAAAGCAAGCCAAGGGAGCAAAACAGAAAAGGCTCCAAGATTCAGGAACAATCCTAGTGATGCAAATGACAAGGGGAGATTCAGACCCAACCCAGCCAAGCGTTTAACCCACTCAAGGAAATGAATACCATTAAGAAGGATTTGGCAAGCATCTAAAAAGGTGAAGAAAGAGAGGAAAGAAGAAGAGAAAGACAAGAAACATGATCATTTTAAATTGATTAAGACTGAAAGTAGAGGATTTTATCTCAACTTTAAAAAAGCCGTTCTTCTATTTCTATTTGGAGAAGTAGACCACTAGGGATTTGTTTTCCTCCTTCAAACTACAGTTCCTGAAATCCAGCCTTTTTCTGTTACATCAAGTTGCAGAAATATAATTATAACACTTTCCGGGGGAGTAGATTCTGAAAGTTGCATATGGGAAAACAAGTATGCACGCTGTCTTACCCAGTTTAGAGTTTTCCGTGTGCTCTGTTAGAAGAGAGAGGTGAATTTGCAAGGGAGGCAGGGAGAAGAAGGACTTTCAAAACTCGTCCTGAAGAAGTAGAAGGTCAAGCAGATTGCTAACTAACCCATCTGCAGATCTGTGGTCCTTGAACCACCCGCCAAACAGGTCAGGTGGTCAAAGATCAACATCCCCTTGGGACAAGGATACTCATAAGCTGGAGAAAGGATTTGCTCATTGCTTGAGTCCTGATGTTATTGAGCACCTACTCTGGGAACAGTTCAGTGCCAAGAGTCAGGTTAGGTAGGGGATAAGGAAGATCACTGTGAAGGTGGACAAAATATTGTCAATGTTCTCAGAAATCTTAAATCAAGAAAAGATCTCACAAGTGTAAGAACATAGACGAGCAAGCAAATGACAAGCTTAGAGAGGCTATGCAACGAGACACTGAGCTCCGCTTTCCCAAGACCCTGCTACCCCCCTCTTACTTGAGATGTTTGTTGTTCCTCCAGATCCTGGCCTTATTTGTTATCCTAGGGCTCCCTCACTTGAAAAGTTCAGCTTGGGATTGTTGACCTTGATCCATACACCTGTTCTAATCATTATAAACTTTCATTAATGCCATCACCAGCCTGCCCTGCAGCACCTTCCATTTCACAGGAGGTCCTCTAGCATGGTTTCCACCACCCTACATAACACAAACTGAATCAAGCATCATGTGTGCAAGCTCAGTCGCTTCAGTCACGTCTGACTCTTTGTGACACTATGGACTGTAGCCCACCAGGCTCCTCTGTCCTTGGAATTCTCCAGGCAAGGACACCAGAGTGGGTTTCCATGCCCTCCTCAAGGGATCTTTGCCACCCATGGATCGAACCCACATCTCCTGCAAAACTAGCAGATTCTTTACCACTGAGCCAACAGGGAAGCCCTAAATCAAGCAGCACAGGGTGACATATGGTATGAAGACAGAGATCCTACCATTCAGATCACACACCATGCTATCATTCGGCAATCCACTGTGCTGACGTGGAAGAGTGGCTTCCTCAAGTGATGTTGAGCCAGTGGCTAAGTGAGGTGATCCTGTCCCAGGGGAATGTGCACTGTCCCCAGTGAATTTTAGGTATGCACCCTGAGTAGCAGCCGAGACTGGGTATATCAATTCTGGCTAACCTATGCTCTCTGCTGAAAGGGTAGAGACACTAACTTGGAGAAAGTTTTATATGAGGTGGAAGATGAAGATTAAAGCAAAGAGTGTCTTTCTATCACACTCAGCTTCACCTGCTCCCTCAGGGGAGTATGCAAGCATGAATGGAGTTGAACTATAGCCATCCATTTTCAAAATTTCTATTACAGTCCTTGCAATGTTCCTTTAAAATCAGTATTTAATATCTCTAAGCTAATCCTGCAGGATCTGGAATGAGAAAGCGTAATAAAAGAACTTGAGGGTTGATTTCTAGCATTGTGGTGCTATGGGCTTCCCAGGTAGCCCCAGTGGTAAAGAACCCTCCTGTCAATGCAGGAGACTTAAGAGACTCGGGTTTGATCCCTGAGTCAGGAAGACCCCCTGGAGGAGGGCATTCTTCCCTGGAGAATCTCATGGACAGAGGAGCCTGGCAGGCTACAGTCCATACGGTTGCATAGAGTCAGACACGATTGAATCAACTTAGCACGCATGCACTGTGGTTCTAAACGCGGGAGTGGGCATTTTCATTTTGCCCCTCTCCCCAGGGGAAAGACAACCACACCTACAGACGGTTCTGGTTGTCAGGACTGCAGAGTATATTAACAGGTGATGGGTACAAAGAGGCTGGAGATGCCGCTAACCATCCTATACTGCAGAGGATGGTCCTCACCACAAAGCCTAACATATACATAGTGCTAAAGTTCACAAACTCCACGCTGAATAAGGAGTCAGAAGCCCAGGGCTCCAGGCCAAGTTACACCACCTATTGGTGATATGTGGGGCCAGTATCTTACATTCTCTGCAATTCAACTCTTTCATCTTTAACACAGGAGTCATCTACTCAGGGTTGTTCATAAAATCAAGTGAAAAAATGTATACGATACACAAAGGCAAGGTGGCCTTTTATTATTCAGCATCACAACTTCTTCATCATCAACATTCTCAGACTACCCTTTAGACAGACACAAATTCAATCAGCAAATATTTACCTGGGCCTCTGAAATAAATAGGACAGTTTTAATCTTATCCAAGAAACCTAAGTGCCCGCGGAAAGTCAAATAAGCCTGAGGTCCTCCCTAGCCCAAACAAAGGAGGAAAAAATCCTCTCTTGTCAACACAAGTTTAGCATTCAGCTTTCCTTTGTCAATGATCTACAGACAGGGAATCAACCACGGGTCAGAAAATACTTACCGCGTGAATGTTCTTTTCATGATGGCAAGATCCAGGCATCCTTGGCACACATTCAGGGCAGCATTGGTTGGCGGGTATTTGAAGCACTTCTCCCTGAACATTTAAAAGCAGCTCAGTGTAAAATAGCAGCAGAGAACACAGTCACATCGGATTCACTAAATCTCATGAGTTGCCACGGGTGACAATAAACAGGATAAACAGAATACACTAACAAAAAGGACTCTCTGTCATGATGAGCTTCTCTCAAAGCTAAAATGACCCCATTGTGAAAGTGAGTTCCTTGAAAATGGTCTACATATTTTCACACGTAATGAAGTGAAGGATTTTACTCACTAGCAATATAGAAATGCTCCATGTGAGTGTCAGACCAGAAAAGCAGCTGGGGGTGATAGAAGAGCTGTATTTCCCTGTAATGGAGAAGACTTGGGCAGGGTTAGCCACAGAGTTGACCCATCTTCTAACATGTTACTGAGGCCTAATGGAGCCGGCAACAGGCAGGTTGTGGGGAGGAGAGGAGGAGAGGGTGAGAGGGAGCTGAAGTTCCAATGTTGACTTTTACCTGGGACAGAGTAGCAAAGCGCGAGGGGCAGGTGACCGAGGACAGAGCTGGGAGAGGAAACAGCATCTCTGTGGAGGTATCACATGTACTGCGGGTATCCCAGGAGAATTCCTGGGCTCCAGTAAAGATCTACATTGTTTATCAAGGCCTTTGCTGTTGCAATTGTGTTTCTTATCAATACCTGATGCTTTTAAGAGAATAGACATCCATGTGATACTCCAAGATTTACTGGGAAGTTGTCACTGGGAAGATGTTAACTAACCATCTATTTGCCACTGTGAAGGATCTGTTTATCCAAGATGATTAAAGCTGTGGCACGTATGTGGATCTTTGGGCTTAATGATCCTTCTAGGCCCTCTGGGGACTTTCCTGGAGGTCCAGTGGTTAAGAGTTTGTGCTTCCAATGCAGAGGTCACAGGTTCAATTCGTGGTCAGGGAACTAAGATCCCACAGGCCACATGGCATGACCCCCCCAAAAAATAATAGCCCTCTAGACTTCCGGATGCTGGGAGGGATTGGGGGCAGGAGGAGAAGGGGACGACAGAGGATGAGATAGCTGGATGGCATCACGGACTCAATGGGCATGAGTTTGAGTAAACTCCGAGAGTTGGTGATGGACAGGGAGGCCTGGCATGCTGCGATTCATGGGGTCGCAAAGAGTCGGACACGGCTGAGTGACTGAACTGAACTGAACTGAACTGAGACTTCCGGATTTATCCTGCTCTTCCACTTAGCATTTCCTCAAGTCTAGAAATGTGGCAGAACAGGTAACTAGTGATTTTGATAAAAAATGGTGGTAAGAGATCCTGAATCAAGCAGAAGTCATGACCTGTCCACAGAATAAAAGTCTACAAAGAATTCAGCTGATAGATTCAAAACATTACATGTGTTTTAATGTTTCTTTGCTACTTGGGGCTATGGCCATTAAAAAGAATTGTACCTACAAGAGAATGCTAATTGTACATACAACAATTACAAATACAACTACATCTAGAATATGTATACTCTCTACCCAATAATGTGGGTGGAGAATAAAACTATGACTTCACAACTGTTAAATCACTAAGCAGATAAATACATGAGTAAGAGTGATCAACAATTTCTTATTTGCTTAATAAAGGATAAAACATATGGCGTGAAATTTTATAAAATTGTATATAGAGTGCAACATTAATGACTACTCACAAAAGTGCCCTCTGAACCCTAAGTAGAACCTATACTTATCTAATATCCACTGAAACAGTAAGCACAGAAAATACATTAACCTAAATCCCACTGAGCATACAGATATAAAATGAGATAATCCAAGTGTTGTTTGTACTCTAATATGGAAGCAGAGAGTGAAGGAGAAAGGCAGGCAAGATGGAAGACTTCAAGGGATATTTTATGCCCCAAATTAGTTGTCTTTATATATATATATGTGTGTGTGTGTGTGTGTGTATTTATATATATAAATTTGATTTATATATCAGATTTGATTTATATATTTATATATCTATCCTCAGATTTGCCCCTCAAAACTCATTTTATGAATATAATATTCTTTATTTGTGAGTAGATGTTCCCTATTTTGAGTGTTGACCTATTGACCTTCTGTGGGAACATGAAAGAAGTGATCTGGGGCTAAAGAAGGAGTGAAGAGTTTTGCATGTAGGACTTGGAGAACAAAAGACAGGGAGTTCTTGCTACCTTACCCTGTGACCACACATAGCTTCATGAGTTGTGGGATGCATGGAACACATAAGCCTACTGGCCTGCAGGCTTTGCACTGGGAGCTTAGGAAGTGGTGGCTTGGGCACAAGACACCAATGAACATTGCTTGCCTGGGATCTAGAGGAACCAACTAACAATAATGATGATGATCATGAGATAATCACAGCTAAAACAGGATCCTTAGAATAGCCAGGTACCCTTCTAAGCATATGATACATATGTATATGTACATGTATATATATAATTTATCACAACAACTTGATTAGGTAAATACACTGCATTGGAGTTTGCAGCCAAAAATCCCTCCATGCATTAATAATACAGTGCCCTTTTGCACAGCACTGCCCTCTCATATACATGTTCTTCAGAAATCCTGAAGGCTGGTTCTAGGCTAGACAGTCAACATTCTAAAAGCCTCTGTTCTCATTCCTTCAATTTTTCTCATATCTGTCTGTCTCTCTCTGACCCTCTTCTTTGACTCTGTAGCTAGCTATTCTACATGGATACAGGATATGAATACAAACCTATTACATACAATGATATGACGAATAGACAGATGATAGAGAGATAGACACAAATATCAAACAGAACTACAATTGACATTAGGCTATTTCCTGTTAACTAAGGAGCAAAACATAAATTGCAAAAGAGATTTTTTAATTTTTTTAAAAAATGATAGGAATCCAAGGTACTATTAATAACAATAATAATTTAGTTTAGGGTACAATAGCACCAAAGAATTGATGCTTTTGAACTGTGATGTTGGAGAAGACTCTTGAGAGTCCCTTGGACTGCAAGGAGATCAAACCAGTACATCCTAAGGGAAATCAGTGGTGAATATTCATTGGAAGGACATATGCTGAAGCTGATGTGAAGAACTGACTCCCTGGAAAAGACCCTGATACTAGGAATGATTGAAGGCAGGAAAAGGGCATGACAGAGGATGAGATGGTTGGATGGCATCACCAACTCGATGCACATGAGTTTGAGGAAGCTCCAGGAGTCGATGACGGACAGGGAAGCCCAGCATGCTGCAGTCCATGGGGACGCAAAACGACACGACTGAGTGACTGAACTGACTGACTGACGATGGTGATTCATTAACTTGTGCCATGAACTAATGCAAGCCTACCCAGCAGATGTGAAAACCAACACGTGCACCTGAGCAACACAAGGGAAAACACGGTGGAGTAGAAACTACATCGACTCATGAGCCAGGAACGAAGGCTCTTGTCATGGGAGTGCCACTGACTAGTGCTGTATGTTTGAGCAAGTGACCAAAGAAAGAAAAAGTCTGTCTTTTTGTCTCTAAAATGAGAAAGTCTCACAATCAATTTTAAAGGGTTTTTCTAGTTCTATCGTTCTGTTTCCCCCACTCTCCAAATCTTCGATTTCTCTCTCTCTTCAAGGTCATTCCCCTTTGCCTCCCAAGGTGATCATAGTAATATCAAGTTCATAGAAATATCAAAAGCCAAAAAAAAAAAAAAAACCAAACAAAAAATAAAAAACGAAAAATCCCTCTCCTTCCCTTGTTTGGTCATTTTACAAATATTGACTATGTATCTTTTGTGTGCCATGCACTGTGCTGTTTGATGGGCTACATATAGTGAAGAAGAGGGTTGCCGCTCTCAAGGAGCTAAGAGCCTGGAGGAAGAAGCAAGCAAATACACAGGCATTTGTAGTCCGGTCAAGGGCAGTAATAAAGACAAGCACAAACCACATGGCAACACCCAGGAGGCTTGATGATGGGACGGGAGGTTCAAAGAAACATCACAGATGTAGTGGTGTGCACCTAATGTCCCATTTCTCTCTTCCAACCTCAGTGAAGCTCCCTGAAGGAGTAGCCTGTACTTGGCCATCCTAGGCCCACTATCCATCCACTCCTCAAGCCTCTGTAATATAGCAACCACACCCACCACTTCACTGACACCAACTTCAGTGGGAGCACAGTGGCCAACAGGTTGCCAAATTCAATGAAACATATTAAATTTCCTCACACTTACTCTCTGTCGTGGGATCAACACTGTTGATATAAACTCCTTCTGGAAACACTCTATTCTCCTAGCTATCACAACATTCTTCTCTCTTCTAACTATTTCTTACCCTTTACCTCTCTGACCATCTCTTCTTAATCTTCCTAAGTCTCTTCTCTTAGGTTCATCTTCCCTTTAATGACTGTGCTATCCAATCCTGTCTTTGGTCTTCTATTCTTTTTTCACACGATCTCTTTGGATGAGCTCGCTCATCCTAAAGGTCTGCACTCCTGTGTTCCTGGTACTGATACCCACATTATATCTCCAACTCTGGGCTTCCCAGGTCGTGTTAGTGGTAAAGAATCCACCTGCCAATGCAAGAGACCCAGGAGATGTGAGTTTGGTCCCTGGGTCAGGAGGAGCCCCTGGAGTAGGAAATGGAAACTTGCTCCAGTGTTCTTGCCTGGAAAATTCCATGCATGGAGGGCTACAGACCGTGGGGCTGCAAAATGTCAGACATGACTGAGCATAGTACATGCTTCTCCTCTGAGCTTTATAGTCACATATCCCACTGCCTTTTGGACATTACCTTTCTCTTCCACGAACACTTCAAACTCAATGTGTCCAAACAAAATTATCATTTTGTTTCCAGATAGGATTCTTCTCCTCATTCTATATTCTCAATATCAGTTTGTGACTCTGCTAACCAATTTGTCATCAACTCATAAATATGAGAGTCATCTTTCTTTTTCCTTTCTCTCACCCTCCTACTTCATTCAGTTCTGCTAATTTCTTCCTTAAATACTTATCAAATCTACCCTTTCCTCTTTTTATTATTTATTTGACTGTACTGAGTCTTGGTTGCAGCACACATGATCTTTAGTTGCTGCATGTGGAATCTTAGTTCCCTCACCAGGGATTGAACCCAGGCCCTCTGCACTCGGAGCATGAAGTCTTAGCCACTGGACTACCAGGGCAGGCCCTGCCCTTTCCTCTTGACTCCTACACTACCAGTGCTCTGATGCAGGTACTCACCCTTTCATCTGGATTATTCTCACAACCTTTGAGCTGATCTCCTTATCTCCAATATCATGCATTATCTTTGAAAAACCAGAAAGATTTTTCAAAAAGTAAAGTGGGCCATCCTACCCACATGCCTTAAAACCTTCATTAGTATTCTACACACTTAAAAATAAAATTCCAAGCTCCACAGTATAGCGTACAAAGCTCTCCATAACCTTGAACTTACCAACTCTCTAGCTTCATCTCTCATTCATTCATTCAGTCAGTCAAAAGATATTTATTGAGTGCCTACCATGTGTCAAGTGCAATTGTAGGTGCTGAGGATACACAGCAAATAAAAGAGACAGCAAACAAGAACTTTCAGTAAAATAAAGAGTATGTTCAGACAGTAGTTAGTGCCAAGAAGAAAAATAAAGCATGGAAAAGAAATAGGAAATATGTGGCGGGGAGTGAAGAACTGCAATTTCAAATAGAATGGTATCCAGGCAAGACTTAGAGAAAGTAAAGAGTTAAAATAGATAAATAGATGATAGATAGACAGGTGGATATTTAGTCACTAAATTTTGTTTGACCCTATTGTGACCCCATTGACTATAGCCCACCAGATTCCTCTGTCCATGGAGTTCTCCAGGTAAGAACACTGGAGTGGGTTGCCGTTTCCTTCTCCAGGGGATCTTCCTGATCCAGGGATCGAACTCACATCTCCCTTGTTGTAGGTGGATTCTTTGCCACTGAGCCACCTGAGAAGACCCAGATAGAATTTCAGGGAGAAGAGCAGAGCACAAAGGCCTTGATGGTAGAAGCATGCCTGGCAGAAGCATTCCCTGGACAAATCCAGGGAACAGCAAGCAGGCTTGGTGTCTGAAGCAGAAAGAACAGGGAGAGGAATCAATTGATCGGAGGGTTGGCTTTGCTGGTGGCTCAGTGGTAAAGAATCTGACTGCCAATGCAGCTTCTCTGGTTCAGTCTCTGGGTCAGGAAGACTCCCTGGAGAAGGAAATGATAACCCACTCCAGCATTCTTGCCTGGAACATCTCCTGGACAGAAATGATAACCCACTCCAGCATTCTTGCCTGGAACATCTCCTGGACAGGCTACAGTCCATGGGTTGCAAAGGCTTGGACTTGACTTAACGACCAAACAAGAGCAGCAGCACTTTACAGGACACTGTGAGGAGTTACTCAGAGTGAGAAGAGAAGCCATTGAAAGCTATTGGAGGGACTTAAGGAGAAAAGCAACATGATCTGACTTAAATTTTAATAGGATCCCCCCCTGACTGCTGTATCAAGATTACAGTGAAAAAGACCAGTACAAAGACAGTGAAACAAGTGAAGAGGCCACTGGAAGAATACAGGCAAAAAATGACAATAAGGAAAACCAAAGAAGTTGCATCTGAAATATACTGTTTTATGAGGAAAAGCTGGGAATCTGCCAGCATACTGGATATGGGATGTAAGAGAACGTGGGGAGGATGATGCTACATTTTCTGACCTGAGCAATGGAAAGAAAGGAGTTGCCATTTGCTGCGAAAACTCACGAGATGAGCAAATTAGGAAGGGACAAAATCATGCTTGGTACAGAACAAGGGTCAGAAATGTTTTCTGTCAAGGGCCAGATATATTTTAGCCTTTGGGGGTCACATAAGGTCTATACCCCAACTACATAACTGTCATTGTAGGACAAAAGCAGCTGGCTATAGATAATACTTAAACAAATGAGTGTGCCTGTGTTTCAATGAAACTTTATTTATGGATACTGAAACTTGATTTCATATAAATTTCACAACACAAAATACTCTTCAGTTGGTTTGTTCCAACCATTTAAAAAGGTAAAAACCATTCTTTGCTCACAGGGCAAAACAAAAAAAGGCGCGGGCCAGGTTTAGTCTGTTGACCCCTGGTAGAGGACACATCCAGGTTTCAGCAGCACCGCCTATGTCTTCCAATATTCAATTCAAGGCTTCTTCCATGAAACAATACTTAGTCACATGAAGTGGAGGAGGGCATGTCTTCATGGCCCGTATAAAACCAGCTCAAATTCTGACATGAGTTACTCAGTGAGCAAAATGGAGATCTTTTAGGAGTACTTACTCCATAAAATAGAAATACTACCAAATTTACCAACATTTAATGTACACTCAGCTTCTCAGAAATATAGCCAAGAAAAAAATCTAGGAATACTATTAAAGGGATACAGAAACTTCACTCCAATATTAGAAACAAACAGAACTTCTTAGCATTAGATGACATAAAGACTCAAGAATAATTATTATGGGGTTGGGAGGGAAAACTCTAGAAAAATAAACTGTGCTTGTGAAACTGACAGAAAGCTTTTTAAAGAAAATAATTGGTCTTCTCCAGGGAGTTTCCAATGTTCAAATTTGAAGCTTAAAATTTTTTGTTGTTTGTAAGCAGATTTACTTTAAAAAGAAGAGAGGCAGTACCTGGGGGAAAAAAATTCCAACAGAATAGATGTATAGCCAAAAAGTAAAAATAAAGCAATTTAATAAAGGGGAAATGAGGAAATATCCCACACACATTTGGTTAAACACCAGCAGATTTCTTGATTAAAGTCTATCCTATGATCCTAGGTAGTCCAATGATACAGTCAGTTGCACAATAAACAATATCTTTAGAAAATCATCTTCGAGAAGTCAATCCTGACTTGCAATGCATTCAGTGGCTTGTAAAATGGTGTGGCTAGTATCAGTAGCTATGGCAAGTGTCAGATCCAGGGAAGATCTCTGGACAGCAGCTTCTTAACTGCATAATCATATTAAGCTGCCTAAAATCTCCAGGCTACACTTTCCATTTCTGTAAAGTGGGGATATAGATATCTACTTCACAGAACTTCAAATGGGATAACACTTTAAATGCGGTAACACTGTAAGACCTTTAAGTTTTAACCTTGAGTGCCTGATTCAGAGTAAATGTCCAACACACAGAAATTAAGACATTCTTAGAAATGATATGCTAAAACTGTATTCCGTAAACTTTGTAATTAGAGGTTGTGATAAATGTCAAAACCAGATGACAGAAAAAATGCAAACATCCTACTCTTCCCCAGCTTTACATTTAGAAAACAATTAGGACACCATACCTTCTCAAAGGCACACTGAGGGTTTCTGCAAACAGCGGGTTTGCAGATAACGATATCACCATGGCAACGGCAGTTCTGGCATGAATCGGGCTTCCAAATGGTGGCATCCTGCGAAGAAGCATAAGCTCTGAGTTAAGAACTGATCAGTCAAGGTGGGGGCACACAGACGTGGCGCCATCAACAGCCCCACGGCCTGAACATCTCAAAGGCAAAGGAAAGTCACAGGCACATGCAGAGCTTGCTGGGTCCTGATTAAACCCCGAGAAGCTATAAAAGCAGCCTAATCCATTTCACCACAGTCAACACACGTAACCAGAGACAAGGGCACGCAGCAGAGAGCTGTCGATTTCCAGAGTAAAAACAATCGATTGGACTGAAATCTCAGGAGGACAAGCTGCTCCCTGACTTGAGGTTTCTCTGTGCTGCTAACTAGCAGAAACCATCAGAGTGTGTCCAGAGGAAAATGACGCTTGGACTAGCTCTAACCAGCTTCCTAGGAGCAGCTTTTGCCACTGGGTACTTTGAGCACCTCACACTTCACTTCCCGGCTCTTTGGTACTACCTCTGCTCACACTCATCTATTCCACGGCTCACCTTTACCTCTGATGGGATAAAGGGGAGACCCATCACCTGGCCCTTGCCTCTCGCCCTAGCCTCAGCAGATCTGACAGCTCTGAGACTTCTGTCTGTCCACGCTAGATGGTCAAGTCATCGGACAGCCCCAGCCTCCTTTCTCCTGGCCTCACAGCTTATCTTCTTCCTGCTTCCCTCTTCTCCTTGACTCTCCCAAAGACAGCTTGCAAACCAACGCACTTCTTCAAGCCACAACCTCAGAGTGAATCATTTCCTAACCCTTAAGCCTATGCACTGCATCCTCCACTCGGGTGTGACTCTTCATGGCTTCTCTGGAAGCTCACTGTCTCCTGCACATATTGCTACACTTTTACTGAACTCACAAATTCCTGTTACCCTGCCCGGACCAGACTGTGAGCAGCCCACAGCGGGCACTGTTCTGGGCCCGGCACGCTGGAGGTCTTTCTAAACCAAACGTTCACTGTGCACGAGTCACTTAGTGAAGGTTTTGTCCTCCTTTCTATACTTCGTCATCCTCTTGTCCTCTGATAACTGAAGTACTACTCAAATACATTGGAGAGAAGTAAGGGAAACTTCTAAACTCTTGATAGAGTCACAGACTATTAGCACTAACCTGAACTGGGATGAGCTGGGAAAAACATGGGTGCTGGTAAAATATGCTATCACACAAAGGCAGACACCAAATGTGACAGCTAACTTCTGTGTCAACTTGGCTAGACTATGGTACCCAGCTGTTCGGTCAAATACAAGCCTAGATGCTGCTGTGAAGGTATTTCATAGATGTAATTAACATTTATAATCAGTTAAGCAAAAGAGATTACCCTCAACAATGTGGATGAACCTCATCCAATCAACTGAAAGCCTTGAGGAAAGCAAGATTTCCTGAAGAAGAAAGATTTCAGCCTCAAGACTGTATCACAGAAATTCCGCCTGAGTTTCCAGCCTGTTGGCCTGCCCTACAGGCTTCAAACTTGCCAGTTCCCACAATCATGTGAATCAATTCCTTAAAATAAATTCCTCCATTTTCCCCTCTCACTTTCACTCCCTCTCCCCACCCCCATACATATACATATGGTTGGCCGTAACATCTTATGGAAAAAATCCAGATGAACTTTTTGGCCAACCTAAAATATATGCTTCCTATTCGTTCTGTTTCTCTGAAGGACCATGTCTGAGATACCAACACTGATACAGACTTACATGGATTATGCATAACAGTCTCAAGGAAAAATGAAGTCGTCCTTTGTGTTCAGAAATGTTAAATGTATAAGCTTTTAGGGAATGTGCTTCAAACCCCAAATGATATAAGAACTACAAAACCTATCTGAGGTGAGATGACATTCCCAGTGCCTAATTCATGAGAAACTTGAATTAAAGCAAATGCATACTAGAACCTATGAAAGCTTAGGAACACCTATGGAACTTGAGTTGGAACTTGGACTTGGAACACCTATGAATTTCTTTCTCTTTATGTTAAAGCACATTCTTCTGAAATGACAATTGTGTGCCAACCACAGTCTACTCTTAACCCAAAAAGCAAGGACAAATAGGTGAGGGGGGGGGGATTCATTCTCAAGCACAATGTAATATATGTTCCCTGCTGATTTAAGAAATAGTATCAGCTTCAGGATACAGATGAAATAAAAATGACAACTTCATGAAGTCAGCAGCTGCTGTTTATTGATCACGTATGCTGCGCTGACAGGAAGTGTTGTTAGGAGAAGGCACTTGCGGCGCTGGAGGAGGCTGGCCTCCATCACCTTCCTGGCCTCTGCCATCATCAGAGAGGGCTGAGCCCAGCAGAGAGGGAAGCCAGCGTGCATCAGCGCTTCGTGAAACTGTTACAGGAACAACAACCCTACGAAGCTGGCACTGCAATTATCATGACTATTCCCACATGAGGAAACAAGACGTGAGAGATTGAGCAATTTGCTCAAGTTCACAAAACTGTCTGAGACCTAAGAACTCAGACTCTGAAATCAGGCTACTGGATTTGAATCCTGGTGTCACCAGTCATTAACAGTGAGTCCATTTTATCAAGGTTTCTGTGTTCCAGTTCCTCATCCGTAAAGTAGATAAGGAACTAAACCCATAGGGTGTGTGAAAAGATCAGATGAGACATGTGCTTAAAGAGATTTGAACAGTGCCTGGAACTTATCAAAGGCCCATTATTTACTTTTAATGCAATTTATTGTTATTCCAAATTCTTCCTGTGATGTCATAGGCATTTAGCAAGTATCTTTCTAAACACTTCTTTTCTTGTAGTGAAAATATTCCCCTAAGGACCCTGTCTTTCCCATCTTCCCACTACAGCCTACACAGGCAAAGCAGAGTGAAGCTGTTATTTAATCAGCATCCAAGTTTTGAAAGGGCTTCCCTTGGGGTTCAGCTGGTAAAGAAAGTGCACTTGGGTTCAATCCCTGGGTTGGGAAGATCCCCTGGAGAAGGGAATGGCTACCCACTCCAGTATTCTGGCCTAGAGAATTCCAGGGACTGTATAGTCCAAGGAATTGCAAAGAGTCGGACATGACTGAGCAACTTTCACTTTCACTGGAAAGACCCAGGAATGCTGCATTAGAAGAAATGAATGAATCCATAGATTGCATTTTCAAGACCACTTAGGTCATTGGAAAAGCATGTGTAACCATGAATCCATCTTCCTTTTCACTCAGACCTCAGATGATCACACCAGTTCCAGGTACTCGCTTCAACCCAGGGTGGCTCTAAAACTCCCTCCATTCTTACACCAGGCATTAAGTTCTTCCCCACACCTCAACTATTTCCTCAATGACCCTAGACTCCAGAATAGTCCATTATACCTTTTAACAGCTTTCAATCACTGGGCCTAGCTCACACAACTCTAAACAGAATGTCCTAAAAACATGGAATATTTTTTCATTTTCATTTGTAGAAACATGACTTTTCAATATGTTAATTAAAAACTAAATTTCTGGGCCCAGGGAGCATTCCTGAATTTGTTCACAGATCTGAGTTCCCTCCAGTATGCCACTTCCAGGAAGGAGAGCTAGCTTTATTCCTCTGTGTATAGCCCCTCCACTGAGCACAATTACTGAGTGTCAGCTGACTTCATTAGTGAACAACCTTGAATACTTACTTATCCTGAAGAAAATTTCTCTCCCCATGATTTGAGATATCCCAGTTAGGATGAGAGGTCTTGAGAAAACAATATTTAAATGACATTCACTACAAAACCCCCATAATGTTGAAGCTTATTAGTTCACTGGAACCAAACTACAAAGACTTCCCTAGTGGCTCAGATGGTAAAGAATCCGCCTGCAACACAGGAGACCCGGGTTTGCTCTCTGGGTTGGGAAGATGCCCTAGCGAAGGGAAGAGCAATCCACTCCAGTAATCTTGCCTGGAGAATTCCATGGACAGGGGAGCCTGGCAGGCTACAGTTTATGAGGTAGCAAAAAGTTGGACATGACTGAGCAACTTTCACTTTCAATCGACAAAGAAAAATTTTCTTCATCTAGGCATTTTCAAAAAGCTTCCTTATATTAATGTCCCCATAGAGTCTATAATTTATGGTTAATTTTAAACAAAATGAGCCCTTTACCAAGGCCTAGATAGATAGCCATATATTTTCCAGGTCTAAAACTTTAGGAATCAATTCCTATAGTATCATAAAATTGCTTTATGAAGAAAGGGATACTAGAGTTCCTCGATCACTAAAACTGGATAAAGCCATAAAGTCCAAAGAAATAACACTGTAAAGTAAATTTTACAGATTTTCCATGTTACCACTGCAATTCTGTCACTTTATAATCCTCTCTTCCAATCTAACACACTCTGCAAAAGAAATAGTCTTAAAACAGTTTTTCACTAGAATGTAGATTAAAGGATTAGATTATGACAAACCTAAAAAGCAACTTAAATGGCTTTTAATATTTCTAATAATAAGTGAATAAAGTGTTCTTGCAGATATACAGTGCCTCCTCCCCCAGACATGCTGAAGTGATAGCAAGGTGCTTCAAAAAAACAACAACAACTATTTAACTTGGTTAAGTATTTATTAAATATTTGTTTAATGCTAAAAATAAACAATGACTACATCCCTCATGAGTACTCAGATTGCTGGGGAAACATTATATGATATTCTATAATAGTTTATCAACTGTCGACATAATTTTTTTATCTGAATGTTATAATAACCCTATTTTAACTGTTGATTTATTCATCTCATTTTAAATCTCCTTGGCTTGTTAGGCCAAAAATGAGAAAGGAGGAATAAAATAACCCCAAAGTTGTGCTTTCAAGTTACAAAATAGGAAGCAGAATATAATGTGTTTTTATAATTAAAATATATTTCTGTGCATGATCATTCCTGGTTAGGGATTCTTGGTGATTTTTTGTCTCTTTCCTTTATCCTTATTCTTACTTTTTGTTATTTCAATAGCAAAATATATGTAACTTACGTGATCTTTTAAAGTTAATTTCAAAATATAAGACAGAAAAAACAAAACTATGGTACCCTTTTCTCTACAAACCATAGGTAGAAAGCAACCAAGTTTTGAAGCTGAACTGGCATGGGGGGAGGGGAGTTAAATAAAAGCACCCAACAAATACCTAACAGTGAGCCATTTACCTAAACCTTTGTGTTATTCCCAAACATTTCTTCTTGTACTCAGTAAGATTTTAAAACTGTCTCTCTATTTGTCCTTGAGTGCCATGAAAAGACTGCAGTATTCCACTGGGCCTCCTGTCTCCATTTCTGGAAGTTCATTTTCCTGACAAGTCTGGTTTTCAGGAAAGATAATCCATATATAAGGGTTCTTTGACCCAGCTCCAATTCGGACACAGAAATAATGGTTCCTGTTTGTCAAGGAACCATAAAGAAACGAATCAATAACTTTCATAAGGTTATTTCAGAGTTCAATTCTTTCCCCAAGTGCCCTTCCTCAGACAGCTTAGATAAACAACACCTTTTTCATTTGGTCTGATTTTTAAGTTCATGTGAAACTCTTTATCCACCCCCAAATAAAAGGGAGCAGAGGACACTTATTGTTAAGAAAAGATAAGAGTCCTTGTATTTACGTTAAATTCCCCCCTTGCAGGAAGAACAAACACAAGCCAAAGGCAAACAAAACAGAAAATGGTGAACCCCTTCCTGCTTGAGACCTATTTTTAAAATTTGTTCTTGTTGTTTCGGGTCTAAGTTGTGTCCAACTCTTTTGTGACCCCCATGGACTGAAGTGTACTAGGCTCCTCTGTCCATGGGATTTCCCAGGCAAGAATACTGGAGTGGGTTACCATTTCCTTCTCTAGAGGATCTTCCCAGCCCAGGGATTAGATCTACAACTTCTGAATTGACAGGTGTGTTCTTTACCATTGAACCACCAGGGAAGCCTTGCTCCACACAATACACCCTTATGGAGTTTGTTCTGCACACCAAGGACTGAAGTAGTTTCACACTGTAGCATTCTGGAGTGATTAGCTTGTACCTGATCTCCTCCTGCTGTTGTCTTAAAATGATAAAGTTGAAGGAATCAATCATAAGAAGATCAATTTAGATACAAGAACAACATCATGAACCACAGATGAAAAGATAGCTTCTTTATATAACTGCAAATGTCTTTGTTCAGTCGGCTGACAAGAAACCCTGAAAAGCACAGCAAGTTACCATCATGTTCTTGTACACATGTCTTCTTAGAATAGTGAGCTAGCACTGGTGGAGGAGCAGAAAGGAAAGGAAAGGGAACAAGCTACTACCACGGGCCAGTACTTCTCCAGATCTCCCACACACTCAGCATCTCAGGGGCCCTCCCAGCATCTCGTGGACAAAGCATCACTACGCTACTTCTTCATTGATGGAACAAGGTGTGAAAAGGCTGAGTGAATTGTCCAGAACTCATCTAGTAATGGGTGGATCTGGGATTCAAATCCATCCTTTTTTCTTCTAGGCTGTACTGTTATCATGTAATATTAATAATGATTAATGATTTATTACATATACATAATTATTACATATATATATATATATATATATATATATACACATATATATATGCCTTATTTGGGGGCTTCCCAGGTAGCTCCAGTGGTAACGAACGCACCTGCCAATGCAAGTAGACCTAAGAGATGCAGGTTTGATCCCTGGGTTGGAAAGATCCCCTGGAGGAGGGTATGGCAACCCACTCCAGTATTCTTACCTGGAGAATCCCACGGACAGAGGAGCCTGGCAGGCTACAGTCAATAGAGTCAGAGCTGAACACAACTGAAGTGACTTAGTATGTACCTATACATGCCTTATTTTATGTATGTAGTGTGTGTATAGATAGATAGATAGATACTAGAGAGTAGTCTTACCATTTCAAATCACTCTTGCACTTTCTCACTTTAATAGGCCAATAAGATGGGATAAACTACGGCAGTGCTGCTAATTTTCAGGGGAAAAGACTGCCAGGTTAAGTGACGCACCTGCCTAACAGACTCCCCTGTGCCTCCAACAGCACACTCCCACCCCCTCTTCATCTAATTTTCACACATCCTCCAAGTCTCAGCTGAAACATCACCTCTTCAGGGAGACCTTCTCTGCCTCCTTAACTAAGTCAGTGTTTCCCTGTCTCACGTTCCCAAAGTTCCCCCTGCTTCCATAAAGCCACTCTTATTTCTCCAAGTTCTTTTGGCACAGTAAAGAAAAATAAAAAAGAGGGCATCTTCTGGATTTCAGATGCTTTGGCACGTTCACATCTTTCATATGTCTTCCCAAAATATTTTGAGATACGTACTATCATCATCTCTATTTCACAGATAAGGAAAGCAAGAGTCCGAGAGTCTAGGTAATATTCCCAAAGCTTGTAAGTGACTGTCAGTTCAGTCACTCAGTCATGTCCAACTCTTTGCAACCCCATGGACTGCAGCACAAGAGGCTTCCCTGTTCATCACCAATTCTCGGAGCTTACTCAAACTCATGTCCATTGAGTCGCTGATGTCATCCAACCATCCCATCCTCTGTCGTCCCCTTCTCCTCCTGCCTTCAATCTTTGCCCAGCATCAGGGTCTTTTCAAATGAAGCAGTTCTTCCCATCAGGTGGCCAAAGTATTGGAATTTCAGCTTCAGCATCGGTCCTTCCAGTGAATATTCAGGACTGATTTCCTTTAGATTGACTGGTCGTATCTCCTTGCAGTCCAAGGGACTCTCAAGAGTCTCCTCCAATACCACAGTTCAAAAGCATCAATTCTTCAGTGCTCAGCTTTCTTTATGGTCCAACTCTTACATCCATACATGACTACTGGAAAAACCATAGCTTTGACTAGACAGACCTTTGTTGGCAAAGTAATGTCCCTGTTTTCCAATATGCTGTCTAGGTTGGTCATAACTTTTCTTCCAAGGAGCAAGTGTCTTTTAATTTCATGGCTGTAGTCACCTTCCACAGTGATTTTGGAGCTCCCCCAAATAAAGTTTGTCCCTGTTTCCATCATTTCCCCGACCATTTGCCATGAAGTGATGGGACGGGATGCCATGATCTTCATTTGCTGAAAGTTGAGTTTTTAGCTGACTTTTTCACTCTCCTCTTTCACTTTCATCAAGAGTCTCTTTAGTTCTTCACTTTCTGCCATAAGGATGGTGTCATCTGCATATCTGAGGGTATTGATATTTCTCCCGGCAATCTTGATTCCAGCTTGTGCTTCATTCAGCCCAGCATTTCTCATGATATACTCTGAATAGAAGTTAAATAAGCAGGGTGACAATATACAGCCTTGACGTACTCCTTTCCCTATTTGGAACCAGTCTGTTGTTCCATTTTCAGTTCTAACTATTGCTTCTTGATTTGTATACAGATTTCTCAGGAGGCAGGTCAGGTGGTCTGGTATTTCTACCTATATCTGAATCAATGTCCATTTGACTCTAAAGCTTCCATTTTCCCCACCATACCCACATCTGTACCCACAGCCTTGGTCTATGGACACAAAGTTATACAAGTTATCCAGCATATCAACTCAAGGACCAATGCCAATATGCTAAGTGCATTCTCAGTTGTGTCTCTTTGTGACTCTGTGGAGTCCCCTGCCGGGTTTTTCTGTCCATGTGATTTTCTCAGCAAGAATACTGGCGTGGGTTCCTCCAGGTGATCTTCGTGACCCAGGGATTGAACCCTCATTTCCTGTATCTCCTACATTGCAGGCAGACCCTTTACCTCTGCCACTGGGGAAGCCAATAATGTAGAGTGGATAAACTTGGGTTCAAATATTAATTCAATTACTTCCTAGCTTTGGGAACTTAGACAAATCGTTTAGCTTTTTTGAGCTTCCATTTCCTAATATATAAACTAAGGATAAGATAGGACCCAATAGGGTGACAGTGAAGATGAAATAAACCAACGTACTTACTTAGCACAGTGACTACTGCATAAAAAGCACTTAATAAATGTCAGCTATGAGTTTGATTACTTGCCACTATCTTAACCAGTTGACCACAGTATTTTCTGTGACGGAATACTTGTAGCACTTAGAGATTTATTTAGAAAATCCCTCCAGCTTCCAAGATAAGGGGAAGTTCACTTTCCTATAGTTTAAATGTTTACAAAATATTCTTCTATAGAGTGTTGTGGAAATTATACTCCTAGAGTAGTATACAAACAAAATACTCTTCAAAATGTAGAATAAAATTAAATATCCAGTGAATGTGCTTCACATTCCAAATTCTGAAGCAATGGAAACACAGGCTTAGCTCTTCTATTTTTACCCCCAGCTTCCCATTTGTTCTAACACAATCCTGTTACAGTAAAAGCCCAACCTAAGAGGACTCCAGTGGCAAAGTAACCCCCATAAATTCCTGGAGATGTTAACCACAGAAAGTTCTATAGTGAATAAAAAATCTGCTTCATATTTCCACTCAAAGTAATCCAGTTACTAGAGAGAATCTAGGATAGCTTAAGCTTGAAATTGCTTTTTTTATTCTCTCTAGCAATTCAACTCTCAAAGACTTTATTTCCTATTTCTAAAGCAAATGGAGAAAAAAATCATACATTCAAAATGTTTGCACATGAAATTAAAGTATAGCTAGACCATTATCTCTCATATTAAAATTATTTATTTTTTTGTCTTCCACCCCCCACTAGATCATTCTCATTTGTTCTATAATTAGTTGTTTACATCTATCTCCCTCCCCAAAATTGAGGATAATTTCTTTACACAGAGGTAGCTTTGCATTCTCATAGTGATTGAAACATGGCAGGCACTTAGAATGATTTTGACTGAGTTAATGAATGGATGGATGGGTGGATGGATAGATACTCCCAAATCTAAATAATTGCTAGCAATTTTGTGATGTAATTGCTGAAAGTCAAATACACAGACAATAGCACTTCACTCTCCAAGCTGCTCTTGTGGCTGTAGTAGCCCATTTCAATACGTGCTATTTGAGATCCAGCCTTCTAGACCTATGTTTCCGTCAAGACTTCTGTTCTAAAAGAGTCCTTCTATTTCTGCTTGGTGTATTCCAGCATGCCAAAGTGGCATAATAGCACTTGAAGTTATGCAGCAAAACCTTCATCCCTAACTTTTCCTTCTAGCTAGTCTCTTGGCAGTTGGTCTAGTTAAACTGGCCAACCAGTAAATGGTTGGGAGTTGTACTGGTACTCACATTCCACCAGGTAAATCCACATTCCACAATGTCTGTTGTCAGGCCCAGCCAAGGCCTTGACTCAAAGACTTCAACACTGGTGAGCGGCCTCATGATTTAACGTAGAGCATGCAGCTAAACAGGGACTATGCAACCCCAACAGGCATTTAAAATTTTGCTTTGAAGAATAAAGGTTAGGGTGTTACTGGCATTTAATAGACAAGGATCATAAATTCCAGATGTCTTGTAATAAGCAAGACATTTCAGCACCTAGAAAACTATCCCACTTTCACATGAATTTCAAGTGTCCCACAAAACATTCACAGCAATGAAAAATCTGTTTATAGTTAACTGATTATATATCTCAACTGTTCCTGTTTTACACATAAAGACTTTATTGAGTGCCAATAATATACAGTGAATTGTCCAGGAAATTAACTAACATGTAACTCAAACAAAGATTTTAGTTTTTTTTGTTTAGAATTTAATGAAGATAACAGAAGACGATCAGAACATATATTGGAGATTTTATAAAACCTATGAATATTTCATCATATAACCAATATCTATAAGGACAGTTAATTTCAAACTGCAAAACAGAAAACAAACATATGAGATTAATTTTGCTTAACTGCAGCCTGGATATAACACACATACACACACATACACAACAATAACAACAACAACAACCAGAAGGATAAGTAGTAGAAAATCCCCAAGTGAAACATTAAGAACAAAAAGCATGGAAACCATGGAAAAGAGAGTGGGAGACACAAGGAACATGACACAAGGTTTGATATATGGGCAACTGAGTCCTGAGAAAGAAATAACAGAAAATAAGCAGAAACAAACTTTTCAAGAAATAATAGCCAAGAATTTCTCCAAACAGAAGAAAAACATCACGCCATAGATTCAAGAAGTACTATGTACTTATAAGTAGAATACACATAAAGAAAACACTTAAGAACATCAGGGTAAAACTCCAAAAATTCCACAGCAAAGAGAAAAAAATTTTTTCCTCCAACTTGTCCCTACTTTCTCCACCCCAGTCTTGATAACCACCTTTCTACTGTAAGTTTCTATAAGTTTGCCTTAAAAAAAAATGCAGCATATAGCTAATATCACGCAGTCTTTCCTCATGTGGCTTATTTCACATAACACAATGCCCTCCAGATTCATCCATACTGTTGCAAACTTAGAATTTCCTTCCTTTTCAAAGCTGAACAATATTCACTGTATTTATATATGCTATATTATCTTTATCCATTCATTCATCAAAAGACATTTAGGTTGATTTCATAAAGAAAAATCTTCAAAGCCAGAGAGGAATTAATTTCAAAGATTAATACTAAAACTGACAGCTAACTACTGACCAGAAAAAAAAAAGGTGAAAGGCAGAAAACAAATATTTAAAGAAAGAAACAAAACAATCATCAACTTAGGACTGTATACCTAACAAAAATATCCTTGAACAATGAAAATGAGATAAAGATATTTTAAATTAATAAAATGTGTGAGAATTTGTCACCTACAAACTCAAACTAAAGAAATGAAAATATTAAATAAATTCTGCAGACAAAAAGAAAATGATTCTAGATGGAAACACAGTAATGTAAGAAGGAATTTAGAGTAATCAAAACATCAAATATGCAAGCAACATAAATAAATAACTGTACAAAACAAAATGTTGACATCTTGTGAGATTTGAAATATATGTAAGTTTAAAATGCCTAATAAAAATAACAAGATAGTAGAGGAATAAATAAAGCTGAAATGTTTCAAGGTTCTAGTGTTAGTTGGGAGGAGAAAAATAAAATGATTACTACTGTAATTTCTAGGATAACCATTAAAGAAATAAAGCATGTATAACTAAAAAGCTAATGTGAAATTAGATACACACAAAAAGGATTAGATCCAAAAGACAGAGAAAAAAGAGAAAAAAAAGAACAGAAGTGACAAATAGGAAACAAATAGCAATATTAAATATAAACCTTAAATTATGAGCGATTACAGGCTTCCCTGGTGGCTCAGATGGTAAAGAATCTGCCTGCAAGGTGGGAAACCTGCATTTGATCCCTGGGTTGGGAAGATCACCTGAGAAGGGAATGGCAACCCACTCCAGTATTCTTGCCTGGAGAATTCCATGGACAGAGCAGCCTGGTGGGCTACAGTCCATGGGGTTGGAAAGAGTTGGATATGACTGAGTGACTAAGCACACAGCATATGAACAATTACATTGACAAAAAATGTTAAAGGATAAAGACTGTCAGACTAGGTGAAAAACAGAGCAGTGGATACAATAATACTGAGAGCCTTTATTATAAAATATCAGCTGAATTTCCCAAAATAAAACCCCATATGTAGATATGTATCTGTGTTGTTCAGTCTCTCAGTTCAGTTCAGTTCAGTCGCTCAGTCGTGTCCAACTCTTTGCGACCCCATGAACCGCAGAACGCCAGGCCTCCCTGTCCCTCACCAATCCCGGAGTCTACACAAAACCGTGTCCATTGAGTCGGTGATGCCATCCAATCATCTGATCCTCTATCATCCCCTTCTCCTCCTGCCCTCAATCTTTCCCAGCATCAGGATCTTCTGCAATGAGTCAGCTCTGCGCATTAGGTGGCCAAAGTATTGGAGATTCATCTTCAACAACAGTCCTTCCAATGAACACCCAGGACTGATCTCCTTTAGGATGGACTGGTTGAATCTCCTTGCAGTCCCAGGGACTCTTCAAGAGTCTTCTCCAACACCACAGTTCAAAAGCATCAATTCTTCTGCACTCAGCTTTCTTTATACTCCAACTCTCACATCCATACATGACCACTGCAAAAACCATAGTCTTGACTAGATGGACATTTGTTGGCAAATATCTCTGCTTTTTATCTCTGCTTTTTAAAATACTGTCTAGCTTGGTCATAACTTTCCTTCCAAGGAGTAAGTGTCTTTTAATTTCATGGCTGCAATCACCATCTGCAGTAATTTTGGAGCCCAGAAAAATAAGGTCAACCACTGTTTCCACTGTTTCACCATTTGCCATGAAGTGATGGGACCAGATGCCCTGATCTTAGTTTTCTGAATGTTGAGTTTTAAGCCAACTTTTGCACTCTCCTCTTTCACTTTCATCAAGAGGCTCTTTAGTTCTTCTTCACTTTCTGCCATAAGGGTGGTGTCATCTGTGTATCTAAGGTTATTGATATTTCTCCCGGCAATCTTGATTCCAGCTTGTGCTTCCTCCAGCCCAGCCTTTCTCATGATGTACTCTGCATATAAATTAAATAAGCAGGGTGACAATATACAACCTTGATGTATCCTTGTTGTTCAGTCTCTCACTCATGTCCAAATCTTTGCAACCCCATGGACTGCAGCATGCCAGCCTTCCCTGTCTTTCACCATCTCCTGGAGTTTCGTCAAACTCAGGTCCATTGGGTCAGTGATGCCATCAAATCATCTCATCCTCTGTCATCCCCTACTCCTCCTGCCCTCAATCTTTCCCAACATCAGAGTCTTTTCCAATGAATCAGCTCTTCACATCAGGTGTCCAGAGTATTGCGCTTCACTTCAGTATCTGTCCTTCCAATAAATATTCAAGATTGATTTCCCTTAGGATTGACTGGTTTGATCTCCTTGCTGTCCAAGGGGCTCTCAAGAGTCTTCTCCAGCACCATAGTTCAAAAGTATCAATTCTTCGCCATTCAGCCTTCTTTATGATCTAATTCTTGCATTCATATATGACTACTGGAAAAACCATAGCTTTGACTATACAGACCTTTGTTGGCAAAGTGATGTCTCTGCTTTTTAATACACTCTCCAGCTGTCACAGCTTTTTTTCCAAGGAACAGAAATCTTTTAATTTCATGGCTGCAGGCACCAACTGCAGTGATTTTAGAGACCAAGAAAATAAAGTCTGTTACTGTTTCCATCGTTTTCCCACCTACTTGCCATGAAGTGATGGAACTGGATGCCATGATCTTAGTTTTTTGAATGTTGAGTTTTAAGCCAGCTTTTTCATTCTCCTCTTTCACCTTCATCAAAAGTCTCTTTAGTTCCTCTTAGCTTTCTGCCAGTAGGGTGGTGTCTTCTAGATATCTGAGGTTATTGATATTTCTCCCAGGATTCTTTTTTTTTTTTTTTTTTTTTTTAAATTTTTTTATTTTTCAGTGGGTTTTGTTATACATTGATGTGAATCAGCCATAGAGTTACACGAATTCCCCATCCCGGTCTCCCATTCCACCTCCCTCTCCACCCGATTCCTCTGGATCTTCCCAGCCCAACAGGCCCGAGCACTTGACTCATGCCTCCCACCTGGGCTGGTGGTCTGTTTCACCACAGAAAATATACATGCTGTTCTTTCGAAACATCCCACCCTCCCCTTCTCCCACAGAGTTCAAAAGTCTGTTCTGTACTTCTGCGTCTCTTCTTCTGCCCTGTATATAGGGCCATTGTTACCATCTTTCTAAATTCCGTATATATGTGTTAGTATACTGTAATGTTCTTTATCTTTCTGGCTCACCTCACTCTGTATAATGGGCTCCAGTTTCATCCATCTCATTAGAACTGATTCAAATGAATTCTTTTTAACGGCTGAGTAATATTCCATGGTGTATATGTACCACAGCTTCCTTATCCATTCATCTGCTGATGGGCATCTAGGTTGTTTCCATGTCCTTCTCCCAGGATTCTTGATTCCAGCTTGTAAGTCATCCAGCCCAGCACATTGCATGATGTACTCTGCGTTAAGTTAAATAAGCAGGGTGACAATATACAGCCTTGACATACTCCTTTCCCCATTTGGAACCAGTCTGTTTTTCCATGTCTGGTTCTAACTGTTGCTTCTTGACCTGAACACAGGTTTTGCAGGAGTCAGGTAAGATGGTCTGGTATTCCCATCTCTTGAAGAATTTTTCACAGTTTGTTGTGATCCACACAGCCAAAGGTTTAACATAGTCAATAAGGCAGAAGTAGATATTTTTCTGGAATTCTCTTGCTTTTTCTATGATCCAGCAGATGATGGCAATTTGATCTCTGGTTCCTCTGCCTTTTCTAAATCCAGATTGTACATCTAGAAGTTCTTGATTCACATATTGTTGAAGCCTAGCTTGAAGGATTTTGAGCATTACCTCACTAGCATGTGAAATGAGCACAATGTAAGTTAGTCTGAACATTCTTCGGCATGGCCCTTCTTTGGGATTAGAATGAAAACTGATTTTTTCCAGCCCTGAGATCACTGCTGAGTTTTCCAATTTGCTGGCATCAGATATATGTATATTTGTATGTATTTATACTTCTTTGTCAATCAAAATAAGATTTTAGAGACTAATTCCTTTAAGAATTCAACTCACCAAGAACTTATTGGGGATTCTTCATTGTTGGATACAATATGCAAGTATGGAAAAAATACAGCCCAAACCAGAGACAGAAGAATACAACCCAGTCCCTAATATTTGCCCTTGAACTTGAAATACAATCAAAGAAGCAAGAGATTTGAAAGAACTACACAACAAAAGACAAGAAGTGAAGGAAAAACCTAGTGTAGAAAAAGAACACTAGACAGAGTCAGAACCTGCTTTGACCAAGTAGGGTAGACAAGCAACTTGCATGGGTCTCAGATTCCTCTTCCATAAAATTCAGAGATCAGACTATATATCCATAATCTAGAAATGAGTTTTGGGACCAAAAAATCCTGGGCTGGAATTCAGCTCCCTGCCTTAATAATTACAAAACCTTAAGCAAGACAATTATCCCAACTCAACCTCAGTTTCCTTTTACATAAAGAGAATAAAGATAATAAAATCTACCCAGGAGGATAAATTAGGTAAAACATTTGCATTTCTTGGCACAGTGCCCAGAAATTACAGCGTAGAGCAGTGCCTCCCACTTCTGCAACTTTAGACCTTCCTGTACCCAGATAAATCTCTCCATGACCTCTGCTACTCAAAGGAATCATCACTATACCCCGTGCAGAATTTATAAAATAGCCCATTGGTTGTTGGATTTTTTTCTCTCTTGTGTGTGTTTCATGACCAAGTTCATCAGTATATTTACCACTCTTCATTATGTGCAAGCAAGTTAGAAATCAAACATTTCAAAATATGATACCATAGAGAGAAATGTTTTTTTAAAAATTGATTTATTGAACTTAATATTAACTTAAAGTTAACTTAAGTTAACTTTATTTAATTTAACTTATTTAACTTAATGCAGAGTACAGTTTCTCAAACCCCCCTTTAAAATGTCCAGTACACAAAGTCACTACTTACTAAGCAACTAATACCACATATATACGGTGGTGTGATCACTCACCTAAAGCCAGACATCCTGAAGTCTGAAGCCAAGTGGGCCTTAGGAAGCATCACTACGGACAAAGCTAGAAGAGGTGATGGAATTCCAGCTGAGCTATTTCAAATCCTAAAATATGATGCTCTTAAAGTGCCACACTCAATATGCCAGCAAATTTGAAAAATTCAGCAATGGACACAAGCCTGGAAAAGTTCAGTTTTCATTCCATTCCAAACAAAGGCAATGCCAAGGAATGTTTAAGCTACTGCACAATTGCACTCATCTTACACACTGGCAAAATAATGCTCAAAATTCTCCAAGCCAGGTTTCAACAGTATGTGAACCGTGAACTTCCAGATATTCAAACTGGATTTAGAAAAGGCAGAGGAACCAGAGATCAAATTTCCAATATCTGCTGGATCATAGAAAAAGCAAGAGAATTCCAGAAAAATATCTACTTCTGCTCTATTGATCACACCAAAGCCTTTGACTATGTGGATCACAACAAACTGTGAAAAATTCTTCAAGAGATGGGAATACCAGACCATCTTACCTGACTCCTGAGAAATCTGTACGCAGGTCAAGAAGCAACAGCTACAACCAGACATGGAACAATGGACTGGTTCCAAACAGGGAAAGGAGTACATCAAGGCTGTATATTGTCATCCTGCTTATTTAACTTATATGCAGAGTACATCATGAGAAATGCCAGGCTGGATGAGGCACAAGCTGGAATCAAGACTGCTGGGAGAAATATCAATAACCTCAGATATGCAGATGACACCACCCTTATGGCAGAAAGTGAAGAAGAACTAAAGAGCCTCTTGATGAAAGTGAAAGAGGAGAGGGAAAAAATTGGTTAAAAAGTCAACATTCAGCAAATGAAGATCATGGCATCCAGTTCCATCACTTCATGGCAAATAGATGGGGAAATAATGGAAACAGGGACAGACTTTATTATGGGGGGCTCCAAAATCACTGCAGATGGTGACTGCAGCCATGAAATTAAAAGACACTTGCTCCTTGCATGAAAAACTATGACAAACCTAGAAGGCATATTAAAAAGCAGAGACATTACTTTGCTGACAAAGGTCTGTCTAGTCAAAGCTACAGTTTTTCCAGTAGTCATGTATGGATGTGAGAGTTGGACCATAAAGAAAGCTGAGCGCCGAAGAATTGATGCTTTTGAACTGTGGTACTGGAGAAGACTCTTGAGAGTCCCTGGGACTGCAAAGAGATCCAGCCAGTCAATCTAAAGAGATCAGTCCCAAATATTCATTGGAAGGACTGACGCCGAAACTGAAGCTCCAATACTTCGGCAACCTAATGCAAAGAACTGACTCCTTGGAAAAGACCCTAATGTTGGACAAGATTGAAGGCAGGAAGAGAAAGGGATGACAGTGGATGAGATGGCTGGAGGGCATCACCAACTCGATGGACATGAGTTTGAGCAAGTTCCGAGAATTGGTGATAGGCAAGGAAGCCTGGCGTGCTACAGTCCATGGGGTCAAACAGAGTCATTTATGATTTAGCGACTAGAAACAACAAATCTGTGAATTCATAAAACATTTAATCCCCACAAAGATCCTATAAATGAGTTATTACTGCTCTTGTTTTATAAGTAAAAATTTTTTTAAAAAAAACTCCAGAAACTTAAAGAGAGTATTTGGTCAGTAATTGTACAATTGATGAAGCCAGGTTTTGAAGCCAAGCCTGCTTGGTTTCAAGAACCAAGGTCTTTCAACTGAAAAATTTTGGTTCTGATGAGAACAGTTCTCAACAGGTTTGAGCAAAACTGATCAACAGATCTAATTGGCTTTGGCTGCTGTTGCCACCCCCACCACATCCTTGCAGTTGGCAAGGATTTCGAGGAGGGAGGGAATCAGAGACCAACAAGGCAGCTAGCCTTCCCTCGGCAATCTTATCCTCCACATCTTGAGATGTGAGACTTCTAAGGAAACAAAACCAGCTTCTCCTCTGGCTATGTTTCAGGAAGCTTTCTATAAAGCCACATGGCATAATAAAATAATAATGTTATGGCAACAAAACTGTACTAGACAACACTGCTCAAAGCAACATTCTTAATCTCGGCAAGTGAGGAGAATTTAATAATTACTTAGCTGTGACTATTTCCAGTTCCTGGGTTCATAGTGGAAATGTTCTTCTATATTTCTAAGGCAGAGACAGTAAATAGGTTTTATCACTTACATAAGCTGTGGAAAAAAAGTGATTTAAAATAGGAGGAAGATCCTGAAGTTCTGTCCAGGTAGGTTAAATGAGGAAAATTACTATTGTCTGTCGCATGATCAGGGTTCAGTTATAGAAAGGACCGGAAGTAACCTGCGCCATATGTCCTCTGATGCTGGAGCCAGCATTATGTACCCTAAAATACTGTTCACACTGTTACTTGATCTGTGAATTAAATCATAAAAGAAAGGCAAAGGAAAAAAACCCAAAACTGGCTGAGCAAAAAGCACTGCGATGATCAACTTTAATGATTAATTAATCAACTACACTTTACTTTCCTTATTTTTCCATTAAGGTATTCAACATTTTCCACACATGTACACTTTCCCTTATTCATAAACAGCTTACAAAATGGGCTTCTGTTCTTCATCATCTACTGTTCCCAAGAACACCCTGGCACAGACCACAACTGGCATAGAGGTTCGCCTCTTCACCTCTGGAAACATGGATCCTACCCCCATTTCAAATCAGGAGGAAATTAACTGCCAGTTCTAATGGGAATGACATATTGACTAAGTACTTAGACCAAGCAATCCACTCCCACAGTCAGCAAAATACATGGTGGTTGTATCCTCTAACGACACAAGGATGCTTGATTAGATTTGCTTCAAGCCTCACCGTTTGCCAGGAAGGCACTGAAGAGAAGCAGGTATCGAGTGTCTCCAAGGAAGACTCTCCCAGGGTTCACTGTTAAATCCAGAAGCAGAACTCGAGGCAATTACACTTCTGGTACAATTACCAGCATCACCCACTCCCTGCCAAGCGAAGAGACTTGGCAGCTGAATAATACAGCTTTCATTTTACATTTCCACTCCAATTAGCTGACAGTACTAGTCAATTGGCTGAATTAAACAAAATGCAAGGGAAGTTGAAAGGCCTCTGTGTGATTTACAGAGCTGTGCCTTTGAGAACAATGATGAGATGAAAGGGACTGAAAAGAGAATTAGGGGACCCGTCGCAATAAAAGGGCAGGCTGCTGATGACCCACAGATGGGAAGTATGGTTTGAATGGTGCACCGGAGATAGTTCAGCTTAACACCCATCCCAACTACTGTTTGTTTGACTAATGGCAAGAGAATTACATTGCTGCCCTGTAAGGTCTGGCTGGACATATTAACATTATACAACAGAGACATGCAAAAGCAAACATTCTCCTGAGAATGTCAAGCTTCCCTCGTCCTGCCACACAGTCAACATTTACAGAGAAATTACTGAACAGGGGGCAAAGTCCCAAGTGTGCGCGCATGTGTGCGCGAGTGTGTGCACGCTCAGGCACTCCATAGCTGTTAAAGAAACAGACATTGAGTTTCCAGTGGGGCTCACAGTCTTATCAGTGAGATGCAATGCACACAGGAAACAAAGAGAATATACGATGAACAGTGGAAGGAGGTATGCTTGACTAACTTAACCATTAGAATCTGCGGATTAGTGTCAGCATCTTAGGTGAATCCCACAGAAGAGTTCTAGTAGATTTCATTGTTGTCCTCACAGGTCAGGATGGATAACTCCAAGAACTCTTCGAGAACTGAGCAGAATCAGCCAGTGCCTCAGATCCCGTAACAGTCCATACTGAACCTCAGCAAGCTCCGTGGTACTGCCCTGCTCTCCTAGATTCTTCCAGAGATTGTGTTGTTGTTCAGTCACTTAATCATGTCAGACTTTTTGCAACCCCATGGACTGCAGCACACCAGGTTACCCTCTCCTTCACTATCTCCCAGAGTTTGTTCAAACTCATGTTCATTGATGCCATCCAACCATCCCATCCTCTGTTGCCCCCTTCTCTTCCTGCTCTCAATCTTTCCCAGTTCCAGTGAGTCGGCTCTTTGCATCAGTGGCCAAAGTATTAGAGCATCAGCTTCAGCATCAGTCCTTCCAATGAATATTCAGGGTTGATTTCCTTTCCTTTAGGATTGACTGGTTTGATCTCCTTGCGGTCCAAGGGACTCTCAACAGTCTTCTCCACTACCATAGTTCAAAAGCATCAGTTCTTTGGTGCTCAGCCTTCTTTGTGGTCCAACTCTCACATCTGCACATGAATACTGGGAAAACCATAGCTCTGACCATATATATATTCCAGGGCTTACAAGAGGTTAATGACAGCACTGCAAGACAGCCTGGGAGAGTTCTCTCTGGTTGAACTATGGATGAGTCTGAGATTTCCAGCACCCCTTGGGGGAAGGATTCCATTAACAATAGAGTACACATTATAATTTACTTCCTTACTTCCTTATAGCTTCATCCAAAATTTCAAACCTTTATCCATTTTTGGCCCTGTGATTCAGATTTAGTTTAGAGTGGGAAGGTTCTGTGATCTTGTCCCAAAGCTCAATATCAAATGTATGAAAGAGGAAGAGCTCATTCTGTGAATCAGGGATTGCTATGTTCTTCTTGGTGGCTCAAGGTCTCAAAATGCTGTAGAACCTCATGTCCATGAATCATGTTGCTTAATGCACAGCAGGTGGTTCAACATAGAATCCATTCTAAAGGTGGGAAGATGGTCATCCATGCAATTCAAAGAGGGAATTAGCAAGGATGAGATCTCTGTAGAAACAGCATTTGGGGAATAAGAGTCTTTTCCAAGACATACCAAAATATTTAGTGAGAGCCAACAGCCAACTCTTACAAATACAGCAAATAGCATTCTGTTGAGCTGCCCTGCAAAAGAATACAGCCACATTTTTGAAAGTTTCTACTTAATATACAAAAATTATTAATGACCTGGATAACCACAATGGTGTGATCACTCACCTAGAGCCAGACATCTTGGAGTGGGAAGTCAAGTGGAAGTCAAGGAAGCATCATTATGAACAAAGCTAGTGAAAAAGGGATGAATTTTCAGCTGAGCTACTTCAAATCCTAAGAGATGATTCTGTTCAAGTGCTGCATTCAATATGCCAGCAGTGGTCACAGGACTAGAAAAGTTCAGTTTTCATTCCAGTCCCAAAGAAAGGAAATGCCAAACAATGTTCAAATTATGCCACAATTGCAGGCATCTCATATGCTAGTAAAATAAAGCTCAAAATCCTCCAAGCTAAGCTTTGACAGTACATGAAACCAAGAATTTCCAGATGTACAACTGGATTTAGAAAAGGCAGAGGAACCAGAGATCAAAATGCCAACATCTGTTGCATCATAAAAAAAGCAAAAGAATTCCAGAAAATTACCTACTTTTGGTTCATTAACTATGCTAAAGCCTTTGACTGTATGGATCACAACAAACTGTGGAAAATTCTTCAAGAGATGGGAACACCAGACCACATTACGTGCCTCCTGAAAAACCTGTGTGCAGGTCAAGAAGCAACAGTTAGAACCGGACACGGAACAATGGACTAGTTTCAAATTGGGAAAGGAGTTATGTCAAGGCTGTATATTGTCACTCTGTTTATTTAACTTATTTACAGAGTACATCATGCAAAATGCCAGGCTGGAGGAAGCACAAGCTGAAATCAAGATTTCGAGAAGAAATATCAATAAACTCAGATATACAGATGACACCACCCTTATGACAGAAAGCGAAGAGGAACTAAAAAGCCTCTTGAGTAAGGTGAACAAGGACAGTGAAAAAGTTGGCTTAACATTCGACATTCAAAAAATGAAGAGCATGGTATCCGGTCCCATCACTCCATGGCAAATAAATGGGGAAATGATAGAAACAGGGACAGATGTTATTTTCTTGGACTCCAAAATCACTGCAAATGGGGACTGCAGTCATAAAATTAAAAGACACTGCTCCTTAGAAGAAAAGCTATGACAAACCTAGACAGCATATTAAAATACAGAGACATTGCTTTGCCAACAAAGGTCTGTATAGTCAAAGCTATGGTTTCTCCAGTAGTCATGCATGGATGTGAGAGGCTGGGTGCCGAAGAATTGATGCTTTTGAACTGTGTTGCTGAAGAAGACTCTTGAGAGCCCCTTAAATTGCAAGGATATCCAACCAGTCAATCCTAAAGGAAATCAGTCCAGAATGTTTATTGGAAGGACTCATGCTGAAGCTGAAACTCCAATACTTTGGCCATCTAACATGAAGAGTCAACTCTTTGGAAAAAGACCCTGATGCTGGGAAAGATTGAAGGCAGGAAGAAAAGGAGCCAACAGAGGACAAGATGGTTGGATGGCATCACTGACTCAATGGACATGAGTTTGAGCAAGCTCCAGAAGATGGTAAAGGACAGGGAAACCTGGCGTGCTGCAGTCCATGGGGTCACAAAGAGTCAGATATGACTGAGTGACTGAACAACAAGAAGATATGCAAAAATACTTGAGGAAATTTACTATCAATTTTCAACTATCAATTAACCAGCCGAGAAGTTATATACTATCACATTAACTCTGTGTACACGCAGGGATTTGTTACAGAGAAGGGAGAAAAAAAAATCTTAAAAAGTGACTAGAGACCACTAAAGAAATTTGGTATCATTAATCTTTATAATAAATTCTATAGTACCACTTTTTAGTTAAAAAAAGGTATCTGGTCACATATAACTTTTTATCATAAAAATGTGTCATTTTCTTTTAAGAGAAAAAGAAAAATGCTACTAGAGAAGTTTAGCCCTCCTAAAACTGAGTTCCCTGTCAAGTCTGTGATTAACCTCTCTATCCAAATTTCATTCTCTTTCCTGTCCCACCTCTGTTGCCTTCAGGATTGAGAAGTATCAAAGAAAACAGTGATTGAAGTGAGCAGCATCCTCCCAGGTACAAAAGCCCCTCCATGTCCTCTGTTTCTTGTTTGTAGAAAAAGACTTTGGTCACCAAATCCTTCCCTGAGTTCCAAAGAGCAGACTTGAACTCATTAGGAAAGCGAGAAAATGCAGAAAGCAAAGCAAAGTAGTCAAGAAACTGTTGCTGTTATTCAGCCACTAAGTCATGTATGACTTTTTGTGACCCATGCAGCACGCCAGGCTTCCCTGTCCTTCATTAACTCCCAGAGTTTGCTCAAATTCATGTCGATTGACTCAGTGAAGCCATCCAACCATCTCATCCTCTGTCGTCCCCTTCTCCTCAGGCCCTCAAGCTTTCCCAGCGTCAGGGTGTTTTCCAATGGGTCAGCTCTTCACATCAGGTGGTCAAAGTGTTGGAGCTTCAGCATCAGTTCGCCCACTGAATATTCAGGGTTGATTTGCTTTAGAATTGACTAGTCTGACCTCCATGCTTGGCACCTGGCAAATAAATGCCACACTTTCCTTCACCACAACCCAGTGTCAGTAGATTGACTTTGTTATAAGGTGGGTGAGTGAACCCAAGTTTGGTTCAGTAACACTAATATTCTTGAGACTTCTAAATAGTTTGCACACCTGACACGTTGAGGTGAACTCCTCAATTAAATGGCTGGGAAAAAAAGGGAGCAGGCAAAATCCATGGATGCACTAATCTAACACCTTCAGATTAGATGACTTACTGTCTAAACTGGCTCTGACATCTTATTGCTTTACTTTAACCTTAATACACTTAGGTGAGAAATGTATTCTCCATTTGGCTCCTGAAAATAATACCTTTCCACAACACAGAAAAGTCACCACTACATTTAACAAGAGGATCATAACTATTTACATAATAAATAACATATTTCTGAGATCTGCCTAAACTTACCTCAACTGAGACTTTGTGGGCCACTTGGTATCTCTCCTAATCCCTCAATTCACCTTTGTCAGTAGAGTAAAGAAACAGCTTTAGACAATATGCAAGTGACTCAGCAGGCTGAGTTCCAAGAAAACTTTCCTGAAGGACACTGACAAATCATTTTGGTGAAATATTTTTCTTCTGATTTTTCAACCATTCAAAAATGCAAAACCCAACCATAGACTAGATTTGCCCCAAAGCTATAGCTGACTGATACTTGTTCTACTGCATAAAATTTTAAAGAGAGAAATAGAGAAAGAGATAGAAGGGAAGACTGGATCGATGAAACAGACTATGCTTGCATGATTCCAGAGGGATAAATGAGGAAAGGCATTCAGGATTCTACAGTAAAATAGCAACTTCTGGTCAATTTGGAAATGAAAACATAAGAAAAATCTTCAGATTTAATCATCTACTCCAACTTTTGAGGCTGCTGAAAAATTCTAGCCACTGTTCCTGTCCTTGAGCTATACTAGAAGATACAGGGCAAGCAAGACTGTCATCCACTGCTGTCAGGGAGACTGATGGACTGTCATTGTCTGATTCCAGACTGAAAAGGGAAATGTTAGTGCTTGAACACCTGCCTATCACAAAGCAAAGCAACTCATTTTCTGTAGAGAAAACAAAAAGAACTATCTTCTGTCAATGGAAAGATCCTTCATGAAATTTATTATCTATGGGGTGGCAGCAAAAATAAGCCCAACAAAATATTAAGTTCCAAATGTGTGTAGCAGTAAGGCAATTACTTATCCTGACATCTCAAGTAAGCTCCGGAGAAAGCTCAACCTTTCAGCAAAGTTTCTTCTTGTTCCTCAAGGATAACACAGATATTTCATACAAAAATATTTTAAATTCAACACACCACTTAGATGCTTAATTACTTTGACATGGCTCTTTAAAAAGCTTTTTAAAAATACATTTCTGTTTAGTAGTATATATTATTTGTCTTAGAAACTGGTTGCTCTCAACATTACCCATGATCTATTGTAGCTAAGTCTAAAAGAAAAAGCAATTAGGAAGCATATTATCTGCTGTTCTACTTTCACTATTTATAAGCAGATAACACATTTTTTGTTTGTTTTAAAAAGTTTCAATGAAAAAAAATGTTTTGATGTTCTGATTTTCTAAAACAATGGCTCTTTGGTGTAAAGTAAAACAAAATCATGAAATTTTGAATAGAATTCATTTGTTAATAGACAAAAATGGTCTTAAATGAGGTAGAACTTCATTCTTAAAACAAACAAGTAATTCACTCTGATAATAGATGTATAAACAGGGCCACAATTCACAGATATGTTAATTGTTCTTCCCTAATAAGAACACTAAATAGCATTTAGCTTAGAGCATGAAAAAAAAAAAAATGAAATCATCTTTAAGATGAGGAAGAGAGAAATCAGAAAAAAATGCAATTACCAGACAAGTACCTCCAAAATTATGTCTGGAGCTGAAATCCCGTATCAGGAAAAATGAATCCTGAAATTGACAACACCTCCTCCATTGAGATATAAAGGAATGTGTTTTTTGTAATTTACAAGTTCCATTTTTGTGAATTGAAAGGACAAGGTATTCATTTTAATAACCATTTCCTAAGCTATTTTACATTTTATATTTGGAAAATCACACACAGAAAAGGCAGAATTCAGAATATGTTGAGGTGAGCGACCCACATGTGACACCTTCTCTATGATCCCAACAGCCAACTGGCTTCCGAGCCCTTCCCTCAGGACGAGGGTAAGAAGCAAGTTCCTCCAAAGGGCTTCAAGACCATCACTTGTTTCAGGAGCTCTAGGGAGACTGACTTGATTGATTCTGAGGTCAGTCTTCTGCAATTTTAAGAGGAGGGTCCAAATAATTACAGAGTAATTCTCTTAGATCTGCCCTTGGACGAGACTGAGACTTTAGTCAGAATCTGGGTTCCACCCAGGTATCATAAGGCAAACAATGTGCACTTGGCCGCCAGTCCGCACACAATCTCCTTGCCGTCCCTCCCGACAGCGCACACTCCTGGTTTGGTTCTGCAGGGAATGAGCTGTGCTACACTAGGGAAAATGATAGACCATGCTTCTCCAATTCAGAACAGGTTCAACAAATCCTAGCCCTGGAGACATATTTTCAGATATATTCAAAACTCACCACCCTGTATGAACAGAAAGTAAGTTTTAGGGCAGTGTAGTATGTTGTATCTTAAGTACAGATTCTTCCAGGACTGCTCCTTGTGTGTATTCTTCAAAATAAAGTTTCTTAGGAGTCAAATGTCTCCTAAGAAAGTATCTTGATGCAGAGAATTATATTTCATTCCGTGAAATATTAACTTAAAAACATTAAGTAAAATTTTTTTTGATGTAGGTGTTTAAAAGTCACACACACACAGATACACACGAGTGATCTTTTAGGTTCAGGAGAGATAGGATAGGAGCATGCAATAGCTATTGTGCAATAACTACTGCTGAGAATCTTACCCAGTACCAGGTAAAATTATTCTTAAAAACAGCAGTGACAAAGCAGCAATAGATTAGGTGGACCTTGAGGAAGTGCATTCAGAGGTAACAAAATAAACAGAGGGACAAACAGACTAAACATGGGAGATGAGGAAAGCAACCTCTTATCTCCAAACTAAACCTTCAGTCTGTCCACATCCCCCTGGCTCCACTGAACCTCTGGGCCAGGCCACCCTCATCTCTCTCTGAGCTGTGGCTCCAGCAGCCAAAGGCAGCGTGCTCTTCTTCCAGACATGTGCTTGCATGCATGCTAAGTCACTTCCGTCTCTGTGTGACCCCATTGACCACAGCCTGCCAGGCTCCTCTGCCCATGGGATTCTCCAGGTAAGAATACTGGAGTGAGTTACCATGCCCTCCTAGAGGGGATCTTCCCGACCCAGGGATGGGATCTGCATCTTTTATATCTCCTGCATTAGCAGGCAGGTTCTTTACCACTAGTGCCACTTGGGGAGCCCAGACACACTACTCAGCATTAAAAAAATGCAAATTCAGTTCAGTTCAGTCGCTCAGTTGTGTCCGACTCTTTAGGACCCCATGGACTCCAGCAAGCCAGGCTCTCTGTCCATCACCAACTTCCAGAGCTTGCTCAAACACATGTCCATCAAGTCGGTGATGCCATCCAACCATCTCATCCTCTGTCATCCCCATCTCCTCCTGCCTTCAATCTTACCCAGCATCAGGGTCTTTTCCAATGAGTCAGTTCTTCGCATCAGGTGGCAAAAGTGTTGGAGTTTCAGCTTCAGCAACAGTCCTTCCAATGAATATTTGGGACTGATTTCCTTTAGAATTGACTGATTGGATCTCCTTGCAGGCCAAGGGACTCTCAAGAGTCTTCTCCAACACCACAGTTCAAAAGCATCAGTTCTTCAATGCTCAGCTTTCTTTATAGTCCAACTCTCACATCCTTACAAGACTACGGGAAGAACCATAGCTTTGACTAGACAGACCGTTGTCAGCAAATTAATTTCTCTGCTTTTTAATATTTATTTGCTATCTAGGTTGGTCATAGCTTTTCTTCCAAGGAGCAAGTGTCTTTTAATTTCATGGCTGCAGTCACCATCAGCAGTGATTTTGCAGCCCCCCAAAAATATAGTCTGTCATTGTTTCCATTGTTTCCCTATCTTTTTGCCACGAAGTGAGGGGACAAGATGCCATGATCTTCCTTATTTGAATGTTGAGTTTTAAGCCAGCTTTTTCACTCTCCTTTCAAATGCAAATTAGCTCATACCATTCTCAAGTTCAAATAGGTTAATGGATTCTCCCTGCTTTAAACAGAAATCCAAATTCCTTACCATGGCCTCTGGCATCTGTCCTCTGTGCTCCCCTCTTCACCCTAGATCTATCGGCCTTCCATGGGCTCCATGAAAATGCTCTCCTCTGACAAGTGTTTTTTCCTGCACACTCTCCTAAGGTGTCAACTCCTCACCTGTGTCCTCCCTGACTGCCCTCCCCAATGCAGGCAGTCATTAGAGAACAATAAATCCTTCTGTTCCTGTTTCCTTCACGGCACAATAAAAACCTGGAAATCACTCTGTTTCTGTCAATTTCAGGAGAAGGTAAAACCCTGCTTGGTTTACTGATGAACCCTCAGTATGCAGAACTGTCCATATTCGCAGAATGAGAGAATAAATGACGCCCAAATCCTCTTTGTCCCTCTCTGTCTCTCCTATCATAGTGAAGCTCTCCTATAAATATACCACCCACCAAAGAGTAGACTCTTACTTGGCTCATTCAATAAATCATTCCTTCATAGACACATTCATTGATGTATTTCCTCTTTTGAGTGAGTATATTTTGAGCTCCTACTATGTTCAAATCATGGGAAGAAAGACAGAAAAAAAGTCATTGGTTATGTTTTGACTAAAATTACAAATAAGAACGGGCTTCCCTAGTAGCTCAGCTGGTAAAGAATCTGCCTACAGGAGATCCTGGTTCAATTCCTGGATTGGGAAGATCTCCTGGAGAAGGGATAGGCTACCCACTCCAGTATTCTTGGGCTTCCCTGCTGGCTCAGATAGTGAAGAATCTGCTTGTAATGTGGGAAACCTGAGTTCGATCCCTGGGCTGGGAAGATCTCCTGGAGGCGGGCATGACAACCCACTCCAGTATTCTTGCCTAGAGAATCCCCATGGACAGAGGAGTCTGGAGGAGTACAGTCCACGGGGTCACAGAGTCGGACACGACTGAGCGACTAAGCAGTGCACAGCCCAGCCCAGATAAGAATAGTTGCATTAATCCATACTGAGTTAATTAGAAATAGTTAAGATGGTAAATTTAATGTTATATATATTTTACTGCAACTAAAAAACAAAAATCATCTTAAAGACCAGGGTGAAGTTAAATAGCATAGCTGAGATCGCCATCGAGTGTGCTCCAAACCACAGTTCTTTCTCCACCTATCTTGATATCAGACAAGTGGGTTTACAAACTGGCCCGTGATTGACTGCTTGAGAGAAAGGGGCAGGGAAAAGGACACCTCTGGCATGTTCATTACGCTAAGGGAACACAGACTCTGTACCTAGATCATAACAGCTGAGAGGACAGACTTCGTGCAAAAAAAGGCTCTCTTTGTCCCCTAATTCTGTGACTAAGGCCCCTCAGATAGTTCGTTCAAAGCTGTCAAGACGTGACTGGCTAGTGAAGTTGTGTGAGGGCAAACAAATTAAAATAAATGGGCAGCACTGACCAGGTAAGGACTCACCACCCACGTACACAGAGCACATACTGTTTCTCTTGGTTATGAATGAGCAAATTAATTGGCCTTGGCACTAGCATCTTATTGGCTCGAGGCAAATTTCTGCTGTAAAATCAGAAACACTTTTCACAGGCAGCCCTCAAGGAAGTCTGAGAGGTATCCATGAAGGAGTCTACTTTTATCAAGATGTCTGTGGGATGTTCAGACGAAATGAAGGATTTGCTTCCAAATTCTCCAGCAAAAAAAAAAGAAAAAGAAATGAGGAAGGCAGATGAAACAAGATTGGCAAAATATTCATAATTCTTGAAGCTAGATGAAGGTTGTGTGGGGTTTGTTATATCCTTCTTGCTACTTTTTGTGTTTACTTGAAAATTTTTGTAATAAAAATTTATTTTTTTAAACGTGTGTGGGGCAGAACAGTTTATGACAGGCTTGCGGATGACTTCAAGACCGACAAAAGTTAGATGATTCCTCACCCATCAAGATACTATAAAATTAATCTGTAAACTTTATTACTGATACGAAGTCATCCTGCCTTTGCCCACAGGGGTCATGGAACACAGTGCACAGACTGGGAGAGGGAGCAAGAAATAAGAAAGAAGGTTTTGTTCTTTTAGCCTCCTCTTTCTTCAGCTACTTTAACGCAGTCTATCGGGGGAGACACGACAGTGAAGTCAGCTGCCCCCACCAAAACAGACAGCCAACGACTCTCCTGAGGATACAGAGACTTTATGTGTAGTGTTTCAGCCCCACTCAAAATCCAGGGGCAACCACAGTGAACCCAATACCTACTAAGTCTATCTGTGAAGATTTGATTCTCAGAAATTACAGGCATGAGTGTTCCTAACTTGAAAAAAAAAAACACCCCTCTTTCTGGGCTTCCCTGGGGGTTCAGTCAGTAAAGAACCCACCCGCAGTGTAGGAGACTGGGGTTTGATCCCTGAGTGGGGAAGATCCCCTGGAGAAGGGAATGGCAACCCACTCCAGTATTCTTGCCTGGAGAATTCCATGGACAGAGGAGCCTTGTAGGCTACAGTTCATGGGGTCACAAAGAGTCAGACACAACTAAGCAACTAACATTTGCACTTTTCACTTTGTGGTTGACTAACTTTTGACCTTGGCAGGTCACAAAAGTGATGACTAATGAAAACTGAACAGAAGCTGTAAAAGGAAATTTTCTCCTGGCCAAGAATAATGTTTAATAAGTGTTTATTGAGTTAATGAATTCACTAAAATGGTATTTAAAACCACTGGGGGCAATCGTCTACTAACTTCTTCCCCTCCATGGTTCTCAAAATTGACAAAGAAAACAGTTAAAATTTACCCTTTAAAAATTCATGCTCTTCCAGCAATTATACATACATCTTTTGTATGCTTTGATAATATGTATCCTGATCATAAAAACTTGGGAAACAAGACATGAAAAAAAAAAAAGATTCAAAATAACCACTTTCATCATTTGGGTTTCCTTCATGGTACCTTACAGACAGAGACAAAACAAATAATGTCCCAAGGGGAGATGTTGGTCAAAATATACGAACTTCCAGTTAGAAGTAAGTTCTCAGGATCTTTAATGTACAACCTGGTGACTACAGTTATCAGTACTGTATTTTATACTTGAAATTTGCTAAGAGTACATCCTAAGCATTCCCACCACATACACACAAAAAATTGGTAACTCTGTGAAGTATGAATGTGTTAATTAACTTGATTGTATTAAAAGCAATCACTTCACAATATATATGGTTGTTCAGCTGCCAAGTTATGTCCAACTCTTCACGACCCCATGGACTACAGCATGCCAGTCTTCTCTGTCCTTCACCATCTCCCAGAGTTTGTCCAAGTTCATGTCCATTGAATCAGTGATGCCATCCAACCATCTCATCCTCTGTCACCCTCTTCTTCTGCCTTCAATCTTTCCCATCATCAGGGTCTTTTCCAATGAGTCAGTTCTTCACATCAGGTGCCCAGAGTGTTGGAGTTTCAGCATCAGTCACTTCTTCCACCTTTTCTTGGGTCACAATACATATGTATCTCAGATCATCACATTTTACAGTTAATATATGCACAAGTCAAAGAATTGACAGTTTTGAACTGTGGTGTTGGAGAAGACCCTTGAGAGTCCCTTGGACAGCAAGGAGATCCAACCACTCATCTTAAAGGAAATCAGTCCTGAATATTTATTAGAAGGACTGATGTTGAAGCTGAAACTCCAATACTTTGACCACCTGATGCAAAGAACTGACTCATTTGAAAAGATCCTGACGCTGGGAATGATTGAAGGTGGGAGGAAAAGGGGAAAACAGAATGAGATGGTTGGATGGCATGACCAACTCAATGGACATGAGTTTGAGTAAGTTCCTTGAGTTGGTGATAAACAGGGAAGCCTGGCATACTGCAGTCCATGGGGTCCTAAAGAGTCAGACATGACTCAGCAACTGAACTGAACTGATGTACAATTTTATTTGCCAACTGTACCTCAATAAAGTTGGTGGGGGGAGGGGAATGTCCCAGACTCTTTTGCAGCTGGGTGTGTTCATGCAAACTACGTTAAAACCAATAACAAGTCAATGGAATAATATGTACAACCTAAGGATCATGTCCAAGTAGAAAGCACTTGGAGAGAAGATAGAAGGAAAAGAAACATGTGCCTTTCTGCCCTTTCCCTGAGATTACTGATGTGTGGGTAAACCTTCATGACCATACAGCACTTGGGGAACAATAGGTCAACACACTAGAAAAGGCCTGGACCCCCAAAACTGTGGAGCCACATGCCAGTCCTGGTAGGCTACTCAGATATCCCCCTTCAAGATGAAGCACTCACTTCCCCAGCTGTCAGAAGTGTTAGCTGAAAAGTGCCTTTAGCTGAAGGGAGTCACCTCCCTTAATATTATTCCCCCACCATGGGCAGCCTGCATCCAATGACTGGTCCATAAAGAGGCGCAAACCCAGCCTCCTTGTCTGGACGCATGACCAAGTCTGAAGAGCCATCCCAACTCCCAAGCTCCTCGCGCAATCAGCAAGGTCTCCGTATGTGACTGTGTCACAGCATCACTCCTCCCTCTGCTGGGTTTGGCTTCCTCACCCTTACAGGTGTTTTCTCCAAGAGAACCCCCCCAACACAACACCTGCACACCAATTTCCACCCCCAGAACCTACTTCTCAGAGAGCCCAACCTTAGCCAGTAAGCCACTGTTATGTGCTCTGCCAGTACAAGTAGGATTTTTATTTCAACTCACTCAAGTACCTATTATGTGCTGAGCTCAGAGCTAGAAATGTTAAGACATCACACCTCTGAGCTCAGGAGCCTGTGAAATGTGGTGCAGTGATAGCATGCAAATAAGTATGGCTGCAGAGAGCTGACGGCCCCTGGTCTCATAAATACCACCAAGCTTGTCCCATACCACTTGCAAGGAAGAAAAAAAAGCCCGGCTTGTTCCCCAATCTCAAAAACCTTGCACTATCTCTCCTTAGTTTCCGTAGGACAGATCTTTCTCTAATTCCTCTCTCCAGATGATCTGTTCGGACATCCTTCCTTGATCGCCCTTCCTCAAGCTCCGTGGGTGTTAACTCTCTCTTGCTTTGGGGAGAAAACCCACATGCCAGCCCACAGGTTAGAGGAACAATCTAAGGCCTAGAGGAAGGGGCATCGCCCAAAGGCACTGAGAATGAGACAAAAGATTTTCACAGAGAAGGTAACATTTTAGTCAAGACTTGAAGAATGAATAAGAATGTGAGAAGGTGACGATTTCCAAGTTTTACATAATTCTGAAAACTATTCCTTAGCCAATAGACAAGGCATGATTATTCACAACAGCCAAGAGGTTCTGTTTAGGGTGATGATGAGTTTTGGAAATAAATAATGGTGCTAATCACACACTGAGAACATAATTAACACCCCTGAAATATGCAACTCAAAATTGTTAAAATGGCCAAGTTTATGTTTTATGTATTTTACCACACACACACACACACACACACACACACACACACACAAATTTCTGTCTCCCTGGTTTTTTCAGTGATGGTGTATCCATCTTGCAAGTGACTTCTTTTCTTCTTGTAAATCTTGAAGGATGGCATTCACATGGTAAGGTGCACCAGCCTTCAGTGTATGGCTCCATGATCCTTCTCCATCTGGGGACAGCCATGTAACCACCACACAGGTCTAGAGAGAGAAACTTTCCAGCACCCCAGAAGTTGCCTTCATGTCTCTTTCTAGTCTAGAACCCATCCCTCCTGCAATAACTTCCATTCCAGCTCCCCTAAACATTAATAAGTCACATCAGGCAATTATTTTCAAGATGCAACTTCTCACTATAACATAAGCACCAAAATGGCCAAAACTGCCTTCTTTGCCAGCAAGTCCCATCTCACATGACAGCGAGCCCATAATACCCACCACCACATGCATGTCAGGACGCTAGTGCCTCTGCCTCCGTGAAAGAAAACTGCTGTGTATATGAGAGCCCGTGGTCCTCAGAGGGTGTGGATGTGGCATGACCATAGACTCTCTCCACACTGCACATCCAGGCAGGAGGAAAGCTGCTTACTGCTTTTCCTGAGGCTCTGCCACAAAACAGACTCTAGGACTTCATAACCTAACAACCACTGGTTTCTGCCAAGAGCTCTGACACCTACAATCTCCTTGCTCTGTAACGATTATGCAGATGAAGGTAGTAATCCACTTCCCCCTTCCCTTTCTCAGCTGCCACCATACCAGGCAAACCTATTTCCCATAACTTCAGCATCCTTCTCATAGGTAAGACCAGGACAATGGCACATGGACCATCCCTATGGCCCCAATTTCTCAGAACACGTAAGCATCCCTGAGATACAAAGAACTTGGGGCAGAGGAAGGCAAAGCACAAAGTTGAGACTCTACAGAAGTCAGGAAAGTCCCCAAATATAACAAGTCAGAATAACTTCTTCCAGGATAACCTGTGTGCTATGCACTGTATTTGTTGCTGAGATTCTAAAGTGACCTACACCCAGGCCACAAGCAGGCCAGCAGGAGAATAAATAGCAAATATAAACACAAAACTGATGACAGTGGATAATTTACATAAAAGGTGATGAGGGCTTCCCTGGTGGCCCAATGGTTAAGAATCCCCCTTGCAAGGCAGAGGTCACCAGTTCAACCCCTGATCTGGGAAGACCCCACATCCCTTGGGGGCAACCAAACCCATGCACCTCAACTACTGAGCCTGCACTCTAGAGCCTGGGACCCGCAACTACGGAGCCCACATGCCTCAACTACTGAAGTTCGAGCACCTAGAGCCCATGCTCCGCAAGAAGAGAAGCCACTGCAATGAGAAGCCTGTGCACCACGACTAGAGAAAGCCTGAATGCAGCAATAAAGACCCAGTACAGCACCACTTCCCAAAATAATTTTTTAACAAATAAACAAAAAGAATTTTTAAAGGTGATGAGTGCTTCAACAGAGGTACGCATGACTTAGAATGAGAACCAAAGTCCAGGGCTCTCAGCCCAACTCGAGGGGAGCACAGAAGACTTCTGGAAGGTGGTGATGCCTGGATTGAGTCTTGGAAGGAGTTAGATGGGGATGGGCGGGGGAGGATACTGGGAGGAGGGAAGGAGGCAGGAGAGGAGGTTTCCAGAAGAAGAAAGGGCGGGAACATGGAGAGAGAGGCGTGAAGGGACATGGGTGCGGTGTGTACCACCATTACGTGGAGGGCGAGGCCAGGACTAGCAGGAGAAATGGTAGATGAGCCTAACAGACCAAGGCAAGAGAATAAAGACTGTCACGTGAACCCCAAACAGGACACAATCAGAGACACTGGGAACCAGGGCACAGGGAGCTAAAGGGTGCAGAGACATGAGCTGTTCTGGAAAACACCAGTCTTTCTTTGGTCAGCTCAGTTGGGAGGCAGGCCAGCAGTAAAAAAACATAAATGAAATTAGCCTTCTTGATGACTTACCCATAACCAAATACTCCTTTTAATTAAAAGCAGTTATTTTCAAAGGTCAGCTTCAGTAAGTCCTGCTGCTCTGATCTTCCTAGTAACAAATGAACATCTAGGGGAAGCTAATAGTTTAAGGCTCTGTCTTCAGACCCACAGAAATGCACAAACCTTAGGGAAAAGTAACCCAGAGGCTGACCCGGATTTGACGCTCTATCAAGTCTTCTCCAACCCTCGTTCCCCTAACTCTTCCTCCACCCCCAGACCACATTCAATACACTGAACCCCCATCACTTTCACTTCTGCTCCAGGTTTGAGCTATTGGTGTACCTGCTTCTTTCCTCTCAGACCCACCACACTCTCCAGGAAACACTCTAACGAGATATTTCCCAAGATACAGGATCCAACAAGGTAAGGACATGGTGTTACTGACTCCTGACGCCAATGCCTGCCCCTGGCACTTTTGGATTGCTGTGTGCTCAGTCGTTCAGTCGAGTCATTTTTTGCAACCCCGTGAACACTCTTGGCCTGCCAGGCTCCTCTGTGCATGAGATTTTCCCAGCAAAAATACTGGAGTGGTTTGTCACTTCCTTCTCCAGCATATCTTCTGGACCCAGGGACTGAACCCTCTTCTCCTGTGTCTTCAGCATTGCAGGCGGATTCTTCACTGCTGAGCCACCTGGCACTTAGTACAGGCTCATTAATTAACTATTCTATGAATTCACTTGCTGAGCACATACTATGGGTGTTGACTTATCTTCTCCATTATAGCTCAGTCTCACTCCAAAGCTGAACCTCTCACTTGGCCCTGGACACCTTTTCTTGAACCAGTCAAGAGGTTGGGTACTCCCCAAAACCCACATCAGTACGATTTGTCAAAGAATGGCTGATAACTCCAAAATAAAGAGCACAAGAGATGGTTTTCTAGGAGTTTCCTAGAAGCTAGGTATTTTGAAAAAAAGAAAAGAGGAGGCTATCAGAGATCATGACAGGGAGAGGCTTCATTAAAAGCATCTGTTTCCCACAGATGAATAAATAAAGAAGCTGTGGTACATACAGACTATGGAATACTACTCAATCGTTAAAAGGAATGCATTTGAGTCCGTTCTAACGAGGTGGATGAGCCTAGAACCTATCATACAGAGTGAAGTAAGTCAGAAAGAGAAAAACAAATATCTGTCAATGCATATATATGGAATCTAGAAAGATGGTACTGATGAAGCTATTTGCAGGGCAGCAATGGAGATGCAGATGTAGAGAACAAACTTATGGACAAGGGTTGAGGGGAGGAAGGAGAGGTTGAGATGAACGAAAAGAGTAGCAGGAAGCATATACACTACCATATGTAAAACAGACAGCAAATGGAAATCTGCTGTATGTCTCAGGAAACTCAAACTGGGACTCTGCAACAACCGAGAGGGGTGAGAAAGGGAGGGAGGTGGGAGGGAGGGTCAAGAGGAAGGAGACACAGGTATACCTATGGCTAATTCATGTTGATGTATGGTAGAAATCAAACCAATACTGTAAAGCAATTATCCTTCAATTAAAAATAAATAATTTTTTTTTTTAAAAAAAGGACCTGTTTTTGTGTCTCTCTCCCCAGTATAGTCTCCCAGAAGTCAGGATCTATGTCCAGACCATCTTAATTACATCCAATTCCTGTTAGAGTGAGAATCTCACAGTAGATGGTCAGTGCTGAATTTAACAGACTACCAGTAGGGGGATATATCTGGGAACTGAGTCAGAACACTCCAGTCAGTCGATTGGGATGACTCTTGAAGCACTGAGTTGGCCAAAATCTTCATTCTGGTTTTTCTGTACGCTCTTATGGACAAACCCGAACAAACTGTTTGGCCAAGCCAATAATTGATCGGTAAAGGACACAGATAGTCTTACACGCTTCCCTCTTCTCCAGACAAATAACACCCCCTCCTTTCTGTGATGCTGCATTCTTTTATGCATATAAAATCCACTAGATTAAAGCTTATCTTAATTTCTTGGGAAACTCCCTAAGTGTACCAGCTGAAGGCAATGAAACATTCTTGACTTGCTGGCAATACATTTTCAAAAGCACTATCTTCTCTTAGAATGCAGTTTATTTATTTGTGCAGAAGGATGATTTCATCTGCTTGCTGTTGGATCTTACTGCTTTCAACTTCAGAAGATGGCATCTACAGATGCCTTCTGCATTTCAGACAACATCTCTTCTTTGCAATATTTATCCCCAGTCTCAATATTGTACAAAGCAAAAAACAGTGGACCAGCCTCTTGGTAATGTCTGGTGGAGCTTGTGCAATACATCTATCATCTCTGGCCCTATTTTCATCATATTTGAATAAAAAAAATTAGTCTGCATGGTTTCTCCAATGGCTAGTCCTGAGATAATTTCCTACTAAGGTGGAAACGACGGATGACAGACAGTTGCTCAAACCATGGGCTCAGGGGAAAGAGGTGTGGCAATGCTACATACTAGTACTCAATGTGTGTGTGTGCTAACACAAAGAGGGAAAGAGCAGCCACTCATGGGTAAGAGTCAGGGCAACTTCAGAAAAGGAGGCCAGAGCCTGGTCCTGGCAGAAAACGGATGGTTCAGTCCAACAGGACCACAAAGAAAAGAGAAGACAGACAGAGACCATTGACAGCGGTGCAGCAAAGAACAGGGTAGCCCAGGCAACAGCAGGGAGTCAGGGAGCCATACCGTCACCAGGCCTGAAGGGACACGGAGAGAATCTGAAAGAGCGGTCGTCTTTGGAAGCAGAGGAGCCCAACAAATCACAAGCAGCTCACAGGGGGTGGTGGGGGTGGGGGCACCCCTATCTTCTCACTCTCCTGCAGCTTTCTCAGCTCCTGCTAGCATTTCCCAATGCCTACGCCCAACCAGAAGGCAGAAGGGAAGGGCCAATCACTGCATGCAGCCTCCAGGGTTGCAGGCCAGAGGGGAGCCATAGGTTTGGAAGGATAAACAATAGATGTCCAACCAAAGTACACTGTTGGCTACACAATCTGGTCTCTGTGGCTATCTTCTTGAAGATAGGCAGGGTGATGTATTAGGACTATGAGGAGACCATCAGCAGCTCTCTGCAGAGGGGATCCATGCCGTGATGAGGTAGGGGTAAGCCGGGTCACTGTTAGGAATGTTGAAGCAAGAAGGGGCTTGTTCCTGCAGTTTCAGAGGAAGAATAAACAAGGGAGAGGGGGGATGACGAAGGAACTTTCAGAGGCTGAGGGCAATTCCAAGCGGTTGCCTGCAAACCAAAATCTAGAGACACAAGCCATGAACCACCTGGGAAGTTGAGTATGGCCTAGGGTGAATTCCTATCAGTGGGTTACCACTTGTTTCAACAAGCGTGGAACCTGGCATATAAAATCCACTAGATTAAAGCTTATCTTAATTTCTTGGCAATACATTTTCAAAAGCAATATCCTCTCTTAGAATGGCCTGTCGGCCACAAGCGTGGCAACACACTCCTATGTGAAGAAGTCCTAAAGTCACCATGAGATGTCTTTCCAAGAACGAAAGGAGCTTCTTCCTCAGGGACTCTGATACTTAGATCCTTAGCCATTTTGACAGCAAAAATGTTCAGATTGGTGGAGTTGCATATGCCTGAGGTGCAGTAGAGAGAATTGTCAACATCAAAACCTCAATCATTCATGAGTGACTTCGTTCAAATTTGAGGTACCCCAGACTAGGCTGAGGATAAACAAAACTGCAGGGAAATGCTTTAACTCCAGAAGAGATTAAAGTCTATGCAGTGCTTTAGGGGCAGTGACCTACATGTGAATAACAGGTATGCAAACAGCAATTCATCTCTCTCTGTTTGATGGGACCTGAATGAGGCGATGCTTTTCCTTCAAATGACAGCTCTCCTTTGAATGAACCTGGAGAAAACTATAGAAGAATATCTAGGCTTTTAGCTTTGTTTACCTTGAAGTGAGTGTGCTGTTACTTTTATAATAAATTATAAATGGAGAAAAGTTTCATATAAGTAAATCTGCAACGCAGTTCTTCAAAAAGACATTTATACAAATAAAATTTTTCATCAACAAAGGCATAGGTATCTAAAAGCTTGACTTGAGAAGCTTGACTTGATGCATTCAGATGCCCTGTACAGGCCCTCGAACGTGGAGGACAGAGTGCTGGTTTAGAAGGAATGAGAACTGCCCGATTTCTCACTTTAGAGTTTTGAGACTTGAATTCCTTTCAAATTGCTCATTGTAACGCCGCTAATCACTTTACCTCCCTGAACTACAGCTTCTTGACAAGTAAAATAATAATATGTGCCTCACAGGTTGTTGCCAGGATTCCAGAAGCATGTGTGTAACATTATCACAGCTCCCTCCTGCCCTTTAAAAACACAGGAAACTCTAGGTTAGCAATTCCACATTATTTGTTAAATTCATAGGTGTAGCGCCCACCTACATGGAAAAAAATATATTTTAAAAGCCTCCCTATACCTAAATTCCTCGTGAACCTTTATTTTACCTGAGACAGCAGTCTAAGAAGGTAAACAAAGGTTATAATTAGGCTCAGGTTTGGGAGTATTAAAATCATCTTGGCAAGTTGGATTTCTGCTGCATTCTTGTCCTCCCTGGATTAGTCTCCGAAAGAACAGAACAAAAGAAAAAGTTTTAATTGAGGTAATTTATGGCATTCCATTTCCTTTCCAGACTGCATTTGACGAGCAGGGATTGGGTTTCAAGGCTTAATGGTTAGGTTTGAAGAAAACTCCTTTCAGTTTGTGATGAAGACTTAAAACAGCAGAGTATATGCTGCAGTTCTGCCGTGATAACTATGCATTTGGAATGATTTTTAAAAATAACTTTATTCCAACTGGTGCCTGTTTCTTCATAACACCTTCCTCTCCTTAACAAAGTCGGAGCTGTTCCTGGGCTCACAGTCCTCGGCAATGTCACCATTACATATGGTAGCAACTGAGAGAGGTGAGCCGTCTTTACAAAGGAGGCAGGACACTCCCAGGAGGCCAGAAAGAGGGGCAGCGGGACGCTTGCCTCACCTACCACCCCCGTTAGACTGGAAGTCAGGAGCCCCACACTTGAATCTCAGTTAACTCATCTGCAGGCTTCCCTGGTGGCGCCGATGGTAAAGAATCTGCCTGCAATGCTAGAGACACAAGTTCGATATCTGTGTTGGGAAGATGCCCTGGACGAGGGCATGGCAACCCACTCCAGTCTTCTTGCCTGGAGAATCCCATGGACAGAGGAGCCTCGTGGGTTACAGTCGACAGGGTCAAAAAGGGCAGATGCGTCTATAAATAGACTCGATTTTCCCTGATCTCTTGAATACTATAAGTTTATGATTCCTCCCAGACATCCCCCTTAGAACGCTGAAGAACTCTTGCTTAGTTACCCTGATAAAGGAAAGATGAAACGTGAGAGAACATTTGCACACGAGACATATTCCCACAAATGTTATGTAAACTTACTTTTCCAAACAGAAATAAGACAATAACTGTATCATAAAAATGCCCTTCAGGTAGAGTATATGAGTTTCTATGGCCGCTGTAACTAATTGCCACAATGTTAGTGGCTTACAACACCACATATATATTCTTCTGCAGTTCTGCAAGTCAGAAGTCCAGCCTCAGTTTCTCTGGACTAAAGTCAAGGTGTAAGCAGGCCTGGTTCTTTCTTAAGACTCTGAGAGAAGAATCTATTTTATGCGTTTTTCAGCAACCTGTGTTAGAGCCCCTTCTGGGCTTATCTTCTTTCATCTTCAAAGCACGTTGTTGTTGCTGTTGTTTAGTTACTAAACCATGTCCAACTATTTGTGACTAAACAAAAAGTAGCCCACCAGGCTCCTCTGTCCATGGACTTTCCCAGGCAAGAATATTGGAGTAGGATGCCATTACCTGCTCCAGGGGATCTTTCCAACCCAGGGATCAAATCTGAATCTCCTGCATTGCTTACCACTGAGCCGCCAGGGAAGCCCCTCAAAGCACATGACTCACTCCAATTGCTGCTTCTACCATCACATCTCCTTTTCTGCAGTTGTTTCTCCCTCTGTCTTTTCCTCCCGCTAAGGACCCTTGTGATTACATGATGGGGCTCACCTGGATAATCTAAGATACTCTATTTCCCATCACAAAATCCTTCATCACATTGCTTTTGCCTTCTACAATTACATGGCACAGTACAGGATTAGAATGTAAACAACGAGGGGGTTATTACCCTACTATAGGTGGCATATTTGTGATTATCACTTTTAAGACTTTATGCTGGAATTCTGTATTCAAGGGGTTGAAAGTCCAAGATCCAACCTGCCTTTTCCCTCTCTTTCCCTGGGCTTCCTCTTAGCAGTGGAAACAGACTCGGGAAATGGAAGCCATTAGTTCAACTAAAAAGGCTGGGCTTCCTCTTAAACTAGTCTTAGCAGCCCGGGCCAGATCTATAACAGCAAAGTCATCAAATCGTGTCTCTGTTACAGATGCCCTCCCCTCTTTGAACTGCCCCCTCTTCCTGCTGCTTCTCTCCAAAGAAGAGTAAGTTTAAGTCACAAGTTCTTTGTGCTACATGCACCAGCCCTCTGCACTATTCAAAAATTTCTATTTTCTACTTCCACCCTAACAATTCAGGGGCAACAAGGTTACATGATGGTTAGAGTTGCCAGTTCAAGGAATTAACGTACAGATGTTCATTTTCTTAGGTGCAGATGTTTTGTCATTCCCAAAGAATCTAATTGGCTGCAAACTTTAAAGAGCACCCATTTATATGCTCTTTTAATTTCAGAGGTCCCAGCTCCTTCCCATTCCTGGAGTCAGAAGTGCATCTGAGTATCCCTAGGATGCTTATTCCCTACCTGGATCCACCACCCAAAAAGTCCCCTGGAGCTTGAGAACATAGCAAACTGCCAACTGCCTCCCGGGCAGGTTCTCCCTAACAAAGACGCTGCTGTATCTGTCTCTGATCCTCAAATTCATAAAAGATAAAAAGTGCGGTGGAGAAAACACAGCACAAAACATAGCAATCTGTGTTTAAAGGCTGCCCATAATTTGCTTTCTTTGTAGGGATGCCTTTTATTCTATTCACTTAAAAAACTCTAAATCAAATAAAACTTTCTTTTCGGAATTTTACAAAAACACAATTGAAATAGGTGAAGAGTAAGTCAACTCAAAGGGCTTCCCTGATGGTTCAGGGGTAAAGGACCTGCCTGCCAATGCAGGAGACATGGGTTCGATCTCTGGGTCAGAAAGATCCCCTGGAAGAGGAAATAGAAACCTACTCAAGTATTCTTGCCTGAGAAATCCCATGGACAGAGAAGCATGGTATGTTACAGCCCATGGGGTCACAAAAGAGTCAGATACGACTTAGTGATTAAACAACAACAACAAAGTCAACTCAAAGGGTCTTCTCTTTTTCGATATGGAATGCTCTGTAGACTGCGGATAAAATAAAAAAAAAATTTAATCATGTAAAATCCAGGGCCAGATTAATAAAACTACATAGTAGTGATACCAGAAATCAGTTCAGATACTAACATTGGTTCCTGAAAATCAATCAAATGGTCCTTAAATTTCTTCAATAATTACATCTTGAAAGGCAAGCGTTATTTTCCTTTACTTTATTCCTCTAGGGAACAATTATCTTAACCTACTGTGATTTCTGTATGAATGGAGATCAGCCATATTTACTTTGGAAAAATATCACTCACTGTGTCTTAGGCAAAATGAAAGTCTTTTCATGACAGTTCTACACCATGGCTGCATAGGACTCCCTCATATAGCAGTTAAGATAATCCATATACTATATACAAATAGCTGAGAAAAGAAGAGAAGCTAAAGGAAAAAAGGAAAGATATATTCATCTATATGCAGAGTTCCAAAGAGAGACAAGAAAGTCATCCTAAGTAATCAATGCAAACAAATAGAGGAAAACAATGGAATGGGAAACACTAGAGATCTCTTTAAGAAAATTAGAGCTACCAAGGCAACATTTCATGCAAAGGTGGGCTCAATAAAAGACAGAAATGGTATGAACCTAACAGAAGAAGAAGAAATTAAGAAGAGGTGGCAAGAATACATAAAAGAACTGTACAAACAAGATTTTCACGACCCAGATAATCACGATGGTGTGATCACTCACCTAGAGCCAGACATCCTAGAATGTGAAGTCAAGTGGGCCTTGGGAAGCATCACAACGAACAAAGCTGGTGGAGGTGAGGGAATTCCAGTTGAGCTATTTCAAATCCTCAAAGATGATGCTGTGAAACTGCTGCACTCAGTATGCCAGCAAATTTGGAAAACTCAGCAGTGGCCACAGGAATGGAAAAGGTCAGTTTTCATTCCAATCCCAAAGAAAGGCAATACCAAAGAACATTCAAACTACCACACAACTGTACTCATCACACATGCTAGCAAAGTAATGTTCAAAATTCTCCAAGCCAGGTTTCAACAGTATGTGAACTGAGAACTACCAGATGTTCAAGCTGGATTTAGAAAAGGCAGAGGAACCAGAGATCAAATTGCCGATATCCTTTGGATCATAGAAAAAGCAAGAGAGTTCCAGAAAAACACCTACTTCTGCTTCATTGACAATGCTAAAGCCTTTGACTGTGTGGATCACAACAAACTGTGGAAAATGTTTAAAGAGATGGGAATACCAGACCACCTTACCCGCCTCTTAAAAAAACTGTATGCAGGTCAAGGAGCAACAGTTAGAACCAGACATAGAACAATGGACTGGTTCAAAACTGGGAAAGGAGTACATAAAGGCTGTATATTGTCACCTTGGTTATTAAACTTATATGCAGAGTACATCATGCAAAATGCTGGGCTGGATGAATCACAAACAGGAATCAAGATTGCCAGGTGAAATATCAACAACCTCAGATACGTAGATGACACCACCTTTATGGAAGAAAATGAAGAGAAACCAAAGAACCTCTTGAGGAAGGTGAAAGAGGAGAGTGAAAAAGCTGGCTTAAAACTCAACATTCAAAAAACTAAGATCATGGCATCTGGTCCCATCACTTCATGGCAAATAGATGGGGAAACAATGGAAACATTGACAGACTTCATTTTCTTGTGCTTCAAAATCATTGCAGATGGTGACTGAAGCCATGAAATTAAATGACATTTGCATCTTGGAAGAAAAGCTATGGTCAACCTAGATAGCATATTAAAAAGCAGGGACATTATTTTTCCGACAAAGGCATGATTTTTCCAGTAGTCATGTATGAATGTGAGAGTTAGACCATAAAGAAAGCTGAGGACCAAAGAATTGATGCTTTTGAACTGTGGTGTTGGAGAAGACTCTTGAGAGTCCCCTGCAAGGAGATCAAACCAATCCACCCTAAAGGAAATCAACCCTGAATATTCATTAGAAGGAGTGATCCTGAAGCTGAAATTCCAATACTTTGGCCACCTGATGTGAAGAGCTGACTCATTGGAAAACACCCTGATACTGGGAAAGCTTGAGGGCAGGAGGAGAAGGGGATGAAAGAGGATGAAATGGTTGGATGGTATCACTGACTGACTCGTGAACAAGAACTTGAGCAAGCTCTGGGAGTTGGTGATTAACAGGTAAGTCTGGTGTGCTGCAGTCCATGGGGTCACAGAGTTGGACATGACTGAGCAATTGAACTGAAATGATACTGTATACAGGGTATTCTCATTATTCGTGGTAGTTGTGTTCTATAAAGTCTCCACAACACTCACTTAGTAAATACTGAACCACTGCTCCTAAGGGAAATTTAGGGCAAGGTTCCTGCAGCCTCTGGTCACAACATTTTCATCAACGAATCAATTACCTTGTCTTTTGTGTTTCTGTTTAAAAGTGAAGTAAAAATGTTAGTTGCTCAGTCATGTCAGATTCTTTGCGACTCCATGGATTGTAGCCCACCATGTACCTCTGTCCATGGGATTTCCCAGACAGGAATACTGCAGGGGGTAGCTATTTTCTTCTCCAGGGGATCTTTCCAACCCAGGGGTTGAACCCAGGTCTCCTGCATTGCAATCATATTCTTTACCATCTGAGCCACCTGGGACTCCTTATTTGATATACACTGTATATTCATTAACACTGAACCCACAGCCAGCAGAACAATATGTAATCAATGCCTGAATGAAACTTTTCTGACACATGGAAGGCACATCTCCATAAGGCACATCACTAGGCTTCCTGCTTAGGACACTAGACTGCACTTCAGCAGGAATCTGGAAGAGCACTCTGAAAAGTGAAATCACCCCCAAAAAGCACAAAGATGTGAAAATCATAACTAAACAGGCTGTGAAAAGAATGCTTGTTCACAGCATGAGAAGTGAAACTAGAGAGCAGATCATCATTATGTTTGATTTCAGCCAGGAATATGTGAGTCAAGCAACTCAAATTTTCCGCCACTCTGCTGGTACTCTAAATAACCATAAAAAGTGCCATGAGTATTGATTTGGGGGTTACAAATAAATAAAATGCTAGTGAATTCACAACTAGTAGGTGAATTCACAAATGCAGAATCCACAAGTAAAAAGAATTGACTGTGTACCACATCTTGCAGGAAACACTTCCAACCTCGTTATCCTTAGGCACCTCTAAGTCACTCCCTGGTACACTGTGAGGCCTCCTGGCTTCTAAGGTCCAGCAGCACTGACCCTGTTTTATGATATATTATTGCCCAGCAATCATGCAGCAAAATTCCTAGCTGCCAGAGACACAGCACTCAGTTCATGTTTGTTAAATTAATCACACCAGTCTGGCTGACCCTAAAGGAAGCTTTCGTCATTCTTCCCTGAAATCAGTGTTATAAAACAATTCTATATTATTTCCAATACCCAAAGTACCAAACATCATTAATCTTAAAGAATGGTAGCCCAGAATGAAGAAATAATGCATCCCCATGAAATAAGATGACATTTACCTCCAACTCCTCAGTTCATGCAGTGACATTGAGAACATTCATACAAACAACTAAGGAAGCCCCCATTACTACCTGAGGCAGAAAGGAAGGGAAGGTGTGAGGTTAAAGAGATGAAAACCCAGAGTAAAGCAAAGGAGCCAAGTCACTAGGTTCCAGTCACAGGAATAGTAAGAGCAGCATCAGCCAGGCATTGATGCCTTGGCCAGAGCAGTGTTTCTCAAGTGTACAGCTGAGGAGCTAGAGAGACTATTAAAATACACAAATTTCATGTGCTACACCAGACCAACTACAAGAGAATTTCTCAGGGTGGATCTAGAGAGCTGAGTTCTAACAAGCTCCCTGTGGATGCTCATGCGGATCAATGCTTGGGAGTTGCTGCTCCATCTAGAGAATGGTCAGTAAGGAGACACGAGTTTTGGGGCTTTGTGAGAAATTTGGGTCCAAAGGTTCAATCCCCTTACTACCAGGTAACATGGAGCCCTCAATTTTCCGCAAATATGAAAGTAACATCGGGTTGGTCAAAAAGTTTGTTCGTGTTTTCCTGTAAGCTCTTATAAAACGTGAACAAACGTTTTGGCCAACCCCATGTAATACTTGGGCTTCCCAGGTGGTGCTAGTGGTAAAGAACCCACTTGTCAATGCAGGTTGATGTAAGAGACACGGGTTCAATCCCTGGGTTGGGAAGATCCCCTAGAGAAGGGCATGGCAACCCACTCCAGTATTCTTGCCTGGAGAATCCCATGACAGAGGAGCCTGGCAGGCTTGGTCCAAAGGGTTGCACAGAGTCAGACACAATTGACGCAGCTGAGCATAGCAGACCACACACGTTAATACGTAGTTCACAGGGCTGTCATACCATGACACTACTGATATTTGGGGCTACATAACTGTTTTCAGTGAAGGCTGTCCTGGGCATGGTAGAATGGTTGGCGGCAACCACAGCCTCTACCCACTGGATGACAATAGTCACCCCAGTAAAAAATTATTTCCAGACATTGCCAAAGTTTCCCTGGGGAGAGAAAGGAGCAGAGTCACTGCTGGTTAAGACTCACTGTTTTAAAGGATTGTTGAATCTAATAAATTGGACAGGGCCTGACATATGGTAAGCTATCAATAAATGTTTATTATCTTTCTTATCCCTTAACTCACAATGAATGCCCAGAGAAGAGTGCTTTGACAATTTTCATTAAGGTCCTCCGTGCTTTCTGCATTTTTGACACCTTCATTGATTCACATCAGTGGCACCCTAAATCCTAGCTTTGTAGTCAGTTAAGAAGAACAGGCATTAGGCTGTTAACTTAACTTGGCTTTGTTCTTGCTGTTCAGTCACTAAGATGTGTCCGACTCCTTGTGACTCCATGGACTGCAGCACACCAGGCTTCCCTGTCCTTCACTCTCTCCTGAAGTTTGCTCAAACTCATGTCCATTGAGTCAGTGATACCATCCAACCATCTCAACCTCTGTCACCCCCTTCTCCTCTTGCCCTTAGTCTTTCCCAGCATCAGGGTCTTTTCCAATGCCAAAGTACTAGAGCTTCAACTTCAGTATCAATCCTTCTAATGAATATTCAGGGTTGAGGTCCTTCAGGATTGACTGACTTGACCTCCTTGCTATCTAAGGGACTCACAAGAGTCTTCTCCAGCACCACAGTTCGGAAGCATCAATTCTTTGGCACTCAGCCTTGTTTATGGTCCAGTTCTCACATACATACATGACTAATGGGAAAACCATAGCTTTGATTACATGGACCTTTGTCAGCAAGGTTTTATTCTTAATATTACAAATTTTCAGAAGCAGTTGGTTGAGTCTTAACTTTACAATTCATAAACATCATGTGTAGAGGGGTGAAAGTGGGGTGAAAGCTCAGAGCCCTTAGTTCACTCTTAGAATTAATTTGACAACAGGTCTTTCATAGGCTAATTCCCCAGATCTTTAATCAAAGCACTAAAAGACTGGAGTGCATGACCCCAAGGACTTCTCACCCTCAGCAAGTCAAGATTCTTCATCCGTGAAACAGAGGCTAAGCTAAAGTCTCAAGTTCCTCTAAAATTCTGTATGCTTTAAAAAAAATTCTATAATTCCAACTAACTCCTAATACTTTCTTCTAATTCGTCAATAATTTCCTATTTTTAGTATTAAAACTTAACAATTAGGATATTTTAACATTCATTCAATAAATATTTCATCAAAGTAACAGTTCTTTTTCTTTCTCTCTCTCTTTTTTTTAGCCACACCATGTGACTTGTGAGGTTTTAGTTCCCCAACCAGGGATTGAACCTGGGCCCAAGGCAGAGAAAACACAGAGTCTTAACCACTGGACCACCGAAAATTCCCCAAAGTAACAGTTCTTGAGCATCTACTTTGTGAAAAGCAACACCAAAAAAAGATAAGACATGGTCTCTGATCCCAAAACGGAGAGGCAGACACATAGAACAAACACCAGATAAAAACCAAAATGAAATATGTGCTCTGTGCAAATGCAACAAGAGTATATCTGAGATGGGAAAAAGAGGAACTAACATTTAAATAGTTAATAAGAATTCGTCACATCTGAGAGAAAGAAATGGCTGAAAACAGAACAGTTGGGAAAGAAAGAAAAGGATTCTTGCTTGGCCTTCCAGACCTGGGGACAAACAAGACAAAGATCAATTCAAGGCACGCTGGAAACTGCAAGTTACAGCATTCCCATCACTTTTTCATAAGAGGAGACATCTCCCCTTGAAATATAGCCACTTTGAGTGATGAAAGATATGACTGTAGAGGTAAATACACCGGATAATTAGAAACAGCAATTTGCTAGAAGAAGTTTCATCAAATTAATGCCTCACTGACTTCTTTGGCAGCTACTTGCCTGGATAAAAAAATATAATTCTAGGGCCATAGCAAACTTGGATGTATTACTTTCTTGAATAAATTGATCACATCAGTATTGCAGCAATCCCTTTATTTACTTCAAAATAATACAGGGGAAAGTTGAAAGACAGCCTCCAAGTATATATTAGAAGTTACTCTCTGATTTTCTTTTAACTTCAGCATATTCTTTCTCCACTCAAACCTGCCTGGCTTCCATAATAATCAGCATTGCTTCCCCGGGAGAAAAATGTCAGTAATAACATATGGCGGGGCGTGGCCTTGTCAGTAACTCCGTATCATGCGTGTGTTTAACATGAGGCACAGACTCATGATTCTCAGAAACTTAGAGTGAATTATTTGTGGCTGAACACACGCTGTGTCCAAGAAAAGAGCTCTGTTCATTTTTGGTTGACTTGACATCTATTTAGAGTGATGAAAAAAAATCACAACAAAAATAAAGTTCTATAAAGGGCTAGAAATCGACTATCAATGATACTGCTTCATCATCCCAAGTGAAATTCATATTATGTCAGCAGTAAGATAAGGTCAACTTTCAATTTCTGCACATTGAATAAGAAAGGTGGTGGTGTACGGGGAGGGGAGAGGTGGTTCTCGCTACCTATATTTCTATAAAGAAGCTGCATCTACAGACTAAATGGTTGTATCTCCTCAAAATTCACATGAAAATCTAACCGCTAATGTGGGGTGGGACCTCTGGGAGAATATTAGGTCATGAGACTGAATGGAATCATTATTTTATAAAAGAGACTCAAGAGCTCCCTCGTTCCTTCTGCTATGTGCAGACAAGGCAAGAAGACAGCGTCTAAGAACCAGAAAGCAGGCCCTCACCAGACACTGAACCTGCTGGCACCTTGATCTTGGACTTCCCAGCCTCCAGAACTCTGAGAAATAGATGCCTGTTGTTCATAAGCCACCCACTCTCTGGTATCCTAACAGAGATAAGGCATTCAGGGAGCTCTCCCTGCAGATCCTTTAGGTATCCTCTACCCAGGTGGTGCTACTGGTAAAGAAATGCCTGCCAGTGCAGGAGAAATAAGAGACACGGGTTTGATCCCTGGCTTGGGAAGATCCCCTGGAGGTGGACATGGCAACCCCCCTCCCAGTACCCTTGCCTGGAGAATCCCATGGACAGAGGAGCCTGGCAGGCTTCAGTTCATAGGGTCACAAAGAGTCGGACACAACTGAAGCACACACGCACCCTGTCATCCCCCATCACAAGGGGAAAATGCAAGTTGAAGGCATTAGAGCCCTTCCCCAACTGTTTTAGTGGTTGTTAATTCATACAACATCATCAGCGTCACATTTACTAAGTGTTTACCATGTGCCAGGTACAATTAAAAGCACTTTTCAAGTATTGAATTATGGAAATAGTTTCTGTCTTTCCAACCACACAGGCCTGATTACACATGGCACCATCATTGATCCTACTGGACTCTTTCTGTTCTTAATCAAATCAATGCTATGACAATTCTGAAGGAAGTGGAAGTCTGGATATCATGCCAGTACACAAATAATCTCATAAGGGAATATGAGTTAAGCCAAAAAACTGGCATATTACAAATACTAGGTATTTCAAAATACTCAGTTTTACTTTATTTTGACCATTTACTGATGTGCACCAGTTTTAGTTTATAAAAATTGCTTTCATTCTCTGTAGACAAATGCCCTACAGCACTGTACTCCCCAAAGAATTCATTTCTTTCTCATACAAACAGATCGAAAACAGAAAGCCAAGAAATGTCACCATCCCATGAAGGGACAGCAAGCTAAGGGGACCTTCAGAGGTGATCATCTCTTGGAGACATAATTACTCACAGAAGCCACAGTCGTTCTTCAGCTAGGAAGATCATATGAGCCACAGCTCGTAAAGCCTAAAATCCCCAAACTAATAGAACTCATTTATCACTTGCCACTGATTTCCCACTGGTAAAACTAGATTACTCTGAAATGGCAGTCCCAAGAGGAATAGTGAGATTCAACTAGAAAACCAATCCATCAATAAACATGCCACCACTGAGTGACAGAAGGTGGGGTACAGTAAATACTTTTAAAGAAGATTGTCCTCATCCTCAAGGAAGTTTCACTACAGTTGAAAGAAGTTAAGACACGGAAATATTTCTAAGGTGTTTGAACAGCATGCTATGTACCAGAGAGAATGGCAAAGAGCATCCCAAATGAACACTGACCTATTAATTTCCTGCACTCTTTCTTTCATCTTCTTATTTGTTCAGCTTCTTCCCAAAGCAGAGTTTAAAGCACAGTCAAGGACTCAGGAAAAAGGTAATGCATTTGGAAGATGTCCCTCAAAGCATGAGTGATTGGGAGGAGAAAATGACACAAAGACAGAGGAAAAGCCAGTAAGAAGATGAGTTACAAAGATCATGGTCAGTTAGGGTTGTTTGCCAGTGGGACCTCTCAGAAGCAGAGAATACCTCCCAGAATGTTCATCTGCAGGGCTACAGGCTGAGGCTATTGGTCAAGAATTTCCAGGGGCCATAAACCATCATACTTATAAGCTGCATTTGCCTGCTGGCCAAGCTGACCTCAGTGTTCTGAGAAGGTCCTGAGATAGAAAGTGAAAAGAGGCTTTCTGGTGATTAAGGTGAGGCACTGTTAATGTTGACTCTGAGCTTGCATGAATCATGAAACATCCAACCCCTAAAAGAAGTACCTGAAAGCAGAGGCAGGTGAAGGAGAAGTGATACAAAAGCACCTGTTACCCAGTCCTGCTCTAAAAGCATTGTGTGACTTCTCTGATCACCTGTGAATATTCAATCCACTCTCTACTCTCATTTTCCTTTGTCTCAGGCTTTCTTACTTGGATGTACGTATCTGAAACAAGCTACATTTTCTATCCAACAAATGCTTAACTTCTGAGCTTTTCCACTTTAAAATTCCTTCACAATGCTATGTATCATTTTTTTAAATTATTCAATTAATATAATACTGATATGCTAGGATCTTTGGGAGAAATAAAGATGATGGTGATGACAATCATGACGATGAGTATGATGATTATAAAACAATAACTACCAATTATTAACATCCTTTTATGTGCCAGTCCTTTACATGTATAAGCACATTAAACCTCTTAGACAATTCTTTGAACCATCTACCCTATTTTACAGATGTTTTTCCACTGATACATAAAGAAATTCAGTAACTTGCCCAAGATCACACAAATATTAAGTAGAGGAGTCAGGATTTGAACCTAGACAATTTGACTCCAAGAGCCCAGACTAAAATTGCAGGAAGGATGGGGTGGAAGGAGAGATAAAATTACCACAGTGAAGCAATAAGCATGGCTATGTATGCTTAGTCACTCAGTCGTGTCCAATCTTTGCAACCCCATGGACTGTAGCAAAGTTAATGAAGTAAAAACAATGAGCTGCCTGTAGAAGCATAAGGATAAAGGGAACTTTTGCAAAGTTCTGCAAAACCTCATCTAAAACATCCAGAACATACTATCCCCAGAATCTCATCCACATTTCTGCTCCACTTTGTCTCAATCATTGGGCAACCCCACTGTTTTTCAAACTCTCCTTCCTTGCAACAGATTTTTACTCATTTTTTACTTCAGTTTCAAAAAGTCTACAAATAACACCTGTGGAATTCCATGCTTTCATTTAAATTCTACAGGGAAAAAACTCTCCTTCAAGCCCTAAAAGATGATGTTTGAATTTCCAGAAATTATCATTCCAAATCTTTCATCTACCATTTCTGAGGATCAGTGCTGCTGTGATGTCCTCAGTCATGTCTGACTCATTGCAACCTCATGGACTGCAGCTGGCCAGGCTTCTCTGTCCATGAGAGTCCATGATATTCTCCAGGAACGAATACTGGAGCAGGTTGCTATTTCCTCCTCCAGGGGATCTTCCAAGACCCAGGGATAGAATCTGCATCTCTTGCATCTCCTGCATTGACAGGCAGATTCTTTACAAATCAGAGAATATATGAAAATGTAGTGTACAACCACAGTTTGCAACCACTACTAGCAGTACTGTAAAATATATGCCCATGGACACCACTAAGATAAAGTTCAAGAAACCAATTCAAAAACAAAAGGAAATCTCTAAATTTAGTTCAGGGTTTTAACTTTGAACACCAAGATGAAGGATAAAATAAAAGGTATAATAAAAGTATGTACTGATTATTCCAGAGTATATAATTATTTACTCTTTCTAAAGACTTCTAACAAGGTTTCATATCAACGACTAAGAACAAATTAGCAAGGGTCCAGAACACTTTAATTATTCATTCAGTAAACTTTTTTAGTTAGTACTATGTTCTAGAATAGATGCTTTACTGCCCAAGATACTATATATACTGTGATCAATAAGACCTGGTTGTTATAAATAAGGAACTGTCCCTGAGATTAAAAAAAAAGAAGAAGAAATGAGCCTTTCTCTAGATGAAAATAACACATAGATTCCCAGGACCTGAGAGTGGAAACAATTTTCTTTCAACATTTTAAAATGTTACTTTAACAAATTTTAACATTGTTCTGATTTTTCTAATTCACCAGACAACATTAACTTCCCTGGGCAATAAAATGCCAGCCTAACAAAAGATCTAGAAGCTCAGTGACAACACAGACAACTGGTAGACAAGAAATAACGAGCAGACTGTTGTACATCTAGGAAAATTCAACCGAAAGTATGTGTAGAAGATGACGTGTGTTTGAAACTACAAGAGCAACCAGACAGTCACTGAGGGTCACCCCTCACGTTGGTCTGCTAGTGTTAATCACTCAGTTGTGTCCGGCTCTTTACCACCCCGTGGACTGTAGCCAGCCAGGCTCCTCTGTCCAAGGGATTTTCCAGGCAAGAATACTGGAGTGGGTTGCCATTTCCTTCTCCACGGGATCTTCCTGACTCAGGAATCGAACGTGGGTCTCCTGCACTGCAGGCAGATTCTTTACCTCTGAGCCACCAGGGAAGCCCCCTGGTCTGCTAAGGCTGCCATAACAAAATACCACAGGCAGAGGGGCTCCATGGTTCTGGAGCCTGGAAAGTCCAAGGTCAAGGGTGCACCAGCTTTCTCCGTAGAGCTCTCTTTCTGGCTTGAAGACGGCTGCCTTCTCACAATGTACTCACATGTCCGTTCCTAGTACAAGAGCGTGGACCTCAGGTAGGGGCAGGGATCAGAGAGCAAGAGGAACACTCTCTGCTGTCACTGCCTCTTCTTATAAGGGCATCATTCCAACCAGATCAGGACAGCCCTCATGACTTCACTGAATCTTAATAACAGGACTTCCCAGATGGCTCAGTGGTAAAGAATCAGCCTGCCAATGCAGGAGGCATAAGAGATCCAAGTTCAATTCCTGAGTCAGGAAGATCCTCTGGAGAAGGAAATGACAACCCACCCCAGTATTCTTGCCTGGAAAAGCCCATGGACAGAAGAGCCTGTCTACGGCCTGTGGGATCCCAAGAGTGGGAAAAGACTGAGCTAATAACGCTTTTGCTTTCACTTCTGCAGAGGCCCTAGAGCCAAATAAACTCACATTGGGGGGTTGGGGCTTCAACACACAAGTTCGGACAGACAATTCAATCCACAGCATCCCTTAAAGTTGTCAACCTGGTACACTGCTACAGACCAAAGGCACAAAAAAATTGATTTATTCAATCATTAAAATAACATTTACTAAGAAAATACTCTGCTTCAGATACAATCTTGTGCTGTGAAGAGGAAAGAATGAAGGGAGAAAGGGAGAGGTTGAAGAGCCTGCCTTGACAACAGTACATTCTAATCGATAGTGGTAAACAGTATATAACCAAACAACTAAATAAAGACTAGCCAGCAGTAGGTGAGGGTGGTGGGGGAGGGAGCGGGGAGAGGGAACAGTCTCTCTGAGGGAGTAATTTTACGTTGAGATTTTGAAAGAAGAGAGGGTTTCTGGGGAGAGTGTCTCAAGAAAAAAGAATGGACATGCGACATGCGAGTTAGTAATAAGTTCGACACATGTGAGGAAAAGAAGTCGTGATAACTGAGCTGCCTAAGTGCAGAGGTGAGCAATGTGAGATGAGGTCTGAGAAGGAGGTGGGGAGATGCAGATCATGGTAAAGGGTTTGCATTTAGACTACTTACAACAGAGAGGCATTGGAGTGCATTACACAGGGAAGGGACCTGACCTGACTACACTGAGGTCAGCTGCGTATTCTGTGGCCAGGAAAGGATATGGCCGGGCAACGGTAGAAAGAAAAACCAGGTTAGAAAGCTACTACGTCACAACATGTTGGGTATTTAGGAGTAGGGCTGAGGTAATGGACTAGAAAGGACTTAGTATCTATTTCAGGGAATAGAAGCAAAGGACATGATCATGGATTGGAGGGTAGAGTTATTAAAAATATATATATATACAATATTTATCTTAAGCCAAAAATTATATGAGATGGAGGGAAATTGGAAGAAACAGGTTGGGAAGAAGATATGGAATCAAGGGTTCTCTCTTGAACTTATGGAGTCAGAAGATCCACTAGACACGCAAATTGTTGTCGTTCAGCATGTCGGACTCCTTGCGAACCCATGTGCTACAGCATGCCAGGCTTCCCTGTCCTTTACTATCTCCCGGAATTTGCTCAAACTCATGTTCATTGAGTTGGTGATGCCATCCAGCCATCAAATGGAGACATTCCTTCTGTGTCATGGGAGGGATCAGGGATAGAGAAATGCACTGGTGAGTCAGTATAGAGATGACATAGCTGGAGCCACAGAGATGCATGGGAACCTAGGCAGAGCCCATATATAGCTAAAAAGTCAGGTCCACAACAGTGCCTGAGGCACACTAATGTTCAGAGGAGAAAGAGGCAGCAAACACATCCTCAGGGTGATCAAAACCACGTCCTTACCATCTCCTCACACCATGTTCTAAACCTGCACTACTGAGAGCACATTTCCAATCTCTGTACTGAAGATTCCAAGAAGCGCAAGAAAAGTGATCAAGAGAGTGAAAGTCGGTCATAGGAATATTAAGGGAAACGATTAAGGCTGCCCAATATGACCAAAGGAAACCACGATGGAGCACTGACTTGCTCATCAACTCCCAACATAATTAAGTGAGAAGCGCACATCTTACCTCTCAGTTTTGAAAGATTAAACCTAAGTGCGATGAAAATGAAGATATTGTCCACAACTGTGCATTTTAATGAGATGTGCTACCATCTGTGATCAGATAAATCAAGAGAAGTGCACAGGTAAATACACCAGAGCTGGAAGCAGATGATGGATATTCCAAGGCAAGCCCCCAGTGACTTCCTGTCTTGTTTAGCGCAGAGAAGCCCTTAACCCGGCTCTGTGTCTCACTTGCAATTCAATGAAAACACCACAATGCCTCTTCGCCTGGACAAAGCAAATTAGTTAACAGCTGGAAATAAAACCACATCTGTAGAGCAGGTGCTTCGAGCTGTTTTCCACCTATGGTGCTGTTTTGATGACTGTCCATTCATGCTGCCGCTTTCTTATGGCCACTTATAATTGAGGGCAGGGGGCAGAGTAATGCCAACTATCCACTCAGGGACTGAGCTCATGGCCATGGTATCAGGGACCTTTCCCTGAAACAATGCAGAAAATTCCACATCACAGTCAGTATATAGTCTGGAAATTCAATGTGTAAAACTCTTCTGTGATAGTTTCATGTCATAACTTGGCTGGGCTGGAGTCCCCAGGTATTTTTTCAAACACTAATCTAGGTATCATGGTGATGATATTTTGTAGAAATGATTAATACCTACAATCTGTTGACAGAGGAGATCATGCTCAATAATCTGGGTGCACCAGATCCAAGCAGTTGAAAGGCCTCAAGAGAAGAGCTGAGGTTTCCCTGAGAAAGAAGAGATTTCATGGTGGACTGCAGAGTCCATGGGCCTAGCTAGAGCTCACAATCTGTACAGGTCAATTCCGTGCATAACTGGATAAATAAATAAATGTCTGTCTGTGTGTGTGTGTGTGTGTGTGTGTGTATTCTACTTGTTCCGTTTTTCTGGTGGGACTCTGACTTATATACTTGCCTTTTCTCCATTTGGAGAAGGAAATTGCAACCCACTCCAGTACCCTTGCCCAGAAAATCCCATGGATTGGGGAGCCCAGTAGGCTACAGTCCATGGGGTCACAAAGAGTCGGACACAACTGAGCAATTTTACTTTCGCTTTCTTTCACTTTTCTCCATAAAGAAGTCAAGCTTATGTAAACGCATTCCACTACAGCTTCCATAGAAGAGAAAGGGGAAAGTTACTCCCCTCTCATCTGGGAGGCAAAAGCTAACAGCATTGCTGTTGATGGGTGATGAAGACCCTAGTTAGAAAATTTCTGCCTATTAATCATACGCTCATGTATTTGGCAAATTCAAATTGAGGTCTCATTTTATTACAGCCCAAAGCACCTCCCTGTGCAATCTCACAAATAGAAACTAGTACAAAATCTAAGGGGCTCCCAGGTGGTGCTAGTGGTAAAGAACCCACCTGCCAATGCAGTAGACATGAGACGCAGGTTCAAGCCCTCTTAGTGGTAAAGAACCCACCTGCCAATGCAGTAGACATGAGACGCAGGTTCAAGCCCTGGGTCAGGAAGACCTCCTGGAGGAGGGCATGACCACCACTCCAGTATCCGTGCCTGCAGAATCCCATGGACAGAGTAGTCTGGCGGGGTATAGTTCATAGGGTTGCAAGGAATCAAATACAATTGAAACAATTTGGCATGCATATATAAAAATTTAACGTTGATGCTATCTGTAAATCAGTTTTAGTTCCATGAGTTTAGTCCTTTAGCTCTCCCCTGAGAAATGCCTGAGCAGACAGTGACCATCTGGGGCTGTATGTTATGGAGACAAAGTTTGGTGCAGTGATTCCTTCTCCAAAGAGCAAATAGCTAGTTCAGTTTTCTGCCTACCACCCCTCCTCGCCTGTGTAAGGGAAGTCTACAAATCATCATCCTAACCAATGGGAAGGGCAGGTGTAAGGGTGACTTCATCCTCTGGTTGGTTGCCCAGGTGACCAAAATGACAAGGCCAGAGGCTCCCTCCCTCCCCTCCCACCATTCCATGTATGTCCCTTCTTAAACCTCACGCTCAGTTAAAGGGTTCATTTATCTACTAGAGGAACACAGTGAGAAACACACAAGTAGTCCTGCAGCTCTGTTTGGACCTCCAACATCAAAAAGGAAACTGAGCTCGTGTGTTCCTTCCAGTTCTCCTTTCCACCTTTTGCATACAGAACTGACCAGTTTCTCTTTATGTGCACCAACATTTTCACTTGTGCCTACATTCACTCAGAAATATTTATTGAATGCTTTGGAAGAAACCAAAGTAAATCAGTCCAGATTTTAGGCTGAAGGATTTGAAGAGCAGCTAGGTACATATATTATTGCAATACAAGTTGGCATAAAATAAACAAATAAAAATTCTGCAGGAGTTTAGACATAGTTAGGCATGGTGAGAGTGACAGGTTGAAAAGAAGAGGAACACAGAAAAGTTATGGCATGATATACTGAGAGCTTTTACCCCAAGGGAGACAGCCACCAAACTCAGATCTTCTTGTTATTTTTATATTTAGTTGCCACCAGAAAAGTAATTAATCAGAACACAATTTTGATATGGTCTATAGGGAAATAACCAAAGAATAGGACTGCGACACCATTTGTATAATAATTTGAGTCACTTTGCATACTGTTGCTCTGGTCTGGCTGACAAACCTGGAATGAAAAAACATACTAGTCTGTCTTTAAAGACTACATCTATATAAAGAGACATGGCAAGAACCCAAGAAGGTCCTGACCTGGCAAATGCTAATAAGCCTCATGTGATCCAAGCTTAGTTGGCTGGCTTCAAATTAATATAGACTTTCACAGAGTTCACAAGTGACAGGTTTTATGATAAATAGAGTACTTCAGTAAAAATTCTATTAAATATATGTGAAGCCTTGAACAGATGGCATTTATAATGGATATCACTGATAACTGATCACCATTTAGTATTCTCTGGCCCAGCCTGATATCAAGGTTTCATGATTCTAGAAGGCAAAAAAAAAAGTATGAGCAAGATCTTAATTTCCCAGGCAGTCTGTCAAACAGCTGTTTCTCGCTGCTCTATAAAATCAGCCATTCATCAAAGCTGTTTTTAAGGAAAGGTAAAATTAAATTTATATCTGAATCTTCTGCAAACTGAACCATAGCTTACTAATTTCCTGACTTATTTATTTTGAAAACTCCAAGTTTCCAATGTTATTGAAGAGTTACGTATCACCCTCTCCCATGGACAGCTGTAGAATGTTTAACTTAGGGGTTAAGATCCTTTAGAAGTCACGAGGCCCAAGAAAGCAACTAGGATCATCAGGTTAATAGGACAGGGTCAGCAAAGAGGACAGCCTCCAAGGGACCCACAGATATATTTTCAATAGAAAATGCCAAATTAAGCCTGAACTTGAAATGTGGGTCATCAGGATAGAAACAAGAAATGAAGACATGGAAATCATAAGACAGATGAGTCTAAATCAAGGGCTGATGATTTTCAAGAAGTGGACAAATTACCCTTATTTATTAGCAGTCTATGCGCCAGAGATTTTGCTTCTCCTGACCTGCTTTAGGGCATCCCAGGTGGCGTTAGTTGTAAAGAACCCACCTGCAAATGCAGGAGACTTAAGAAATGCTGGTTCAATCCCTGGGTCGGGAAGATCCCCTGGCAAAAGGCATAGCAACCCACTCTAATATTCCTGCCTGGAGAATCCCATGGACAGAGGAGCCTGGTGGGTTACAGTCCTTGGGGTCACACAGAGTAGGACACGACTGAAACGACTTAGCATGGCACAGCACGATCTGCTTTAAGTGTATATATTTTTAAATGTTAACCAAACTAATGCATGTTCTAAAATTAGGACCACATGACAATCAACCAGTCAGCAATGCAAGGCACCTGGGCTCCACTTGCTGGAGCATGTTTTCCAACAATCAAGAAAAGCAAATAAGTTTCACTGGACTAAAACATACAGACACACACACACACATATACAAGTATCCTCTAAAATACCCTGAGGTTTAAAAAGGAAGACCTCTGCAGTGAAGACAAAAAGAGACTCAAAAAAACAGAGACACAAAACCACCTGCAAATTTATTCGAAAAGCCTAGCAACCAACCTGCAATCTATAAACTCTGGCACAAATACATTCTGTCCAGATTTCGCAAGACAATAATCTTGATAAATCAAGTTTACTTTAATAAAGCTCAACCCAATAAAAGAGCTACATACTATAAACCACTTCGATCAGTTGACTGCATTCCACTTTAGCTGCACTCTGCTAAATGACCGGCAGGGATACAGCACCTACCATAGGCCTATACAAGATACACCTAGAGCTCTGAAAATAATTGTTACTCAATTGTTGGGCAGTGTTAACTCTGTAAGTACTGGCCTGGTTAACAGTTTTGAAAAGTGATCACTCTTACAGAGCCAGCATGGTAGACAGTCCCGGGATTGAATGCCAGGGCACCATTTACTAACTGCATGATCCAAGATAAATTACTTGACCTGTGTTAGCTAAAAAATGAAGATGTCATGGTCTTTTATGTCAACTTGGCTGGACTGAATTATGAGCATGGAGGAGAGGGTAAAGCCATTTGCAACACACAAACGTTGCTCCAGTTATTCAACCAAACGCTAACCTAGGTCTGCTGCAAGGGGATTTTGCAAACGTAACTGAAGTCCCTAATCGGCTGATGCAGGGACATCATCCTCAGTGGGCCGGCACTAATTTGGTGAGCCCTTATAAGGGACTGGGCTCTTCCCAGCCAACAAGACACCAAACAACAGCTGGGTCTACGACTGAACTCGCCTTCTCTAGGTTTTTTCTTCCTGATTGCCTGTGGACAAGAGCGGCAGCCTATGCCCAGGATTAGAGGCTGCCCATGACTGTCCCTTCCCAACTGCCTATTCTATGGATACAGACATGCTTAACTAGCCCCTATATTCATGTAGATCAACTGGTTGCAATTTATCTCTTAACTGTATCTCCTATTGGTTTTCTTTCTCCAGTGAAGCCTGACTTAAAGGGGAATAACTATATGTATATCACAGGCTTACTATTAGGATTAAACGTGATAGTTGAAAAAGCATGGAGAACAGACCTTCTCAAATTCTACTATGAGTACAAATCACCAGGTTACAGATTGAGTCAGCAGGTCTGGGTGCGGCCTGAGGACCTGCATTCCTAACAAGCTCCCAGTGGACACTAACACTGCTGATCAATGGACCCAGTTTAACCAACAAGAGCCATCCTAAAACATTATGCCCGCGTCTGTTTCTCAGTCATGCCTGACTCTTTGTGATCCCATGGACTGTAGCCCCCTAGGCTCCGCTGTCCAAGGGATTCCTAGGCAAGAATACTGGAGTGGGTTGCCATTTCCTTCTCCAGAAGATTTTCTCAGTTCAGGGATAGAACTCACATCTTCTGCACTGGCAGGCAGGTTCTTTACCACCAAGCCATCTGGGAAAACACAGTATGCAGTAAATAAACGCTAGTTTGCTTTGCCCTTACCTCCTCTTTGCTCTCACAGTTTTCATGTTTAGGTTTGCTTTTGCTTTTTAATTAATTAACACATTTGAAATACATAATGCATTGACCATCAAATGCTCTGGATGGCTATAATATATAAAGATAAATTTTAAAAGCCACAAGGAGAGTAAAAATAACCCAGAAAAGATAGCAAATACTAAATAATACCCTCCCATACTTTGCGCCCAAACTAGAGACCGATCATAGAAGTCTGCCTTGCTATAACCTAATTGCTAGAAGATACATTTTAACACCAAAACTAAAGAGATCATTTGAACAGTAAGAGTAAGACAAGGCCACTATTTACAGGGGCCAAAAATAGAGCACAGTCTAATACTAACAGGGAAACAATGGAATATATGCCTTCTCTGGGCACAGTCAGCTCAGTCCTGACCCATCTTGCCTGAAAGATGGACCACCTATCTGCATGTGGTCTTGATTTCAGGGGAAGCCAGAACCACTCCTGTGCAGACACTAACAGTTCCCTCTCCCTTATCGAGTGACTATTAATATTTTGTGATAATAGCTTTGTTCTTAGGGTTTAAGGTTTTGCCCTCTTGGGAATAAAAATACCTGTGGGGAAAAATACAGACGTGAGCTTCAGAAACTGTGAGCTTTGTGACCACGTTCAGTCCATTGCTCTTACTAGCCCATGATATGGCACCTACTGAATTAGTCCATGGTCTCTTTACAGAAGCCCAGTGACCAGGTAAGTCCATATCTGGCCTGACCCCTCTACAACCCTGAACACACCATCAAGCCCTGCCTTGACCTCTGTGACTTCCTCAGTTCTCTCCTGGTTCTCCTCCTATACTTCCAGCTGCTCGCAGGCTCCTTCTCCAGCTTCCCCTTCCTTCTGGGCACCCCTCCCAGATTGAGTCCCTGTTTTTCTCCCTCTCTCATCCATTCCTAAGCTTTCATCTGCTGCTGGTGATTCCCAAGTCACCTCCACACTGAGCCACGAGCTCTCTGCCTTCTGGGTATCTTAACTCAGATGTGCGCCAAGTACCTTGGACTCCAAAGGACCCAAATCAAAGTTAGTGTCACTCTCTCTAAACATACTCTCCTCATGCCTCTATTTAGCTGACCAGCATCACCATCCACTCAGAGAAAGAAAATCGGAGACCCAGGAGGGAGTCCACACTTCTTCCTTGCCTGGTTACCTCTTACTCATATTTTAAGATCCAGCAGCTGCCTCTCATATGCGACCTTCCTTAACTCGCCCTGGTCCCGGTAACGTTCCACTGCTCAACGCTCCCTGTATATATCTCCACTGCAGTACTTATCACCCAGTAATATAAATAGAAAAAAGCAACTTGGCTGCCCTGGTCATGTATTCTCATGGCACTCTGAGATTTTCCTTTACAGCATTTCTTGTGCATATAATTCTGTGGTTATTTGGATAATCATTCACTGTCCATCTCCCCCACTAGACTAAAGATTTCATAACATTAGGATATATCTAGCTTATTTTACACACCCACCAGCACATCCAGTGCCTGAGACACTCCTTATGCTCTTATGTTAGTGAATGAATGAATGTTTACTTGTGTGTCTCCTCTACTAGACTGGGAATCCCTTAAGAACAGGAACTGACTATTATTTCTATATTCCTAGTGTTTAGCACATAGTAAACACTTGATCAATGTTGGTTGGTTAAATGTACTGTGCTCAGTCACTTGAGTCGTGTCCGACTCTTTGCGACCCCATGGACTGTAGTCCATCAGGCTCCTCTGTCCATGGAATTCTCCAGGCAAGAATACTGGAGTGGGTTGTCATTTCCTTCCCCAGGGAATCTTCCCAACCCAGGGATTGAAACTGAATCTCCTGCCTCTCCTGCATTGTGGGTGGATTCTCTACTGCTGAGCCACCAAGAAAACCCTGGTTGTTTAAATAAGTTCATATTATCACCAGAAGTTAAAGAGCAAGCTTCATATATACAAGGCTGTTTGTTAATCAAATCTTTTCAGCCACATCTACCCATGGATCCCAATTGCCAGAAGCATCCTTGTAGCATCCGCCTATACCCCAGCCCCATGCCTCCCTGGGGCAGTTAGTATTTACCAGGCTGTCAGAGATGACATTTACATCCATTTGTCTCACAAGTGTCTGCCAGTAAGCACTTTAAATGCCTAGAGACAGGCAAAAGGTGTCTTTTAACAGCATCAGGCTTTTTTCTACCTTCAGATGAAAGTAAATCCTCCGAGGTAAGTTATTTGGACTAAATAAATATCTAGACTCTCCCCTTTATTTACCTTCTATGGATTTCTGTACGCACGACACGTTCAAAGTTTATAGAGATGTCATTTTAAATATATTTTCTGGAGCAGGGAAAGAGTTGCTATTCAAAGCTCCACATTATAAACAGTTTTATGCAACGAAGATTTTTAATGAAACACTTTCCGCTCATTCAGGGGAATTCCAGTTTCTTTCATCCCAAGCCTGAGGAGACTGTGAGCAATGTCTGGGCGAAACACGCCTCACTACCTGCTGGCACTCGATATGAAAAAGAAGAGGCCACCAGAGGTGCCGTCTCCGCAGAGAGCCAGATGTCAAGAAAGGGCCCCCAGGCGGAAAGAATGAGAGGAATGCAAATGACCCCAAAGGGGACCTGTGCATTCTGCTGTGTGTCCTCATTCTAAGTCACCTTTTCAAGATTTCTTTTGCTGTGTTCATAACTGAAAAGTCAGAACAAGACTAAAAAAAATATATCACCATCCTTTACGTGTCTGTACACCTCACAGATAAATGACTGCCCCCCTTTGGCAGATGGGAAAATTGAGGAACTGGAAAGTGTCCTGAAGATCAAATTCTGGGCAATTCCCTGGGAAACAACCACCACTCTCCTCACCCAGCTCTGCATCGGCAGAGGCAAGGAGACGGAAACCATCTTTTTGTGACACCTATACAGGCTTCCCTGGTGGTTCAGACAGCAAAGAATATGCCTGCAATGCAGGAGACCTGGGTTCAGTTCCTGGGTAAGGAAGATTCCCTGGAGAAGGGAATGGCTACCCACTCCAGTATTCCTGCCTGGAGAATTCCATGGACAGAGGAGCCTGGCGGGCTACAGTAAAGGGTCACAAAGAGTCAGACACAACTGAGAGACTAACCCTATAACACCGTGTAACACACCCTGTGTGAGTGCTTCATACAGAGCATCCTTTTAAGCTGCCAAATAAGCCTGCAGGGAGTTGAATAGGGTCCTCCCAAAATGCATGTGGATCTAGAACCTCAGAATGTGACTTCATTTGGAAACAGGGTTTTTGCAGATAATATGAGTTCCACTGAGATGAGGTCATTCATGCTGGCTTAGGACAGACCCTAAATCCAAAGACTGGTGTCCTTATAGGAGAAGTGAGGACACACAGACACACAGAGAAGCCAGCCATCTGAAGACAGAGGCAGAGATTGAAGTGATGCTGCCACGAGCCAAGGAATGCCCGGGACCACCAGAAACTGGAAGAGGCAAGGAAGGCTCCCTGAGAGGCTTCCTACCAAAACCTTGATTTCAGACTTTCAGCCTCCAGAGCTGTGAGAGAATAAATTTCTGCTGTTTTAAGCCACCCAGTTGTGGAAATTTGTTATGGTAACCCTAGGAAATTAGGCTTCCCCAATGGCTCAAGCAGTAAAGAATCCACCTGCAATGCAGAAGGAGACGTGGGTTCAATACCTGGGTCAGGAAGATCCCGGGAGTAGGAAATGGCAAGCCACTCCAGTATTCTTGCCTGGAAAATCCCGCGGACAGAGGAGCCTGGCGAGTTACAGTCCACGGGGTTGCAAAGAGTCGGACATGACTGAACACGCACACATGACAGTAGTACAAATCCTAAATGTTAGTTATCATTATTGCCATTTTACTGATGCAGAAACTGAGAATCAAGGACACTGAATTACACTTACACCAGAAGTAACAAACCATGCTCGATCCAATGCCCATCTACATGGGGGAAAAGTTTAAAAGGTGGGAGGGGCACCCCAAAGGAAGAAGGTGTGTGGGATGGAGAGGAGGCTGAATTTCTTAGCCTTTAGTGATAATGGACCAGGAGTCAAGAGGTGTTTGAAGCATGATCTCAAGCATGGTTGGAAGAGGCTCATCGCTTAGAGCCACTCCTGAAGCACACAGCCCACAAGCGGTGATTCAGAACCCAGAAGTTCCCAACTGACCTCACCCATGGAGGGCTGTTTATTTCTGCTTTAGCAAAAGGACAGTTTTAAAAATGAAACTAAACAGGTACGACAGAGAATGCTAAGTAGCCCCAACCACCTGTTGGCTCTTGTTTCTTGTTCATCACCTGCCACGGCCACACTCAGCTTTTAAGGTTGCACTGCGGGCCACTGACAATGTTCATTTCTTCCTTCCATACACTTTAAAGTATTTTAAGCTCACTGAAAAGTATGCAGAATAATATAAATACCACATATCATCACTTAGCTTCAACAACTTTTAACATTTGGGCACATTGATTTTCGGTCTCTCGACTTTTATTTTAAACCATGTTCTCTAGTTTGATGAATATTAAAAATATTCACATCACTCCTTTGTCTCTCCCTCCCCTCTGAGGTTCTAATCTACTTCAACTAAAGGTCCCTTCCCTGGTTCCTACCCTGTTTAAGTTTAACCCACAACTTGGAAACAGTCTTAGAAGTATGTGAGTGAAACTTCTACTCAACACATTTCCTCCTCTCTTGTGTCTGTTAAGTGTTGATATTCCCCTTCCCCACCATGTTGGAAGCTTAGTAAGTAAACCCTCCTAGATCATGGACCAAGTGCCTAGTATACAGCCAGGGGTTCAACAAATGTTTACTGAATTAAATTGTATCATACAAGGACAGGTTGCAGAAAATGGGATGCGTAGCCTAGAAATGAGAAGGTGTCAAGGAGAAAAGATGTCTGTCTTCACATAACTGAAGAATGATGAGATTTAGGCTATGTAGCTCTGAAGGAAAAACTTAGAACTGGTGAAAGGAACAGTGAGTTGATTTCTGTTCAGTACAAGGAAGCTCTTTCTAACAATTACATCTGATGGAAAGGGAATGGACAGAGTTTCAAGCCTTCCCACGGATGATTACAGAGGTCCTTTTAGAAAGAATTTCTGCTCTGAGTAGAAGATAAATTAGGTATACTTCTCCACATCCAATATTTTAATGATATTCCAGTTTTCTCAGTTTTGAGTCTTTTTTCTTAAACTACCAATTCTCATAAATGTTGATAGATAAAGCAATATGTCACACAAAATAGGAAGAAACCTACAAAAGAAAAATTATTTTGTTTTCTGAACCAGGGTACAACTAAACTAGAGATGTTAACTTTCATGTGGTTAGAGTTGACATGAAACTTTCCCTGAGGGCCAATGAAGGATTTGACATCCAATTCACTAATATCTGAATGGTTGACGTCTTAATCTTATTGATTCCCAGAATGACACTCACCAGGAGAGAGTGAGCTAGAATCTCTCAGGGGTGTAACTAAGCGGCAGGCTTGACAGACTGTGTGCCGGATGTCTTCCATTTAGCCCCGCTCTCAGCCAAAGCTGATAGCCCATTTGAACCACACGGGCAACCTCCTATGTCACCCAGCTCCCAGGAGGATTTAGCCAGAAGTGAGGACCAGTTTGAGTAAACTCCGGGAGTTGGTGATGGACAGGGAGGCCTGACATGCTGTGATTCATGGGGTCGCAAAGAATCAGACACAACTGAGCAACTAAACTGAACCGAGGCCCAGCAATAGATTAGAGGAAGGGTGGAGAGTGAGGCTATGTCCCTGCCTCCCTCTCTGCTGGGCATCAACATATAGCCCATCCCTCATCTCAAGAGCAGGGTTTCCATAAAGTAACCGTCTCCACAGGCTGGCTCTGCTCCAGGTCCAATCACCACTCCGACCCCTGGCCCTTTCAGACAGGGAATTAATATTGACCCTCTGATCTAACTAACCCTGGGGCAAGGCACCAGCCTTGTGGGTTCCTTATACCACGCACAGCTCTCACCTTTGGAAAAGAATCCCTTAATCTCTCCTCAAATTCCCTGATTTAGGTGTGCAGTCCATTTCCTGCAGAGGCCCTGAATGACACAGCCAGACACCAGTCAAGATCAAAACACTGAAGGGTGGCAGAGCAAGGTGCCCCTCCTCCCCTGGGCACACAAGCAGTGCTCCCACCTCCACACAACCCCAGAATCTCCTCCAGTCACTCCAGCAGTGCTGGTCCAACCACAGGAGGAAGAGCAATGGCACCTCTCTGGGTAGCACTGAAGATGAAGTCAATCCACTAGAAAATACAATTTTTTAAAAACACGTACTAAGAGACGAACATTAGTCTTTTTGTTCAAAGTCAGAGGAAAATAATCTTCATTCCATTTGATAAGATTTGAGCAAGAAGCCATTGGCATGAAGAGAAGGATGACATTATTTTCTGACTGACATCAGAAATGCCTCCATCTTTTCAAGCTTCAAGTCTGAACCACTTAAGGTTTACACTAAAGGGACCTGCCTCCCTAATTTGATTTGTCCAGTGTCCAGTGCGCCATTTCTTCTTGGACCTTACTTCATCTAAAATTCCTTTGTGAGGGGCATCTAAGACTGATGTGACCTCTATCTAGCAAGCCAATGTTACAATATCACAATGCTGAAAGGAACCAGAGAAGAACTATGCACTTGGGGAGAGGATTCAGGAGGACAACTTTTTTTCTCTCTCTCATTTGCTCTCACTCTTTCTCTTGCTCACATTAGCTCTTTGTTAGAACAAGTAAAGCAGGTTAGAAAGAGCAGGTTATTAGAACAGAGGGCAGGCAGCCCCAAGCTCAAAGCCTAGTGCCAGCACTTACTAGCCCTGGAGTGGCCTTGGACTCTATTTGGCCTATCCAACCTCAGTTCTTCATTTATAAAACAGAGATGGGAACTTCCCTGGCGGTCCAGGGGTTAAGAATCCGCCTTCCAATGCAGGGGACTTGAACTTGACCCCTTCAGGGAGCTAAGTCTCCACATGCCACGGGGCAACTAAGCCCATGTGCCACAACGACTTAGCCCACGTGCCACAACTAGAGAAGAAACACGAGCCTCAGCTAGAGAAGCCTGAGCAATGCAATCACAATGAAGTAGCATCATAGCTCCTCCACCTCAAAAAAAAAAAGAAAAAAAAACCACCCCAGAGATGGTTGCTCCCACCTGGAGAGGGTATTGCAAAGATTAAGTGAGATGGAATGTTTAAGCAGAGGGCCCGACATACAGTTAACGTTTAATGACTGTTAAGTATAGGCTTCCCTTGTGGCTCAGTTGGTCAAGAATCCGCCTGCAATGAGGGAGACCTGGGTTCAATCCCTGGGTTGGGAAGATCCCCTAGAGAAGGGAAAGGCTACCCACTCCAGTATTCTGGCCCAGAGAATTCCATGGACTGTATAGTCCATGGGGTCGCAGAGTCGGACACGAATGAGTGACTTTCACTTCACTTCACTTCACGTATTATCCCAGACAAATATGTTGACTTGATTTTCTCCTTGGAAGTTCTAAGAGCTTCATTTGTGGAAATGCGGTCCCTGAGTAGTAAATACGTCCCTGGGAGGGATGTCAGAGGCCAGAGGAAATAGTGTGAGACCCAGGACGGCAGAAAACTGTCAAGGAAAGCGCTCCCCACCCGGGGTGCAAACATTAAAGGTGTTGAGCACCTCACCCAGCAGCAGGTCCACAGTAGGAGCTTAACTGATGGGAGCTAAGAACATGAGCGCTAAAATAGTCCAAAGAGAGACCTGCCCCTCCATCAAAACAGACCCCGGGCAATGGGACAAGGGGCCAGAATTCTGCTGGGCAGTGTCAGGTTGGGGCCGGCTGAGAGGAGTGGCTGCCTTTGCTGGAAACAACGAAAGCTGATCTCACCTACTACATCTTTCTGCCTAGAATCAAGCCTGCTGAGATTCAATAATGAAAATCTTCACAGCACATTACTGAATACAGTAATGCCTTTCTGCCTCAATAACCCTGGGCATGAGTGTAATGCATTATTTGTATGCGGCTAGGAGAAAATTCAGTGATTTACATTTAGGGTTTATATTTTGTTTCCAGATGAAAACATCCAGCCCCACCATTCTTACACAGGTATACCCAATTCGGGCAGATGGCTCAAGATTGAAACTATGTTCTCTTGCCTGAGACTCCTGATCTAATTCAGCTTTCCATCCTACTAGAGTTAAGAGAGCCGAGTTAAAGATTTATAATCCTGTCATTTTATCCCCCAGACAAATTATAGTCCAGGCTACTTTAGCATCTGAAGACGACCAGTACTAGTCAGCCAAATACTTGGCTTATCTTAATTGTTAGACAACTGGTATGCTCAGCATTTTTGAGTCAGAGGAATGAATACACCTCTGCTATCTTTTCCCTCTCCCCTCTCTTCTGTACGGTTACACCCAAGAAAGATAATGGCTCAGACAGTAAAGAATCCACCTGCAATGCAGGAGACCCGAGTTCTAGCCCTGGGTCGAGAAGATCCCCTGGAAAAGGAGATGGCTACCCACTCCAACATTCTTGCCTGGAGAATTCCATGGACAGAGAAGCCTGGCAGGGTACAATCCATGGAGTCGGACAAAAGTCAGACAAGATTGATCAAATTCCACTTTCACTTTCAAGATAGATAACCACTCCTGGTTACAGGAAAACAAAGGGTCTTGTGATGGAATGGGTGGGGGTAGGAGGTATGCACAGGAATCATGCATTTGCTGCTGCCATTGACAGACAGCATTATTATCCATCCAGCTGTCCCCTCATTATCTTCTCTTCAGACACATAATCCTCCTGTATACTCAAATGATATTCACCTCTTTGTTAAGCAGGTCTCATAAACATACCAAATACGGAAGAGATGCATTAACAGAGCTTTGCCCACCAGGCCCTAAATTAACAATAAGGTGTTTTATGTGACCTAAATGGACCATGATTTTGTGTAGTCGAGAACATGAGCCAACACATTTCCAAGTGGAAGCAGTGAACGCAGCAAAATTCAATTTACGGAGCGCTCCTGGGACACACGAGTCTCATTCAGAGGCTAAGCAGCAGAGATTGGTCCTAAAAATAAAAGGAGCTGCTATTCTGATCTCACAGATGCAGTTGTGTGCTCAGCTGAAGCCTGGGAGACAACAGTAGACACCGAGGGATGCGGTAATCAAGAGCCAGTCACGTAGCGCCCAGTTATGCCATCTGTACAATGAAGCTTAATGTACACAGTCAGTGATGATAAGCAGTAGTAAGAATTATTAAGCACATTGACAATAACAGTGTAATGCTAAGAGAAATGTTTTTTATTGCTTTAACTGCCCCGTCATTTTTATCCACGATGGCTCTCCAATGCAATGTTTTAAGTGAGGAGCACTTTTTCCAGTTTCCCAATAGGAAATAAAAATGGTCTTGAAAAAAACCTAATAGTTTCCTCCATTAGGATTTGTTGGTTTTCACCACTAATCAGTAAACACAGTCCCAGCTTTCTGCACTTTATACAAAGATGTGGGTTAGGTAAGAATGAGTAGAGATGAAGAAAGTGACTAGAGTCAAAATATCCCTACTAAAGGGATAATTCCAAGAGTCATATCACTTTACAGTTTCAATTCTAAGTTGCTTCCTGTGCTCAAGAACAAGATAGTTCATGGGCATAGGATTGCAGGAGATCATGTAAATGATGGCTGACATCAAGAGGAAAGAAACTGAAAGAAAGAGGGGAGGCTGGGAATAAAGACAGACTGGACCCCACTTCTCCACAGCAGCTCTGGAGGTAATAAGACTCCTCTAGAGACAGAGACTTCCCTGATGGCTCAGCAATAAAGAATCCGCCTCCTATGGAGACACAGAAGAGGGATTGATGCCTGCATCGGGAAGATTCCCTTGGAGAAGGAAAAGACAACACACTCCAGTATTCTTGCCTGGAGAGTCCGGCGGACAGAGCAGCCTGGAGGGCTACAGTCATGGGGTCACAAATGGTCAGACACGGCTGAGCACAGAAGCAGCAGAGAGATGTGACTTTGTGTTCACGGGGCCCTAGGCAGAGGGCACCCCGGGCTGTCAGGGGGTGGGGGGGATACCTAAGCTTTTAGGATAGAGCAGGAGGGGCTTCCCTGGTGGCTCAGATGGTAAAGAATCTGCCCACAATGCAGGAGACCCAGGTTCAATCCCTGGGTCAGGAAGATCCCCTGTTGAAGGGAATGACCACCCACTCCAGGATTCTTGCCAGGATAATTTCATGGACAGAGAAGTGAGTCCATGGGACACAGATTGAGTAACACTTTCACACTTCTTCAGGAGCAGCCAAAGACTCCTAAACCCAAGAAGCTCTCAGGGGTAGTGAGGAGAGTGTCAGAGATACCTCTCGGCAACTAGTTTTGACTTAGAGACAAACTACTTCCCTGGAAAAGCTGGGAAGAATTGGCAGTGTGTAAGACTTCAGTTGCAACAAAGCTCCAAGAAGATAACGTCAGAAGGACTTAGGGTATTATCAGTCTGTCCCTCTGACAGCATGGAGATTCAATGTCAGAAATAGACCAGCCTGCAGCACATAAAGCCAGTATTTCCAGCATGCCTCAGCTGTGGACTGATATTAACAACTACCTTCTAAATTAACACCTCACACTGCCCTTCTGTTTGTTGGACATCATGGGTAAAATATTGCCACCCACACAGAACGAACAAAGCATTATTTTTTATCACATGGTCACCTCCAAATTCAATCCAAAATAATGGCAGTCAGACGAAATGTATAGTTTTAAAATACAAAGGGGTCCCAAAGGGTTTTTCAATCAAAAACTTCACAAAAGAATCTCAATAGACTAATAGTTCTTTCGGCTAATAAAATTAATGGAAACAAAAGTTTTTAAACAGTGGTGTTAAATATAACTTAACTTTTCTTGGATGATCCTACTCGATTAATACAAACTACATTAAGACTTCCCTGGTAGTCCAGTGGTTGAGAATCCACCTTTCAATGCAGGACACGGGGGTTTGATCCCTGGTCCAGGAACTGAGATCCTACATCCCAATGACATGAAAAAGGAATGGCCATAGAAAAGCACAGAGAATTGTGCCAGGTAAGTACAGCTACAACTAGAATGATGGGGCAAGGCTGGCTTATAGGGGTTTAAGGGCCAGAAGCCTGTATTTAATTTGGTAGGAAGCAGACATAGAAGAATGTGATGGGGGGAAGGAGCAAGATCACAGTTAAATCTTTGGAAAATTGAAAAGGCTACTGTGAGGTGCTAGAGAGGGACACCAGTAGCAGACAGGAGATAGTAGTTTCACAGCTGTATGCTTATTTTGTTTTTCTTGTCGAAGACTGACAACAATATGTTGGGCAAAATGGACTGCGTACAGGCGTGACCCTGGGCATGGATCAGGTGGTGAGAGAAACCACAAAAAGAGTCCATGGGGAATCTGACAAAAATATGGTATAAAGATGGAGGACTTAAGAATACCTTCAACTCCAAAATATGTTGTTGAGTGAAAAAGAGTAAGATGCCCAATTTTAAGTATTATATAGTATATTTATGTAAAAGAAAATAATTAAAAAATTATGTCACGTATATATTTTGCATGGATTGTACGGGCACATACAGAAATATAAAGAGGCAGTAGGGAATGTAAGTGACTCTGAAGCCAGAGTTCAGGGGTTCAAGTCCCAGCTCTGGCAATACCAACTCTGAAGTCTTGGGCACATCACCACCTCCACAGGAAGGGTGAGGCAGGAGAGTCTTAGGAAAGCAGAGATTTGGAATGCCAGTTGTATAGGGATCTTCTTTTAATTCATAAAATCCTGTTTCCTAACAGTGAGAGTTCAGGTGAGGATAGATTTCATGGTTTTCAAGGTACCAAATCAGGGCAGAAAGAGAGCCAAGTAAATTCAAGCTGATGGTAGGTCAGTAAAGGCTCACAGGAAGAGACTTAAAGAAGGAGCTGGCTTACTTTGATCTTGAATATGACTAAAGCTGGTAGGCAGGAATGTTCAAAACCATGTTAAAAATGAAAAAAAAAAAAAGAACTGACAAAAAAGAGTGGCCTGGGATGCAGGAAGTCAAAAGGATGCCAAAGAGCCATTCAACATTAGAGAGGGAGGAAAGTGACCTGAGAAAAAGGAACCCAAAACCCGAGGGAGCTCTACTGATGACAGAGAGGCCAGGGAGCAGGGCCACGGCAGTGAGGATGCAAGTCACCAAGACGAGTCTATAAGTAACGTGAGGCCGTGTCAGAGAGTTGACCACTACAGCTTTTCTTCTCATCTCTCAGGGGCTTCCCTGGTGGCTCAGATGGTAAAGAATCTGCCTGCAATGCAGGAGACCCGGGTTTAATCAATGGCTACCACTCCAGTATTCTTGCCTGGAGAATTCCATGATCGCTATCACTAACACAATGAAGTGTTAGTCGCTCAGTTGTGTCTGACTCTTTGCAAGTTCATGGACTGTAGCCCACCAGGCTTCTCCATCCATGGAATTCTCCAGGCAAGACTATTGCATTGGGTGGCCATTTCCTTCTCCAGGGAATGTTCCCAACCCAGGGACTGAACCTGGGTCTCCTGCACTGCAGTCAAGATTCTTTACTATCTGAGCCACCAGGGAAACCCAATTACAATACAATAGATAGGAACAACAAAGAAGGCTGAACTCAAACTGACCTCGAGACATTTCCCCAAAGCTTAATCTTGGGTGACATCTTCAGAATGAGTTTTTTCTCCTTTTCTGGTTCATTTATTCAACAAATAATGACTGTGCAAAGCACTGTACTGTGCGTGGGGATGCAGGTCTAGTCTAGGGCTCTAGTACTTCAAGGGTTTACAACCAAGCAGAGAGTATAAGAAAATAATTAGCAATTTGACAAGAGCTAACTAACAAGACAACAAGTGATGTTACGAGGCAATATGAAATGAAGTGACAAAAAAGTGATGTGTGCTTACAGAGGAGAAACACCAGCGTTGGTTGTTGGCTATTCTTTCATCCAGTCATTTAACAAAGATTTATTAAGCACTAACTATGTGCTAGGCAGTGTGTTTGCTATATAATGATGAACAGACAGCCCTCAACCCAAGGGGAAAAAGATAGTCAACAAACATAAATACAACAAGGAAGACACATTGTGATTTTTTTAATTAATTAATTAATTTTTAAAATCTTGGCTGTGCTGGGTCTTCATCACGATTGCATGCAGGCTCTTAGTTGCAGAGCCATGGTTTTTCTCTCGTTGTGGTGCACTGGCTTATTTGCTCCCAGGCATGTGGTATTTTAGTTGCCTGACTAGGGATCAGACCTGCGTCCCCTGCATTGGTAGGCAGGTTCTTAACCACTGGATGACCAGGGGAGTCCCAGCAGATTGTGATTAAGTTCCATGAAGGAAAAGAACAGGGTGCTTTAAGAGCAGAACAACAGACAACATATTTGGGGGGCTCTTGGAAGCTCAAGGTGGCATTCAACACACCTTAGGAAAGCAAACAGCAGAATCCTACTGTGTTCTATTAGTTAATTGTGCAGTATGCACAAGATGGAACCAACTTTATATATTAGCTCTAATTCTCAGAATGAGTCTTATTTATATGAACATTATCATCTCATCTTTATTTTATGAACAAGTAAACTGAGGTTTAGAGGAATGATTAACTTTTCCAAGGTCCACGGTAGTGCCAGAATTCAAGGCGAGATCTGGGCAACTCCTGAATCTCATGCTCTTTCTGCTATGACACATCAATTCTCATCTCAGAAGATGTCTGAAGTTATTCTCTTTTATTTGTGAAAATAAGTTTCTGAAGAAACACCTTCCAATATAAATATGATGATTACTATTGCATTGGAAAATAATGCTTTTACATAGAATAGGCATGATCTTTTTACAAAAGAACATTCCTTTCACCTCTGCTGCTATTTTGCCAGCATCTCATCCAGTGTGAAAACTTGGTAACAGCTAGTAATAATAATAATAATGAAACAAAGCAACTAGAATTTAATAGGCACCTATTATGTGCTAGATGTGCATCATTGACTCCATGGACATGAATTTGAGCCAATTCCAGGAGACAGTGGGGGACAGGGAAGCCTGGCGTGCTGCAGTCCATGGGGTTGCTAAGTCAGACACCACTTAGCAACTGAACAACAAATGTGCTAGATAATGTGCTTGGTGATGTCTGGGCATAGCCTTACCTAATCCTTGTAACAGTCCTGTGAAGTGTACACGCCTCTCCCCATCTGAAAGGTGGCCTCTAAGTTGAGAGATTAACCAACCTGACCAAGGTTACACTGGGTGAGTGGCAGAGAACAGATCTAAACTCCACTGTGGCCACCCCCTGCACCAACCCATGAATTCCATGAGCCAAAATTAGCTTTGCTATAGGGAGAAAGAACGGAAGTAAAACAACTTGCCCAAGGTAACGTGGCTAGAGAAAAGTAGACCCAGTCGGCAACCTGGAACTCCTAGCTCCCCATTCACTTCCTGACTGACCACAGTAACTTTGTTTGGGCAAAGATGATGAATGCATGATAATTGAGAAATAGGACTTAATTCATTCCTAAATGGCTCAAGTCAATTATACTCAAGGGATAAAAGGGCAGCCTGTAAACTTACAACTCTCTTATTAGGCCTGTTGGACTTCCAGAACACTTCTTGTAGAATATGCAGCAGTTCCAACCTGGATCATAATTTACATCTAAAGTTCCCAGTGAAGAGTTGCCAACTTGAGTAAATTGACACTGCCCAGTTCCTTCCTATATTCTGTCTTGCCAGCCATTGCACACAGAACACCCTCACAAAATCCAACAAGGGTTGGATTAACCAGATGCAGTGGTCCCAGGGAGAAAACATCTCCAAGCTTTTAGCACCTGCCTAGTTCTTTATCAAGAGCTGGTTTCTCACCAGAGGCACTCAGGATGCAACAGGTGGGATGCTCAGGATTCACTTCTATCCACTCTTATCCCTACAGGAGAAAATGACCCCAGGGGAATGAGAAAAGTAGGACAGCAATCACAATATTTTAAGGAAAACTAAAATTATCCCCACTTGAAAGTCAATGTGTCAAGGCCAGGGACACGCTCTGGCTGTGCTTCAAGTCTCAGACAAAAAAAGTCAGTACCCTGATTAAGTGAAAAAGTATAATGGACAGGAGTAAAAAACGGCACTTTGCACATTTTGACTGTGGGGCTTCCCAGGTGGCACTAGCGGTAAAGAATCTGCCGGCAAAAGTGTTAGGGGAAGCACACTGATTGAAACCGCCCACCCTGGCCAGGCACCATAGTAACCATTTGCATGAGTTGCTTTATGGCAGGAGATCCTGATAAGGAATACGGAACTGATAAGCCACCACCAACCCGAAGAGTTCGGGAAAGGTCAAAAGGAGACACTGCGTGTCCGTCCACTTCCCAGAATCCCTCTCGCTAGCATCCATCTTGGCTGAGTGATGCGTGCGCCACCAGGAAAGACTCTGAATTAGAATGACTGGCCAAAGACCATCCGGAAACTAATCCCATCACCATAAAACCCAAGACTTCGAGCCACGCGGCAGAGCAGTTCTCCTGGGTTCCTTTACCTACTGCTCTCCACCCGGGTGCCCTTCCCAATAAAACCTCCTGCTTTGTCAGCATGTGTCTCCTCGGACAATTCATTTCCGAGTGTTAGACCAGAACCCAGTTTCAGGCCCTGGAAAGGGTCCCCCTTCCTGCAACAAAAGGAGGAAACCAAGACACGCTGGTTCAATCCCCGACTTGGGAAGATGCCCCGGAGTAGGAAATGGCAACTCGCTCCAGTATTCTTGCCTGGAACATTCCATGGACTGAGGTTGCAAAGAGTCACACATGACTGAACACACACACTGAAAAGAGAACTTGAGGTTTCAGATTCGGTTTGCATTTGAGGAACTGTCTTGTGTGAATATTACAAGAGAAAAAAGCAAACCTGCTATGAAAAATCATTTTCAATCTTCTTTTAAGGAGTATCTGAGAGAGATGAACATTCAGACACTGTCGTGAGTGAGAACTGCAGGGCAAACACCAAGGACAAGGAGAGGACCTACACAGAATGCTTCTGATGGCATTCAGGAGATGAACTCTACACAGAGAATTATTCTCTATTCGCTCAGCAAAAAGTCAACTGTCAAGCACTTAGCGAATGAAGGTCAGTATTCTACATTCTGAAGAGGTTTGAGAGCCACAAAGACTCAGCTTGGAAAGACTATAGGCAAATAATCATCACTAATTTTTTTGACCTCGTAGAACCTTCATTTGACTGCATAACAAAATAGAAACCCACAAAAATCAGAACTGACTCAAAGAATCATATGTTTAGAACATAAAACACACAAAAAACATGTAATGTAGTGTAACCACAAGCACCAAATCCACCATTACAAGCTAAGTTTATGAGTGCTGATAGAAAATGCTTTAAAAGTATCAGTCAACTGTCACCAAGATCAATGGCTGTCACCCTACTACAATGACTACTCACTGCATCAGCTTGCTTATCAAAGTAGAGCGTGATGATTAACAGCCTAGGGTCATGTCGTGTGGTTCAAAGCCCTGCTAAGTCCTGTCCTAGCTATATGAACTTGGGTAATTTAAACAACTTATGCCTAGATTTTCTTATTTGTGAAATGAGAAAGTAAACAGTACCTAGTTCTTATGGGTTTTGTAACTATTAAAGAAGTTATTACACCTAAGGACTTGGAATGATCATTATTAATAAAAATCAATAGCAATAATTCTTATCAGTATCAATATTGTAACTCTCTAGAGTAGAGCTAACTACCCACCTTGGATTGTCCACCTTACTCTGAATCCCCTCAAAAAAGAATTCTTTATCTTGTTTGAGTCACTAAATTGTAGGGTCTCTATAGTAAAATAACTTAGCTTGTACCTCAAAATGGGCTTCCCTAGTGTCTCAGGAGTAAAGAATCTACCTTCAGGGCAGAAGACCTGGCTTCCATCCCTGGGTCAAGAAGATCCCCTGAAGAGAAACAGCAACCCACTCCAGTATTCTTGTCTGGAAAATCCCATGGACAGAGGAGCCTGGCGGGCTACAGTCCATGGAGACTCAAAAGAGTCAGGCAGGACTTAGCCACTAAACAACAATACCACAAAACAGGTTTACTACACTGTATATTAATCATTCTTTTATATATGTATTTCTCCCATGAGATCGTGCACTCTCTGAAGCAGAAATAGTCTTACTCAGTTCTGCCTTCAGTAATGAGCTCAGATTTCTGTAGATGGAAAAGTCAATAAATGTTTGATGAACTCAACTTTGTATCAAAAGTAATATCTGTAGATAGAGAAGATGATCTAGAAAACTCTTTAGCCCATCTTGATTTTACAAGTCAATGCAATATTTATTGTATTAGTTGCAGTAGACTGTACTATTAAAACAAATAGGTCCACTATGTTTTGTGATAAACACAAGAGAATTTCATGCCTTGCTCAGTTAATAATCCAGGGCAGATGCTCCTCTTCGAAAGAGGCATTGTGCTCCAGGCAATCATTCAGTCAAGGGCTTCCAAAGTCACTCTGGGTATGGTCAACCCAGATGTCAATAAAAGGGGAAGTATGGAAAAGCACTTCCTGGAGGTTTCATGGAACAAGCCAGGAAGTGGCATATATTTTTCTATTCACATTCCATAAGATAGAACTTAATCAAATGATATATCTAGCTGCATGAGAGGTTGGGAGATGCAGGAAGGGGAAATGCATTTTAATGAACTAGCAACTTCTGCCACTGGTTAAAATTAATCCCACTTACTTTATTTAAAAAGTCATTACTTTAAAGTATCTTGTGAGTGTTGAAAAAATCCCATACTCTTTTGAGAAAAGATGTTATTTACTAAAATTCTGTAGTCAAGATAGAACTTTTTCCTTAAACTAGGAGGAAACAAGTTTTGAGATTAATTATTCATCTGCAAACTCTTAGTTTCCATAGCTTAATTAAATTAAATTGTCGTTTGCTCTCTTTGTGTGTATAAATATAAGGGATGATCAAAAGCAAAAATGTTTGATTAGTCTGTATCTAACCACTGCCACCTCACCCTTCAATGCTTAGTAGACAATTCCAGTCCACTTTTGGCTCCTGTCCTATAGCTCTCACAAGTTTCCATACAAAAGAAAATTAGATGGTCTGGAAATGTTTCCTGTTTTAATATATGAACCTCATTTGCTTAACCACATTGCCAGATCCTCAAGGGTATCATTTATTTTATGTTTCTCTGGAAAGCAAAACTGATTTTGTAAAATACAAAGTGCCTTCTATATAGTCAAGTGTTATTCTTCTTTTATATTTCTTTCAGTGCCTAAGCACAGTGGTAGGTATTTAAATAACCAGTTAGATCACTTATCCATTAAGCAAAAACTTGGAGCTCAAAGGGGCTTGAAAGTCAATTCATTGCAGAACAGACTACTTTTTCACTCCTCCCTGTTTCTACGCCCTTTCAATAAGACTTTGGAGTCTATCTCCCCATCTCATGGATCTGAGCTGGCCTTGAGATTTGCTTCAGCCAACAGAATGTGTTAGAATTAACAGACTTTAAAATGCCTTGTATGTCCCAAGGTTCACACTCTTGGGACACAAGCTTTTGTCAAGAGAATAAGCCCAGGCTAGCCTTCAGCATGATAAGAACTACATGAAAATCTCATCTAGTTGCCCAGCCAAAAGCCAGTCTGGAGAGACGTCATTCCAGAAGAGCCAGCCCTTAAGCCAACTTGTTAGCCAACTGCAGAAGCACCAGCAAACACAATAGTGAAATGAAATGTTTTCTGCTTTACCTCTACTAGTAAACAAGCCTTTTCCAAATGCAAGTTTCTGCACCCAGGTGAAACAAAGCCAGCTATTTGGAAGCCATCAGCTACTTCCTCCCTTGTAAGTGCTGAGGAGCTGGGGGGTAAGTGGGAGGCTACCATCTGCCACATTCATCATCTCTTACTGTAAATAAGGAATTAGCATGTGAACAATAAAGAAAGCAGGATTGTACCCAGATAGCTAGATGTTTATGAAAGAAATGATCTCTACAAGCCCAGGCACTTCTATCTTCCCATATATAGAAGATCCTGCTTATTTAACTTATATACAGAGTACATCATGCGAAATGACAGGCTGGATGAAGTATAAACTGGAATCAAGATTGCCAAGAGAAATATCAATAATCTCAGATAAGCAGATGACACCACTCTTATGACAGAAAGCAAAGAGGATCTAAAGAGTCTCTTGATAAAGGTGAAAGAGGAGAGTGAAAAGGCTGGTTTAAAACTAAATATTCCAAAAACTAAGATCATGGCATCCAGTCCTATCACTTACTGGCAAACAGATGGGGAAAAAGTGGAAACAGTGACAGACTATTTTCTTGGGCTCCAAAATCACTGCAGACGGTGACTGCAGCCATGAAACTAAAAGACACTTGCTCCCTGGAAGAAAATCTATGACAAACCTAGACAATGTATTAAAAAGCAGATACATTGCTTTACCAACAAATGTCTGGCTAGTCATGGTTTTTCCAGTAGTCATGTATGGATGTGAGAGTTGAATCATAAAGAAGGCTGAACGCTGAAGAATTGATGCCTTTGAACTGTGGTGTTGGAGAACACTCTTGAGAGTCCCTTGGAAAGCAAAGAGATCAAACCATTCAATCAAATCAGTCCTGAATATTCATTGGAAGGACTGGTGCTGAAGCTAAAGTTTCAATACTTTGGCCACCTGATGCGAAGAACTGACTCATTAGAAAAGACCCTGATGCTGGGCAAGACTGAAGGCAGGAAAAGTGGATGACAGAGGATGAGATGGTTAGATGGCATCACCAACTCGATGGACATGAGTTTGAGTAAGCTCCGGGAATTGGTGATGGATAGGGAAGCCTGGTGTGCTGTAGTCCACGGGGTTGCAAAGAGTTGGACACAACTAAGCGACTGGACTGAAATGAAATGACCTTCACCTGAACTCTCACTGTTAGGAAACAGTATTTTATTAATTAAAAGAAGATCCCTATACAACTGCCATTCCACATCTTCTCTGCTTTCCTAAGACTCCTGCCTCACCCCTCCTGGGGAGGTGAAGTGATTTGCCCAAGACTTCAGAGCTGGTATTGCCAGAGCTGACTCATTGGAAAAGACCCTGATGCTGGGAAAGATTGAAGGCAGGAGGAGAAGGGGATGATAGAGGATGAGATGGTTGGATCGCATCATCGACTCAATGGACACGAGTTTGAGTAAACTCTGGGAGATGGTGAAGGGCAGGGAAACCTGGTGTGCTGCAGTTCATGGGTTCACAGAGTCGGACACAACTGAAGTGAATTAGCACTCGAGCACTCGTAGACTCAACAATCACTTACCATAGGCCTTCATTTTTCAAGTTAGTAAACAGTCTTGAGCAGGTACGTAATAAAAGTAGACACTAATAAAGCTAGGGTTACAACCCAGGTCTTCTAATTTAGCAGTTTGATGTGCTTTCTATGAAAACATTTTGCTTCACTTCCAAAATCTTTGGAGTTTCTCAAGTCAACACAACTAGTGTCCTATAAGAGCTGGACACTAAAGAACACCCCATGTAGGATTACTGGAGCTTTTCATAGGATGAGACTGTTTAAAACACACTAAAAAATACTATAAAAAGTAAGGCAAGGATCCCTGCTATATTCTAAAGACACTGATGAAAGTATTTTATTAATTTCTAATTTGTCAAAAGAAAGGTCATGAGTCAGCTTTTAAAAACCATTAGCTCAGAAAGCTCTGATTTTTTCACCTGGACATTAACCATTCTTCTTTAAAAAAAAAAAAAAAGAGGGTAGAGTGGTAGAGGTGAGGGAAGAGGAGGATTCTAGGATGATTAGCCTTCAATTTATAGAGCATCAGGAGAATTATTCCAAAAGTTGACTTCTTAATTTGTATTCTGACTTAAAGGACTGAAGGCTAGAAGGGGAGAAACTTTTACTTTCCTTATTTGTGTATTCCTATATCCTGGTATTGAATCTGAATGAATGAATAACTGAATGAATCTTAAACAGAGTGATCTTTAAAAAAACCATAGGAATAGGTTCAAGAAAATACAAATTTTGAGAAAGAACTTTAGACTGGTTTTAGGCTGATGAATCAGGAAAATAAGATGTTACTTTTAGAAAGTAACATAAAAAAAGAGGACAAAAAAGAAAGAGGAAAATATTATCAAGCTTTTAAAACAAAAAACATATTAACAACGTTGTGCCCATGTTTAAATACAACTTCATTAAAATACTCAACTTTTCATAATAAAAACTGAGATTTTAAATAGCCTTTAGATTTCTTGTGTAGGAAAGTCATTATATAGTAATAACTTACATTTATATAAGGCATTATCTCAGGTAAGGTTTTTTCCCCTTCAGAACAATTTTAATGTTTTACATAAGTACTAAATTCACACAAGCATTTTAATAAAATCAGAACCTTTCTAAATCTTTTCCTATACCTTAACATTTCATGAAATTTTAAAAAGATTAGTTGTATTGATTGGTCATAAATGCAGTTTCTGCTCCTTATGGTATATTCTTTAATCTGAACTGACTCAGAATTTTTATTATTCTAAAGCATTATGAGTGGCTCTGAAGTTACAAACACACCCCTTTAAAAATATCCGTTTGGGACTTCCCTGGTGGTCCAGTGGTTAAGATTCCGTGCTCTCAATACAGGGGCCCAGGGTTCGATCCCTGGTCAGGAAACTAGATCCCACATGTAACTAAGACTCAGCACAGCCCAATAAATAAATAAAAATATCCCTTTTATAGTCTTTCAATTATCAAAATACTGCTCCACCTTCTCCAATGGAAAATGCTGAGCATCCCATACAAAGGTGTTCCTTCCTGCCCACCCTTGAAATCCATTTCAGCAGCAAATCTAGCCATGTGCTCTGCCACATCCTATCACTGACTTAACATCTGTCCTCAGGAACTCTGACGAGAGCTGCCCCTCTTACCACTCTCAGTTCCTATGTCCAGAGCAGGAACATGCAGTTATCTCCAGTCTCTTGGAATCACTTTGTTCCAGCCTGGTGCCCAATGCAATTCCCACCTGGGGGACACTGAAGGTTCAACAAGCAAAGCAAAAACCCATTCCCCTTGCCATCTTTGTCAGAGGTGACCATGCACAACTTTTTCATGGTTCTGCACCAAAAGGAAGAAAATGAATTAGAACTCCTCACACTGCCCAGCTTGGAGGGGATGGGTGTGTGTGTGTTCCGGGCCAGGGGCGGGGGGGTGGGGGGCAGCCCTCTAACAGTTTGAGTGCAAAAGGAAAGGGAAAATATTATTTTTGTCAATACTGGAGCTATAGAGGAAATCATATGTCACATTATGACTTGGGACTAATTTTTCCAAAGAAGCAATAAGAAACTAGAGCACTCTAGATCAGCCCCAATATGAGTTACAAAGGCTTGTGGATTAGAATGGCCCTCACTCACTGTAATTTAAAATACAGTTCCCTTGGCAAGTAGGGGAGAGGTAGAGAGGAAAAAGGGTTTGCATTAGAAAATACCCACAACTTAGAAAGAAGCCAGTCACAAAGTTATAATCTCTGCTAATAAAACCATTATATGGAGGAGGAGCCACAGGGTTTCCTTTGTGGCTCAGCTGGTAAAAAATCCACCTGCAATGCAGGAGACCTGGGTTCAGTCTCTGGGTCAGAAAGATTCCCTGGAGAAGGGAAAGGCTATCCATTCTAGTATTCTGGCCTAGAGAATTCCATGGACTGTATAGTCCATGGGGTTGCAAAGAGTCAAACATGACTGAACGACTTTCACATGAAGGAGGAAATGGCAATCCACTCCACTATTCTTGCCTAGAGAACTCCATGGACAGAGGATGGGCATGAGTTTGAGTAATCTCCGGGAGTTGGTGATGGACAGGGAGGCCTGGCGTGCTGCGATTCATGGGGTCGCAAAGAGTCAGACAGGACTGAGCAACTGAACTGAACTGAATTGAATCTGTAAAAATACTGAGTCACTGTGCTATAAACCTGAAACTAGTATACTCCTGTAAATCTATACTGAAATTAAAACATTAAAAATTTAAAATAAGTAAAAAAGGTGCAGGTGAATTTTCCATGGAGAATTGATAAAGACTGTATTTTCTGGATGGTACAAACTACCAGACATTTAATAAAGTGAATTTCTATGAAAAACATTATAAATATCATTCACATACACACAAAAATCTCTTGGAATAGTCAGATAACTTGATTAACTGGCCCCAGGAATAAATGAAATCTTTGACCCTAAAATTTAATTTAAATCAATTTTCTTAAATAGTGAGAGATAGGATATCAATTTTTCTTACAATAGAGAGAAAAAACACAAAATTTTCAAGGACTGAGAAATATAAATTACTTGAAGGTGCACATCTATGTAAATAAAGGTCTATGCACATAAATTTACTCATAAAGAATAAAAATGGAATGAGAAAATGTGAATAAGAGTGGTGTCTTTGATATCTTTTTATTTAGAGCTAGTGATTCTTCTTTTTTTTCTGAATTTTTTATTTTGTATTGGAGTATAACTGATTAACAATGTTGTGATAATTTCAGGTAAACAGGGACTCGGCCATACATATATATGCATGACCCACTCTCCCCCCTCAGTATCTTTTCTGTTGTCTGGGTCTGAGGTTTGTCTTCTAGAGACAAGCAGTAAGCAAAATTGTGTTATCTGCTGTTCCTTCTTGGTTTCATTCCTCTTCAAGTACCAGAGCTTCATAGCGTCCATGCTCAATCCTGGAAGAGGCTAGAGAGGAGAAGAAATCATCCCACAAATCGTTTCTTTTTTTTTTTTTTTTCCACAAATCGTTTCTTAAAAGTCAGCTATAGAAACAACTGGAATAAATACTCAGAACTGACTTTTCTTATAAAATTCCATTTTATTCTTTACCCAAACATAGGATGGTTTATAGTAACACAGGGCTTCCCTGGTGGCTCAGAGGGTAAAGAATCTGCCTGTAATGCAGGAGACTGGGGTTTGATCCCTGGGTCAGGAAGATCCCTTGGAGAAGGGACTGGCTACCCACTCATGGACAGAGAAGCCAGATGGGCTACAGTCCATGGTGACACAAAGAGTCAGACAAGACTTAGTGACTAACACTTTCACCTTACACTGACATAGCAAGGAACTAAAACCATGTCTTCCCTTCAGAAAAAGCAGCTTCATACTTCAGGACCAACCAGCTTCTGAAAGGCTCTTCTGCCTGATAGCCTCAGGAGAAATAACTTGGGTTTCCAAAGTTATCAGATAAGAGTCAAACATTCACCTAACAGGCAGTGACAGAAATGGAATAAATGTAACAACAATGTCAGTGGCAGCCAGGCAAAATTTACAAGATCCTCTACACTGCAAACCCTCCAGCTGAGAAGATTTGTGTTTTTGCAATCATTTAAGAGGACGTTTGCCTCAAATGTCACCCATCATTCTCAATCTTCATTTACAACATTGAAATACTGCTTTCTGCCTCCTCAGAAAGGACAGTGGATGCTCAGTGATGTAGAATCCCTATGGTGTAAAACAATAGCAATTCTGGATCCCAAAAATAGTTCCCATGTCACCACTTCTATCTCTTCCCACTTAAAACCAAATTTTTCCAGAAGAACAAGGAACAGAATGGAAGGACATTATCATAAATTCCTGTTGATGTGGAACATCATCCAAGTTAGTGCTTTATCCTATATACGATGATTGAAAAACTTTTCTTGTGGATTCCTTTTAGGTATAGGAGTATAACCTGCTTTCCCTTTGAGCAAGAAGTGAAATACAACTTCAAGAAAAAAAAAAACGTTGATCTCTATGTCTGCATCTCTATTCCTGTCCTGCAAATAGATTCATCAGTACCATTTTTCTAGATTCCATATATATGCATTAATACACAATATTTGTTTATCTTTTCCTGACTTACTTTACTCTGTGTAACAGGCTCTAAGTGCATCCATCTCAATTCAACTGACTCAAACTTGTTCCTTTTTAAGGCTGTGTAATATTCCATTGTATATATGTACCACAGCTTCTTTATCCATTCATCTGTTGATGGACATCTGGGTTGCTTCCATGTCCTGGCTACTGTAAATAGTGCTGCAAAGAACACTGGGGTACATGCATTTTCTTAAATTATGGTTTTCTCAGGGTATATGCCCAGCAGTGGGATTGCTGGGTCATATGGTGGTTTTACTCCTAACGTTTTTAAGGAGTCTTCATACTGTTCTCCATAGTGACTGTATCAATTTACATTCTCACGAACAGTGCAAGAGCATTCCCTTTTCTACATATCATCAGGGATATGATGAGAGGGTGGGATGAATTGAGAGTAGCACTGAAACATGTACACTACCATGTGTAAAATAAATAACTAGGGGAAAGTTGCTACATACTACAGGGAGCTCAACTTACCGCTCTCTGACAACCTAGAGGGATGGGATTGGTAAGGATGGGAGAGAGGTTCAAGAGTGGGGGGATATATGTGTACTTATGGCTAATTCACATTGTTTTACAGCAGAAACCTACAACATTATAAAGCAACTATCCTCCAAATAAAAATAAATTAAAAAAATAAAAACAACATAAATCACCAGAGACACAATAAGAACAAACATATTTCCATATAATAAATTAGCCGTTTGCATAACTTTTGGTCACAACTTGACACTCAAGCTTTTTTATATTTGATTACCAATGCTTGGGAAATTCGTGGAATTGAAAATTGTAAAATGAATGATTAAATTCATCATCAAATTCATTTATGGAAGACAAAGTCTTTCCAGCATTTTTTCTATCAAGAGCTTCAATTATCACTAGAAAATTTCTATCTTGTTTTGCCCTACAAGGTAGAGGACAAAAAGTAGTCTCCTCATTTTACAGATGAAGATCTATGGTGAAAGTTTTAAAGTTGAAATTTAGTACAAGAGCAGTTTTTGTACTAAAGGGCAGAGTTTTACAACCTTACTTCAGATAGATAATGTAGACATGCCCAGCATGTGCACAAAAATGCACCAGGAAAAAAAAAAAATCACTAAAGATGCTTTATCTAGAAGTAAATAGGTAACATTTATTAAGTTCTCATTCTGAACCAACTGCCCTGTTTAGATTTCTCAATTCAGTCATCAAAACAGTCCTCTAAAGGTAGGTACTATAATGATTCCTGAACCACAGGTGGGAAGATCCAGGCACAGAGAAGCTCTGGCTTTTCCAGCTCACACAGCCTGTATGTGGTAGAGTCAGAATTCAAACCCAGCCCACCTTAATCCAGAGACATGACTATCTAAAGTAGTATAAAACAATAGATTTCATTAATGTACACAGGCCCACTTACGAATATAACTTACTGATTAGAGATCTGGAAAAGATGAATTCTAATCAAAAAGAAAAAAAAAGATTATTTCTTTTAATTAAAACAATCTTATTTCTTTCCTTTTCTTATAAAATATCTTTTTTTTAGATCTTTAAAAGGCTCAGGCTTGCATCTAGATAATAAAATAAGACACTGAAAGATATCAGAAATATTGCTGTGTAAAAAAAATTAAAATATTCTAATTAAAATAAACCCTACTTTATGTTTTATATTATATTACAAAGGATGTACAGATGTCTAACACTATTAATAATACTAGGATTATTACAAACTTTTTAAGCTTCATTTTGTTTATTTTTGATTTAGTGATTAGTTCAGTTCAGTTCAGTCGCTCAGTCGTGTCTGACTCTTTGCAACCCCATGAATCGCAGCATGCCAGGCCTCCCTGTCCATCATCAATTCCTGGAGTTTACTCAAACTCATGCCCATCGAGCTGGTGATGCCATCCAGCCATCTCATCCTCTGTCGTCCCCTTCTCCTCCTGCCCACAATCCCTCCCAGCATCAGGGTCTTTTCCAATGAGTCAACTCATTGCATGAGATGGCCAAAGTACTGGAGTTTCAGCTTCAACATCAGTCTTTCCAATGAACACCCAGGACTGATCTCCTTTAGGATGGACTGGTTGGATCTCCTTGCAGTCCAAGGGACTCTCAAGAGTCTTCTCCAACACCATAGTTCAAAAGCATCAATTTTTCAGCACTCAGTTTTCTTCACAGTCCAACTCTCACATCTGTACACGACCACTGCAAAAACCACAGCCTTGACCAGATGGACCTTTGTTGGCAAAGTAATATCTCTGTTTTTTAATATGCTGTCTAGGCTGGTCATAACTTTCCTTCCAAGGAGTAAGTGTCTTTTAATTTCATGGCTGTAATCACCATCTGCAGTGATTTTGGAGCCCCCCAAAATAAAGTCTGACACTGTTTCCACTGTCTCCCCATCTATTTCCCATGAAGTGATGGGACCAGTGATAAGTTAGGAATAGCATTTACCACAAAGTCCATATAAACAAAAGAAGTGTCTAAGAAAACAGTTTTGTGGAGACAACAGCAAATTGACATGTACAAGTCCCACCTAACGAGCAAAACCTCTGAACACATCCAAATGACAGTGGCCATGGGAATATGCGGCCAATGTTCCCAAACCTTCCAACTGTTTAAGACAATTTAGAAATTCAGATTTTCTTATGAAATCTCCATAAATTGACATTTTGGAAATAGACGCAAACTCTTTTAAAACACCATGAGAGACAAATAAAACATATCAATAGATACTATTTGATGTATTTGACCTACAGTTCTTGAGTTTATGACTCACAGAACTGTCATATTTTCACTAAGAGAAACATTTCAAACATTTTATCGTCAGTGGAGATACAGACACATTACTCAGACTCTCTTCATTTACCCTTGCCTTCCTCCTTATTAAAAATTTACCCATGGGTAAATTAAAAACTATAAAAATCACAAATCACAAGCAGTATATATAAATGTAACTGCCACACTGATTAACACTATTAATAGTATCTCTTAATAGTAATGGATACCTCCTCTGAGTTGTAGAGTAGATAGGAGAAGTTGGAGATTAGGTGCTATCCCTTGGGTTTCCTTTCTTTCCCATGGGAGAAAAATATTTTAAATGATTATCAATGACAGTAATGACACAGGAATAATCACAGATTAGTACTAAATTATCTTTAAAGGTAAATCATCCCCAAAATGTGCCATATTAATCACCACTGCAAACTTCAAAAGCCATGATCCACACAGTCCAGAAACAAAGTCACAATTAAAACTTGTGACCCAAGCAAGAATTTCCAATTCCCTCTTGCATTTTTCACAGTCGTTAAAGAAGTTCAAGAACAGAGTCCATAGCAACTTGAAAACTATCTTATTCTCAAACAAGCCATGAGTGACTCACTCCTGTCACTCACTCCTATGAGTGACTCACAGGAGCCACTCACTGTCCCACTGCAAGAAAACTCTCACTTATCTGCATCATCATACCTTTTCCGCTTTTCTAGGTCACTTCTCTCTAAACTATTCCTGCCCCTCCTTCACATTCCCATTATAGCAAGTTTCCCCCCAATGAAGCCCCAAAGGAAATAGTTTGTATTCTAATTTGATTGTTTTTCTCTCAAAAATTTGTTCATTGAGTTTCGTCCTTCTTTCTCAGAAAGTAGGGTCTTGGAAAGTCCATGAATACCCACACACTGGTAACCTTGGCCCCATCACACATGGTGTCAAATGTGTGTGACACTGCGGACTAACATGTGATTGAGAAGTTCTGTCTTCATTGTCAAAGAGCTCCTGTTACTTACTGTCTGGTTTTAAGGGCTATAATTAAACTACCCCAGACAACATGTAGTGATTCCAATCACTGAAGCTGCTCTTCATCACTGCCGGATGCCCATGGCCACAACACAGGGATTGTAACTTTAACAGCACGCCAAACAAAACAGCCATTCTCCAGCAAGAGAATGAAACAGTAATGGCACAGCTAAACGGACCAGAGAATCCAACAGCAGGCCCACTTTGGGAAAAGAGGTCATGTGAGGTAAAAGAATGCAAACAAAAAATTAGCTTCGCTCCAAAAAACTGAGATTAAAAGACCCCAAGTGCCATTTGTCTCAAGCATACTATTCATTGCAGCAAGCCTGAAAACATAACAAGCTATGTATTTTCAAGGCAAAATAGAAATATTTTGCTTGTCGATTACAATGTCTGCGTGGGAGTTTAATTCATCGAATGTTGCTTGAGCATCATAGATGGTGATCACTCTCTTCTCTCAGCAGACTTAAAGGAGAAGCTCCCACAGAGTAAACAACTGAAAAGGCCAATCTAGAAGGAGTGACGGGGTGGGGCAGAGGTCAGTAAAAGGAGAGTGTGGGCGTACAGTGGGAGAGAGAAAAGCCACAGCATACCCTGATGAAGGTAGCTGAGCTAAAACAACACTTGCTCCAGGTCCCCAGATTGTTGGATAGTTTTCGTTAATGGTGGAATATTTAGAATCAGTAGATTCAATTCAATCATCCTTAAAACAGGTCATTTTTCAGACTGCTGAAGCCACCTGGCACAAAGCCTCATTTAAAGGAAGGGAAAAGCAACTGCTTCTTTAGAGAATCTTGCACATAAGTTAAATTCAAGTGTTCACAAATAAATAAATAACCCCCACTGACTGGGTGAGCATCATTGCTTTCTCTGGTCAAGAGAGCTGGCTCTGGCTACCAAAAAGGCATTCACAAAACAAAGCTGATGCAAGCAAATTGTGTCCATTGGCTTGCTCTATTATTCGCCCCAATGAATATCCAGAAAGAAAATACATGTGAGTTTTAAGCCACCAGTATCGATCTTGTCAAAGGGATAGACAGTGATATCAAAAAAGATGAGGACTTTGGGTTCAAACAACTCACAGGTTCTAATAAGGACCTAAAAACTTTGCAAATGCTAAGTTACTAAGCTCACAGAAGTGAACCTGAGAAATTGTTCATGAACTACTATTTCTTAATTTAGTCCCAACATATAAAAAAGACAGTCTTTCACTTTCACCCTTTGAATGCTGTCATGAACAATTATTTGGAATCAAGCTTTGACCAAGATTCCATGAGCCCAGAAACAGCCAAAGGCAAAGGAACCATGGACTCTATTTTAAAACTGATCAGCCAGCCACAGCATAATGAGCACAAAGGGACAGATCACCACATGAAAGAATTACGTTGTTTGCTGTTTTGTGTCTATTTTTTTTATAACTCTAGCTGCTTGGCAGCTCTCCTAGATCACAGCTTTGGGAAAGAAGCGTATCTCCCTGATGAAAAATGAGCTAACAGTGATCCCATTGATGGCCCACACGCCAGCTCTGTATGAGTCCATGGGTTTCACCCTGCACAAGAAACCCAACCAAACTGATTTCCTGAACAGAGAAAAAGGAGAAGAGGAAGTTGAGGAAAGTAAGCCAGGTATGTTTGCTCAGATGTAAAAGATACCTTCGTACAAGCAGAGTAACATTTCATCCTGACCACACGAAGCATGGTGTTTAAAATGCATAATCGAGCCTTCTTCGCTGCTTGCTCTTCACAGTGGGTTATAAATAAGCCCCGAGAAGGCCATGTGTTTCTACATTAGAAAAAGCAAATGACTGTATCATCAGTAAACTTGAGGAAAAGGTCATGACAAAAACAATAGTATTGGAAAATAACTTTGCCAGCTAAAAATAATCTCTCCCACCCTTAGCTTTTGTTTTCTTTTCTTCCCATTTCAGTACAATTTACACTATTTATTTTACTCTTGGCAACAGGCTCAAAGAAAAATTAGATCCATTTACTTTTTTCATATTTCAGTGTTTTCAAATAACAATAACAATCTTTTTCTTACATTAAACACATGGCAGAAAGTTTTGCCTCAGATTATATCAATTCATTTTAAAAATAAAGCAGTCCACTTGCAGGTTCTTAGGCAGTGGTATAGCATCTTCAGATGGTACTGCTCCAGCCAACAAACACACACCCAGAACTTACCAGAAGTCGGGCCCTGTCCTAGGTCCTAGGGATACAAGCTGAAGAAGCCATGGCCTCAGAATTTGATAGTTTATTGCAGCTACCTGAATCAGTGTCTTATTATCTTTGTGAACATAATGGAGAAGTGGTGGAAATAATCAAACACCAACCAATGCCACATCCAAAAATAATTCACGACAGTGTCATGCAGGGCCACTCATGCTACTGCACAGCCTCTGTTCCTCACTGGACCAGCAAGAGGGTAGAAGGACGCACCCCAGACCACAGGGCGGAAAAGGCCTAAAACAAACCCAATGATCTGCTGCTACACATTCAAGGGGGCGTCCTAGGTGGCGTTAGTGGTAAAGACCTGCCTGCTGATGGAGACATAAGAGCCACGGGTTAGATTCCTAGGTTGGGAAGATCCCCTGGAAAAGGGCATGGCAACCCACTCCAGTAAGCTTACTGGGAGAATCCCACAGGGTCACACAGACTCAGACACAGCTGAAGCCACCTAGCACACACGCACACACTCAAGGACTGGGTATACCTAATCTCCCAAACAAAGTACACATTCTTATATATGGAACTGTGATCAACTGTCAAGATAATTCTGCTTTGTTTGCTTTTAATTACCCATCTGCTAAGATTTCCAGTTTGCTTATTTTTCATATTTTGCCCTCCAGGGTTTAAAAATAGATTTTCTTACTTTTATATATAGTAACAAAGAGAATGATTTTAAATGGTTATGAAAACAATTACATATTTAAATGGGCCTAAAAAGAAATTTAATGCTTTCTGATCCTTCCAATGCAACCAGATTTCTTAAAATGGGCAAATGTTGCTAATTTTCCAAGCTGAGTGATGGGTACATGAGATTTCCTTATAATGTTCTTTTTCCATTTAAGAACCTTGATAAAATCTCAAGATAAAAAATACTTTAGGCAAACAGACCAGGGTTATCTTGAGCAAGTTACTTAACTCCACTAAGCCTGAATTTCCTCTTCTTTACAGAGACAATACAATTCCCTCTAAAGTGTACACCATTAGTTCTAAGAGAATGAGGAGATTCTAAGAAATTATGGATGACATTATTGTCCATGTGTTTCCATGAACACAACTCAAGATAGCAAGCCTGATAATAAGTGGACTCATCTCTCAATATAAAAGGCGTGCCATATTTTGGCTGCACACATATGTATATCGTCTCTTGGTCTCATGAAAGAGGGATAAGAAAATAAAATCCCATAAATTAAAAGTGGCTGTGGGAATTCCCTGGTAGCCCAGTGGATGGGAGTCCACCTGCCAAGGTAGGGGTCACAGGTTCTATCCCTGGTTTGGGAAGGTACCACATGCCACAGCTATTGTTGTGTACACCACAACTATTGAGCCTGTGCTCTAGAGCCTGAGAGCTGTCACTACTGAAGTCAAAGCACCCTAGAACTGGGGCTCTGCAATAAAAGAAGCTACTGCAATGAGAAGCCCAAGCACCACAATGAAGAATAGCCCCCACTTGCCAGAACTAGAAAAAAGCCCATGCACTAATGAAAACCCAGCACAGTCAAAAATTAATTAATTAATGGCTCAGATGGTAAAGAATCTGCCTGCAATACAGGAGACCCGGGTTTGACCCCTGGATCGGGAAGATCCCCTGGAGAAGGAAATGGCAACCCACTCCAGTATGCTTGCCTGGAGAATTCCATGGACAGAGGAGCCTGGCTGGCTACAGTCCATGGGGTCACAAAGAGTCAGACACAACTGAGCGACTAACATTTTCTTTCACTTTAATTTTTTAAAAAACTTTTTTAAAAACTGGCTGTGAACAAGGCAAATCATAGTAAATAATCTGCAATCTAAATTTGTAAGGATAGAGGCATTTCTCCTGAACAAGAAGACTAAAGAACTTGCAGAAATTTCTTGAGTAAAGAATTTGGTCTTGTTGGACAAAAGAGATCTTGAAATAACAGTGGTTCCATCAATTCTGGTTGAACATTGCTGGGTAAATGCAAGAATCAATGTTATAAAGAAAACTGCTTTACAAAATATGAAAAGGGAATGATTATGAAATGTAAAGCAAATTCAAGAAATGATGAGCAAATCTGTTAAATTATTGCCTGTTCCATTCTCAAGATGACTGAAGACAAAAGATACCTTGCAGAATACAGTGTGAACGAATCTCTTGGCTTGCTTTACTCCTTCTATTATGTTAGAAGCTAACACCACCTCCTGCTATCAGATGAGGAGGAGGACAACCTGATGAAATATACAGTCGTTAGCACTCATCAAGTGCTAACTGTTACAAAATTACTTCTGAGTTTTGTTGAGCAGTGAGAGGAAAGAGCCATCTATTTCCACAAAGTGCTTTGACAAACAATACTGAATACATCAAATAAGAATTTAAGGGAATAGACAGAAGGCAACGTAATTTGGTTCGCTAACAAGCTGAAATCTTGTCAGTTTCAGAGAGTCTACTAACTCAGTTCAATTCCACAAAAACTTACAGAACCCCACTATATCTTGGGCACCATTCTGGATCCCAGAAACTCAAAGAGGCACAAGCAGACACGGACCTTACCCTCGCAGAACTCTCAGTCTAGTGGATATGGACACTGGAGATTCCTGGACAACAAAACGTGGATAGGGGAGGGGGCATAATTGGAATTAGGGCTATAAGACTAGCAGAAGATCTTACATGTCATGGACAAATACCTCTAGGTATAGGACCAAACTTCAGGTTAGAAAGATCACTGTAGCATCAGTGTGGAAGAACCTAGAAGATGGTAAGAAGGAGATGAGAACACCAGTGGAACAGGGTGAGTTGTTAACAGCAACAATCCAGGGAAGCAATCATGAAGGTTCACACTTAAGCCAGATCACAGGGAAGGAAGGGAGGAGAGCTCTGTGCTACATTTAGGCAGTCAAGTGAGTGGGACTAGTAAGCTGATGGAACATGACTGCAACTAATGAGACCAATTTCTCTGGGAAATGTCTCATCAATTTATAGTCATGTCATATATAATGTATTACCGCTGAAAACCAGATTTAGATCAAACCAAAGGAGCACTTTATTTATTCCCACTGCTTCCTCAGCACACAGTAAGACCTTGACAAATATCCATGGAAGGAATCAATGAATTCTCCAAAACTGAATGAGTCACTATGAGTGAGAACTGGCAAATATTTATAAAAAGGCTTACATATAAAGAATGAGTCTATATGACAAAGGTATGCAGGTGAAAAACTTAACCTGGACCCCCATGTGATCAGTCACCTTAAGTTTCTCAGTCTCCTTTTTGCAATCTTTCCTGGGGGGAGTGTGGGTGGGATCCCTGGAGCAGTACCCCATCTCTTCAGGAATCATACTCCAAATACACACCAGTTCACAAGGAAAGACACTGATTGAAGTTTATAAACAGATTTCAGCCTTTCTCAATGGCAACATCTACATTCATTTCTCTAAAATATAGCATAATGGTAGGATAAATTGAAGAGTGACACAATAAGGAATAAAGAGAAAAACACAAATAATGATTTAGCTTCTGGATGTAGCTTAGAATCAGTCCTTTTCAGAACAACCCTTGATTCCTTCCATCCATAGACTAAGATATTACTGCAAAAGCAAGCAAAGGTACTACCTTAAAAAATTTATATATCTTCCCAACAAAGAGTAAGAATTCTTTAAACTTCTCGTCAGCTGTTAGGCCTTAGCACTTCTGCTGGTTCTAATAGAAAGATAAGAAACATGAAGGCTTTAGAAATCCTCGGCCCTGGGGAACGAAAGAAAGCATCTCTCTATCAGCTACTCTTCACCTCTCTTGATCCTCCTTATTGGAAGAGAATGGCAACTGAATGCTTTTCCTTTTAATCTTGCTTTATACCTAGAGGGATGTGTATTTTTAAAAAAACGCCTGACTCTTCCCATGCAGGTAAGTAATAACAGATTTTGAGAAACCATGTTATTTATTTTTTGTACTCAGGACAAGCCCGTGATCGTCTTCCATGAGTCCTACCTTGAGTGCAGAGAAAATGAAACTTCACCTACCAAAATTGCAGGTTTCACTGCCCTGCAGCACGCTGCCTTCCTCGCATTACTCCTTCTGCAGAATGTGCAGCAGATGTTTTTCACCTGATTTTTTTTTTAATATTCATTCATTTAATCTATTTATTTACTTTTGGCTGTGCTGGGCCTTTGTTGCCACAAGCCGGCTTTTCTCTGCTTGTGGCGAGCAGGAGCTCCTCTCCAATTGTGGTGCATGGGCTTCTCATTGAAGTGGCTTCTCTGGTTGCCAAACTCGGGTTCTAGGGCTCAAGGGCTAGTTGTGGTTCTTGAGCTCAATAGTTTCAGTCCCCAGGCTCTAGCGTACAACCTCAGCAGCTCTGGTGACGGGTCCTAGCTGTCCCACAGCATATGGGATCTTCCTGGACCATGGATCTAACCTGTGTTTCCTGCATTAGCAGGAGGATTCTCAATCACTGGACCACCAGGGAAGCCCCTGCCAGATTTAAAAAAAAAACAAGACAAAAACTAGTTACAAGAGAACAAAAGTGAGAGTCCCCTGAGGGCTGGAATTTTGTCTCTTTTGTTCACTGCTGTATCCCAAAGACCTAGAACCTGGCCCACTCAATAAACATTTTTTAAAGAAATATGTTATTTCAGTGTGGGGGAAATGGGAGCTTTTCATCCCTAATAAAACCTAAAGCTGGGAGAAAAGTGTTTAAAAGAAGGTTCCATAAAAGTGGGCTCTCTGATCAACACATATTTTATTTTGAACTCCCAAATATTTATAGTATGATTCAGTGTTTGTGGGCATTGTGTTTCTTTGGGTTAGAAAAATCGATTAATTCTAAAATCAACTATTTCTGTTTCCAAGCACTATACACTTCAGGTAGTTTGGAGCACGTAGTTGGTAAAGAATCCACCTGCCAATGCAAGAGATGCAAAAGACTTGGGGTTCAAACCCTGGGTCAGGAAGATCCCCTGGAGAAGGAAATGGCAAACTACTCCCGTATTCTTGTCTGGAAAACTCCATGGACAGAGGAGCCTGGAGGGCTGCAGTCCATGGGGTTGCAAGAGTTGAACATGACTGAGTGACCACGTGCACACTTCCCCACAGACTCAGCGGCATCCCACAGAAAGTCCTGAGCAATCAGACTCAGTACTTACTACAAGGCTGGCCTTGGCCTCTGGTATAGGGCTATAAAACACAAAAGGAAATACAAATGCTGTAAACAGTGGGTGTCCCCAAGATAAACAGTGTTTAAAAGGCTTCACCAAGAAATCTGATGGTCATATGCAAACATCCTTTCTGCATTCCCAGCATAAATCACTTCTCCAGAAAGCTCAGTTTCAGGGTCCTGAGTTAATCATTTGGCTGCAGTAAACACTGAAAGCAATCAATCTCACAGGCTTTGGAATTTGTGTAAAGACTTGTAGCCCTTACAAGCTAGTTTCTCTAGCCTGCATATTTCTAAATTTTTCTTTAGGAGCTAAAATTTAACTGAAGTGATACATCCAATCTTCAACCAAGGCTGCCCTTTGATCCAGCAAAGACCCAGCAGGCTCTTTAACCACAAAAAGAAGATGTTTTCTCCTTGAAATTACTGGCAAAGTAGAAACTCTTCATGGTGTCTAAATACTATTTAATGTTAAAGAAAGAAAAACTCAACATCTTGGATGAAATGAAATGTCCAGTCTATTTTTTCTGTCTGTGTCCTGGAAGATGCCAGCCTGTGGGATTTGATGGGAGTGTGAGGGCTTGGAGCTGGGAAAACCAATCAGATCCCCAATCTAACATACACAACCCTGCAGTTCCATTTTTATCTCTTTTGCCTGCTAAGTCGCCTCAGTCGTATCCAACTCTGTGAACCCTATGGACTGAGCCCGCCAGGCTCCTCTGTCTATGGAAATTTCCAGGCAAGAATACCAGAGTGCCCTCCTCCAGGGGATCTTTCTGACCTAGGGATCAAACCCACATCTCTTATGTCTCCTGCATTGGTAGGCAGGCAAGTTCTTTACCACTAGTGACACCTGGGAAGCCCTTCATCTCTTTTATATACTGGGAATTGTAAAAGACATTTCATTTGAAAAATAGGTTCCCTTTCTAAAAGAAGTATGAAAACTACTTATCTCGTCCAAAGTTCAGCACTCTCGCTTGAAGGCAGGCTAAAACTGACATTTCCATTTCCTTTGGGAGTCTGCGGACTCTTGAGATGGGCTTTATAAGCTCTGGGACTTTCCTCCTATCTGGGAAAAATGGCAAAGTTGCTGGATTCGGTCCCTGTGCTGAGTTGACTTGAAAAGAGAGTGAGCTGCATTATTGACCTTGAAAATTCTGACAGCACAGTACCTTGATTTTCTGCTTCATTATGTCCAATCTAAGGATTTGTCACTGACGTACCCAACTTCCCACTCACTTTTCCACGCTCCACTGAACCTGGGAGCCACGACCACAGCTCTGGCTTTGGCAAACACAAAAACACACACCTCACCTCAAACACCCAAGAGAGGTGCAGATGGTGAGAGCTAACAGCCCCCAGGCTGCCACCGGCTTGCCTTCCCAAGGTTGGAAAATTGAGCCTCCTCCAGAGGACACAAGTCTCAGGTGTGAGATTGACTAAATGCTTGTCTGGAAGTATATTATGTCAAGAAGAGAGGAAAGAATACAAGAAAACCAATAAAAGATGGAACATCCCTAACATTCAGAACTACCCAGCCCTTTAAAAGAAAGAATTCACTCTATGTAGTAATGCAAAAGATATCTACACACACACACACACACACACACACACACACACACACTTAACTGGAGAAGGAGATGGCAACCCCTTCCAGTATTCTTGCCTGGGAAATCCCATACACAGAGGAACCTGGCGGGCTACAGTCCATGAGGCCACGATGCGTCAGACACGACTTAGCACATAGGCAGCATGCATGCAAACATACACATATACACTACTCTCCCATTCAAAAAAAATATGTATCTATACATGCAGGAGTGTGTGCATATAGAAAATATCTAGGACACCCAAGATGGTGGCTCCTATAAAGAGTGAGACTGGAGGGGGTGTGCAGTGCATTGCACAACCTTTTTGTTCTGCTTAAATCCTTAACTGTGAGTATATAGTGACCCCATAATAATTTTGCAACATTTGCTATAAAGTCTAATATAGAAGACTGAGAAAAGCTAACTCCTCAGAAGCAGAATTTAAGAAGGAGAAGGAAGCAGTAATGCAAACCTAAAACTAGATATTTAAAAGCCAATTGCTTCTTTCCTGCCAAGGATGCTCAGGCTCTTAGGACAGCTAGCCAAAACATGGCACTCGCTGCGGTCCTCTCACGTCACAGGCGCCTCCTCAGCGCCACCATTTCCAGGACCATGCTGTTCCCAGTCACTCCCTTCTCTAAGAATTTGGGGGGGAGTCAAAAAAGAAAAAGCCAGCAGAATCGCAACACAGAAAGGAACAGCAACACTGACATGACTCTCCCCAAAGTGTGTGAATTACAACCTTTGAAAGTTTAAAAGAAGACTTCTCCAGCCCATGTGCTGTGCTAAGGTGCTCATTCTGCCTGACTCTTTGCAACCCCGTGGACTGTAGCCCACCAGGCTCCTCTGTCCACGGGATTCTCCAGGCAAGAATACCGGAGTGGGTTGCCATGTCCTCCTCCTTCAGGGGATCTTTCCAATCAAAGGATCAAACCCAGGTCTTCCATATTGCAGGTGGATTCTTTACCATCTGAGCCACCAGGAAAGTCCAAGAATACTGGAGTGGGTAGCCTATGCTTTCTCCAAGGGATTTTCCGGACCCAGGAATTGAACTGAGGTCTCCTGCATTGCAGGAGGATTCTTTTACCAGCTGAGCTACCACCAAAGCTCTCTCTACTCCCTATTTCAAACTAAAAAGGAATTATTCACAGGGGAGCTGGGTCCCTTCTGCTGCCCATCAGGAATGCCTCATTTCCAGTTGATGAAACACAAATCAGATGGATTTTGCTGGTGCATGTGTTCCTCCAGACACACTGTGTATTCATGGTCAATATAATTTGCAACAATAAACACTACTAAGAAAAGGATGGATCTCCTTAAAGATAAAATCAAAAGAGGCTGAGTTCAGGTCGAGCTATTGAGCATTAGTGACTATGGTCCCCAAATAAGCAGTGTTGATCACCAGAATTCTTCACATGGGGTGAACGTCATACTTTTAATATATTTTGTTATAAATAATTAAGAATACAAATACATAATTAATATCTATGTAGCCTATTAAAATCAGAGCATTAATCTAGAAATTCAAGAATGATTGCTATGGGACTCCCCTGGTGATTTAGTGGCTGACTTCACCTTCCAAAGCAGAAGGTGCGGGTTAGATCCCTGGCTGGGGAGCAAAAATCCCACAGGTTTCGCAGCCAAAAACCAAAACATAAAATGGAAGCAATATTGTAACAAATTCCATAAAGACTTTTAAAATGGTCCACATTTTAAAAATCTTAAAAAAAAAAAATAAAAGAATACTTACTAAGTCTCAATTCACTGATGATTTGATTTTTTTGGTTTTTAATTCTTACATGATTTCAACAAACTTGTTTAGAAAACTTTTGGGTTTTCATCTGTTTTCATCTTTTGTATTCTAGGTTGAGATGGATGAGAAAGTATTTAAGCCATTCAATTATAATATTATATTGAGCTGTTTTACCATATAATGTTGTTTTAGCTGAAATTTAAACAAAGATCTGGCTATTTTCCTAGGCTTCACTAGTTAATAGCTGTGTGGTCTTAGACAAGTAACAGCCTTTTTTTAAGCTTAATTTCTTCATCAATAAAATTAAAAATTTTAATCAGGTGATCACTAGACCACTTTTCAGCTCTAACGATTCTCCACTAGCAGCTTACTTGCCAGTTGGAGGAAAAAAAACAGTCATTTCTCTGCTCTTTCAAACTAGCAAACCAAAAACCACAAATAACTCTTCATTTCTAGAAGCTGTTCACGTTTTACAGAAGAGAAGGTCTTAAAATTCATAGTGAAGTAATGACAACTTCACCACATACCATGCCAGATAAATTAGTTCATTTTAATTTTTATATCCAGGGTCATCTCCAGATTGGACTATCTCCACACAACATGTCAGGAAAATTCTTACAATGAATTAGATTCAAGTTAAATTTTCTGGAAAGCCCAACCCAGGAAAGCATCACAAAGATCAGGTAACCAAACAGCATAGCAGGCAAATTCTCCAATCAATGCTCAGCTTTCCTCAGACACAGTCTCACCGTGTGATCGAGCATCCCTAAACTCGAGTGAGTGTCCCTAAACTCTCAATAATAAAACTGACACAAAACACGTACGTACGGCCAAGACTGAGCAAATATCCTGTCTAACACCATCCTTGGAGCAGCTCTATAAGACAGACACCATATCCAGATTTTAAACACAAGGGAACTGAAGTCGAGAGACTACATTTTATCAAACACTGCATACCTAGAAAAGGCAGAACTAGAAATGTGAGCTCGCAATCTTTGACATTCTCTGCTTTCCCTACAAGCTTCAGCTTCTACCTGCCATTAACCTCCCTCAGAGTCAGGTCTCAGGTCTTCTATATGTGTTATCACCTTTTAAGCCAGATGTGCTAAGTGGTATTATTCTCTCCATTTTACAGATGGAAAAATTGAGGCTAAAAGAGGAGCCATGACTTCCCTCTAGAAATAATGGCAAAGCTTGGAAGGAAAGCCAAGCTTTACAATGATGATTGATTCCAAGCCTGTGTGGGATTTACCATTGTGGAATAAGGCCTCCCTACCAGGAACTTGGTTTCCTGACTATTAATTTTCTCTGTGAAAAATTACTTTGTCAACTCGCAATGTATTTCTTTCTTTAAGATGGAGGTCAGATTTTTACAAGGTGTAAACTCTTCAAATTGACCCCCAAAATCACACCTTCTTCACCTTTGGATCTAAAGGACCCTAAACAATGCCAAATAACAGTGGTCAATTAATTTGTGCTGAAAGACTTGATTAACAATGAAAACCAGCCTGTACCACTGTAAGCCTTAAATCTTCTACTGAAAAAGTTATCCTGCTTTGGGAATTAAAAGAAAGAAACAATGAGTAGGTGAATGAATGAATGAATGTTTTGTGGGACCCACATTCTAGTTGGTGATTAAGGAGAAACTTGTTTGAAGAACAGAATAAAACACAATGGAAACGGAAGTACTTCTCCATTCATTTCTAAAGAAACCTAATACCCTGTTTGATCAAGCAGAACTAAATCATTAAGTTAAGTCTGTTTAAAAGGTGAAAAGTGATCTTGGGGATTTGTTTGTAATAAATGTTTGCTGTATTGAGTCAAAGATCACCGGTGTCTTGTTCGGCAAATGTCATCCTTCTTATTCTCCAGACGAAGGTCCACCTATGACCACACATCACAAGAGGCCCTAGGAAGAAAACTCCAGCCCTGACTGAGTCCTAGTTTTACTCCCTGTGGGCATCTGTGGCACTAGGATCAGCAGCTCTCCTTCAGGGTAACCAAATCCATTCCTTTCTCCCTCCTCTTCCTGCATTTACTCCCTTCTTGTTTCCTCTCTTGTCCCCTTAAATACTTTAGAAAGGCAACCTGCAGAAATAAAAATCATTGTGTTAAGTCTTGCAGTGAAAAGAACAGGTGTTTACCTCCACTTTTTCCTAAAGACCCACCCACTAAAATGAAAGAAAAGAGATAAAGCCATACAAATCCTTATCAAAGGGAAGAGGGAAAAATTACAGTGGATGATGGAGCTCACAATGTCTAGACTCAGGAAGCAGACAGACAAATAGTGACTGACATCTGAGGTTTCTCAGCTTTAAGTGCCTCTAAGGTGGTGGTCAACATTGCAGAGCCCTGGAAAGGCTGCAAGTGAGAGCTACCAGCTGCTACCTCTGACCACCCCCACACAACCCTGATGGAAGAAAGATTTAACTCGTGAAGAGGCTGAACCAGAAATGCTCTGAAGCAGGCACTACCAAGCATAGCTGAGTGGAACATCTTATGAAAAGGGAAGAAATAAGTGAAAGGCTGAATACTCAATGGGGAGCCCACCAGCCCCCATCCCCAGAAATAATTCCAGGTTCCTTTGCAGAAAGATCTGAAATCAAATGACAGAGAGAATGGGAGAAGAGAAAGGGGAGGATGGGGGAAAATAAGGGAGAGGTAGAGATGAGGAGGGAGAGGGGGACGGGGAGAAGGAGAAGCAGGAGGAAGTGGAGGAGAATGGGAAGGAATTGCTTCAAAATATTCACTACAGAGGAATTTGAAGGGATAGGAAGGTAGCAAATATGGTTACATTGTATTAATCCCAACTTAATAACTGTTGAGGCTAGTGAACACTGAGGCTCACTCGCCTCATGACTTTTTGTATGTAATTTTCCATAATGAAAAAAGGTTTTCAACGATAATAATGGGAGCGTGGGAAGGTGCTACAGAATATGAAGAAGGATCCATGGGATATGTGTGTATATAAGAGAGAACTACGTACTGATCTTCTATGAAAATCAATAGATGCTATCTATACCTTAAAAAACAAAATCAAGAAATAGCAGCATAACTATGATATTTTGCAATGTGGAAAAATATGCCTGAAGAAACAACTGAAAGTATTAAAAGTGGCTGCTTCTGGAGGGTGACAGAACCTGTGGAGAGGGGTGCTGTTTTTCACTGCAAGTCTTGTTTCACTATTTGTATTTTAAGACTATGCACATTATTTTGCTAAATGAACACAGCAATTAAAAATAGTTGTGCTACAGTGTTTGGAAAGGGGGTGCATTTTAAAAATATCTTTTAATGCAGTTCTTTTATAGCTTTTTCAATAACAAAAACATAAAAATCTTTGTAAACTTTAAAGTACTTTATAAATTGAAGTTGTTGAGCTCACTGGGGATGCTGACTTCCAAAAGAGACCTGCATGTATCCACAGTGTGATTTCTGGACTTCTAAGTGTTAGTCACTCAGTTGTGTCTGATGCTTTGTGACCCGATGGACTGTAGCAGGCCAGGCTCCCTTGTTCCTGGAACTCTCCAGGCAAGAATACTGGAATGGGTTGCTGTGCCCTCCTCCAAAGGATCTTCCTGATCCAAGGATAGAACCCAAGTCCCTTGCTTGGCAGGTGGATTCTTTAGTACTGAGGCACTTTCAGAATAGGTTAAGATAATTAAGTGAAGTTTATTTTAAAAGGTTATGCCTTATGTTGGAGACAGTATTGGAAATGGATACACTTATACTCTGTTGATGTTGATGACATTATAACATAACACACTCTTTCTGGAAGATAATCGGGCAATAAATATAGGAAGCCTTAAAAATCATTATTTTTTCCTCTCAGCAATTTCACTCTCAAGTATTTATCCAAAGGAAATAATCAGGGATTTGCACAAAAATGTGGTTACAAGAATGTTTATTATAGCCTTGTTTATAACAGCAAAAATGTTACAAACAATCTAAATGTCCAAACACAGGCAACTCATACACTTGAGTAATTTAGGTCATGTGGTCATTAAAATAATACAATAGGAAAAAAAAAGAATTCAATAGAAAGATATTTAATGACATGGGAAAATAGTCATCACACAATATTAAGTAGAAAAAAAAAGATTACAGAATACACATCATCACATTTTTATAAATATATGTAACTCTATAAGCAAAGAAATGAGCTTCAAAGAATATACACCAAAAACAACTGTTATCTGGAATTTGAAATATTTCCAGTAAATTTCCTTTTATATTATGTGTATTTCATTCAGTGAACACATGTCATCTTATAATGAAAAGAAAGGTACGAAGTTGTTTCTTTTTAAAGCTGATTAAGAATATAGGGCTACAAAAGTACTGATTTTTTAAATGTTGTGTACATACATTAATGTTTAAAATTAAGAAATAGGGGAAAAAAAGGTAATGATCAAGCAGCAATGTCAATTTTGGAATGTATTTGTTGGCCGAAATAATAATTCTTCAAAGTCAAAGAATACAGTATCATCCGAGGTTTATCAATTTTTCTAATCTTTCTAAAACATTTTGACATTATTCATTCATTTTGAATGTTTGCTTCTATTTCATTAACACCTGTTCCCATATTCATTCTTTTCTTCCTTCTATTTTCTTTAGGTTTCACCTATTATTCTTTTCTAAAACTTCTTGAGATTTTTTTAGCCTTTTTTAAAAGTTTTATTTACATATATTTTAAAGTTTTTAATTTCTCTTTATTCAGTGCTTTAGCTGTACTTTATAGAATTTTTATCATTCTGTTCAATATTAATCTTGCGATTTCTTCTTTGACTTACTATTTAGAAAAACATTGATATTTTCTAAAATATTTGAGAATTTTCTATGTTGCTTTTGTTAGTAATTTCTAGCTTTATTTTCAGTACCCAGAAGTGTATTTTTTGGATTTTAATTCCTTGGAAATTAAAATGTGCTTTATAATGGTACATGTTCATTTTTGGCAAATGTACAGTGTACATTCAAAAGAAATGCATATTTTTCAGTTGTGTGTACTAGTCTATGTATTGTATATCACTTAAGCCAGGTTGATTAATTTGTTCAGATATTCTATATCCTCTGATTTTTTGTCCACTTATGTATCAATTATCATCAAAGTTATATTAAAATCTTCCATTGTCACTGTGGGTTTGTCTGTGTTTCCTTGCCATACTTCCAATATTTGCCTTATATATTTTGAAGTCATATTATTAGGTATATACACATTTAACAGTGGTATAGATTCTTGGTGGATTAACCTGTTTATCATTATGAAATGCTGTTCCAAGAAATTCTTCTTGCCTTAAGATAGCATAGCTATACTGGCTATCTTTTGTTTAGTATTGTATGATTTTTCACTTTCTAAACTTTTACTTTCAATGTTTTGGAATTTTTATATTCAAGATGTGGTCCTTGTAAGCACCATATACTCACATTCTATTTGCTTACTTTTCCAGGCTGATAATCTTTACCTTTTGGTGGAAGGCTTTAATATTTTATATTCAATGGAATTAAATACATATTTATGTTTAAATTTTCCCTCTTGCTATATGCTTTACATTTGCTCTTCTTTCTCTTCTGCCTTATTTTGGATTTATCAAGAATTTTCATTATTCTATTCCCCTCCCCTTAACTTTCTTGTTAGTTATTCATTCCTTAACTATGCTTTTAGTTGATACCCTAGAAATCACAACATGCATTCCTGACCTAGCAAAATCTAACTTAAATTAGTGTTTTTACTACTTCCTAGATCACACAAAGATTTTAGAATGTTTTTTGCTTCATTTAATCCTCTCCCAAACTATGTACTATTTTGGCTGTGCTTTTTAATTATATATATATTTCCTTTTTGCATAGTCAATAATCATTTAGATTAACTCACACATTTACCATTTACCAGTTTTTTTTGTTGTTCTTCTTCATTCCTTCCTGTATCCCTGAGCTTCCCTCTGATATAATTTTTCTACTGCTTGAAGAATATTCTTTAGTATTTTGGTTAGTATAGATCTACTTACAATAAATTCTCTCAGTTTTGTCTGAAGATATCCTTTTTCACCTTTAAGTTTGAAGGATTCTTTTTGCTAGGTATAGAATACTACACTGGCAGTTATTTTTCTCCACATTTTGAAAACATCTTTTCATTATTTTCTGGCTTTCATTGTTTCCTCTGAAAAATCTTCTTAGTACCTTGTTTCTCCTTTCAAGGTAATGTTATCTTTATTCTCTGGCTAATTTCATGATTTTCTCTTTGTGTTGGTTCTCAGTACTTATACTAAGATTTTTGTCCTTTATCTTGTACAGAGTCCAAAGTCCATGCTTGATCTCGCTCAGCTAGTCTTCAAACGCTGTTTTCCTGTTCCATCGCTCCTCTCCTTCTGGGACACCAATTACACAAATGTTGCAGCTTTCACCAGATCTCACTTATCTTTTATACTGCTTACTCTATTTTCCTTTCTTCTTGCTCACTGTGTTTCAGACTAAATATTTTCTTCGGCTCTTTCAGTTCACTACTTCACTCTTCAACCATGTCATATGTGTTAAAGCCACTAAATGTTCTTAATCAGTTGTTTTATTCAGTTAATTATATAACTTTATTTGGTCCTTTTCCTTAGTTTCCAGTTGCCTACTATAATTCTCAGCCCTACCTTTTAATTCCTTGAACATGTTAATCATTGTTGTAAAGACTATGATAGTCCCATTACCTGAAACCCTGGTGGGCCTTTTCCTATCTTTTTTTCCTTTATAATTTTCAGTTACAGCCTGTCTTCTCATATACCTGGCTATTGCTACCTGAGCAGAGAACAATTTTTATGTATTTTTTTTTAAACTAGTAGAGTTCATTAGAAACTCTAGATGATGCTATCTTCCTCCAGAGAAGAATAATTTCACTTTTGGCAGGCAGCTAGTCTAATGGTACCAATAATTTTTAAACCATTCTAATCCAACCAAGGATTGACCTGATTCATAGCTCAGCTTCAGTCTTTGTGGGACTGGTCTATTTCCTGCTTATTCTTGCTTCTAGGGTGCAATCGTTCAAGCTCTCAAATGAAAGTCTGGGGAATTTACCAGCCATGCTGCCACTTTCAGACATTTCCTCACCTGTATCTTGGTCCTATAAGTTACTATCCTAATAGCTCTCCTAACACCTTTAATCAAAATGTTTTTCATATTTTGTACATATTTTCCAGTTGTTTTCAGCAGGAGAATAGTTTAAAATAACATTGTCCACTATTGCCAAGAGAACTCACTCACCTAACAGGTTCTTAACATTAAATCCCAAGTAAATGTTTTTATCTTTCATAACCAACTTCAAATCAGTGCTGGACCATAATAAGTTAAATACAGGTGAAAAGGATGGTTTGACTGCTCTAGCGATGTCAAATATCAACTTCCATGAAAACAGAATTTCCTCTTTAAAAAAATCAAAAAGAATCTTTCAGCCAACGTCCAATGTTTTATCTGTGGCTCTAATGTGTGACCTTTCTAAAAACCATTTCTACTCTCAAAAGAAAATAGAAAATACAAATATCTTTTTTTTCTTGCAAGTAGTTTACATCATTACAAAATTTGAGACCTGTAGATGACTTTAAAGGTCTTCTACCTCAACACTATCATTTTACAAACTAGGAAACTGAGACTCAGAGAGGTGAAGTAATTGGCTCATGGTTATACTAGTTCTTAAAAGAGCTAGAAAACTAATCTAGTTTGACAGTACATTGACAGTATTTCAATACACATAATTACATTGCCAATAATTACATTGACAGTATCTCAAATGAAAAAAGCACAACTTCAAAAAAAGTTTATTAAAGAGATAAGTAAAATGGAACATAATCAAACCCAACCATAACCAATTACAATATTTGGACCTAACAAGAATCCTTATAAACAAACCAAGAACAAAATGGAGACAGAAATTCAAACATGACTGAATATCTGAGTTATAAAGGAACAATTAATTATGTTAGATATGAAAATGTTATTTTGACTATATTTTTAAAAGAGTCACTATCATTTACACACACATCTTAAATATTTATTGATGAAACGATAAAGCAAATGGATCTACTTTAAAATAATACAAGATGGGAAGAAGCATGTGACTAAAGTGATTAAATACACTGGCCATGAGTCTCCAAGTGATGATAATATATAGATATTCATTACTTTAATCATCTGTAATTGGTTGGAATTTTCCATAATAAACAGTAAAAACAGAATTAGAAAGAAAGTGAAAGGTTCATCAGTTATTTTTTTTTAATCAAAAAAGAGTTGCCAGTTAAATAAGTTAAAGAGGGCTAAAAGTCAGATCCAATACAGTTTAATAACTATCTCTGCTGCTGCTGCTGCTAAGTCACATCAGTCGTGTCTGACCCTGTGCGACCCCACAGAGAGCAGCCCAACAGGCTCCTCCGTCCCTGGGATTCTCCAGGCAAAAACACTGGAGTGGGTTGCCATTTCCTTCTCCAATGCATGAAAGTGAAAAGTGAAAGTGAAGTCGCTCAGTCATGTCCAACTCTTCGCGACACCATGGACTATAGCCTACCAGGCTCCTCCGTCCATGGGATTCTCCAGGCAAGAGTACTGGAGTGGGTTGCCACTGCCTTCTTTAAATAAATATCTCTAGATAAAAAATTTCAGTCAACGGAATAGATGCTTTAAGTAGTAACTTGTGCAACCTATAAATTAAGCAAGAGGCAAGATAATACATTATTTAGCATAATTCAACCTGCTTTTTAATATTTGATCACATAAGTATTAATAATATTGTTCCTAGAACTTTTTTTAAAATTTCAGCTTCATTGAGGTATAATTGACAAAACTGTAAGATATTGGACGTGAACATCATGGTGATTTTATATACATTCGAATTCTAATAGTAAAGAATCACCTGTCAATGCAGGAGATACAAGAGACATGGGATCAATCTCTGGGTCGGAAAGATTCCGTGGAGTAGGAAATGGCAACCTGCTCCAGTATTCTTGCCTAGAAAATCCCATGGACAGAGGAACGGGGTGGGCTACTGTCCATGGGGCTGCAAAGAGTCAGACACAACTGAGCACACACAATATACATTATGAGAGGATTTCTCCCATCTAGTTAATTAACACATCCATAACCTCACATATTTACCGTTTTGGTTTTTTTTTTCGGTGAGAACATTTCAGTTTTTAGTATATTTCATTTTACAATACAGGGTTATCAACTATAATCTTTCTTTAAATCTAGAAGAAATTATTTATGCTAACTCAGCACACGTTGTTTGGCACATTATTTAATATTCTACAACCCAGACTCTTCCCTACTAACAAACCATCACCAGTGTGGATGCTGGCCACGCTGATGGTATTTCAGAATCCACATAAGACTTATTAGAGAAAAAAGGATAAGTTGGGGGAACTAGGAATTAGAAGGTAAAAATGAGTACCAAGATAAAAACCAATTAACACTGTCCTAGGTCGCCTGTAAACTGCTCTTTCACACCTGAATATATCTTAAAAGTCATACCTTGGGGATAAGGGGCAGAGATCAAATAAAAAATAGGAGAACTTTTTCAGAAAATGATTTTATCATACATCCCATCAAATATTCCCTGCTTAATCAGTCATCTGCTAGGTGTTCATTATTGGTTATGCCCCACATTCCTTCTAAATTCCACTGTATTCTTGCTGATATTCCTGCTCTTCAGACTGTAAATCCAGTACCTGCCTGCCTCCCCATCTGTCTGAGGCTGGCACTGTGCTAACCCCTGTCCAGTGACTGTCTGCAGAAGGCAGCCCACTATCTTGGCAGTCAGTGAGGAGGGATGACTTATTTCCGAAGAACACTGCACCATTTTCCCAATCTAGGCAAGCTGTGAACTGGGGAGCTAGATCATTCTCATTTAAATACATAGAGGGCTCCTCTGTCCATGGGATTGTCCAGGCAAGAATACTGGAGTGGGTTGCTACTTCCTCCTCCAGGGGATCTTCCCAACACAGGGATTGAACCCTCGTCTCCTGCATCTCCTGCATTACAGGTGGATTCTTTACTACTGAACCACCGAGGAAGCCCAATTTAAATACACAGATGTACAGATCTGCATATGCACGTGCAAGCACATACACACACACAGTCGTTGCTTATAAATCCCAGGGACCGGAAACTACAGAGATCCTCAGTATTCGGTATTTACTTGTTGAATATCAGACTTACTCTTTATTAACTACAGCTCAATAACAACTTAAATAATTTCAGCTGACATTTATCAAATGCTTGTCTGATATAAGGGAGCCATTGCGCTAAGTTCACGGTCCCACTTTATCTCATGCACATTCATTTCCTCATGCACACATTTATCTCACTCAGTTCTCATAACAATCTTAGGAGATAGGTACTAAAGCTATCCCCCCATTTTCTAGCAAGAGAAACTGAGGTTCAGAGAGATTAAGTCACCTGTCCGGGGACACACAATGGTAACAGAGAATTACTATGTAATAGTTGCGATTTTTATCAAGGCTGAAAACCCAATCTCATTATAAAAACAAGCAGTAAGTGCAAGAGTTAAAAGAAATTGCATACCCTTGCGGATATATTCCTCTACACACATCCTGGATGAATGTCTGGGCTTACCTGTAATACTGCTGATCCCTGGCTTACTTTTCCCCAACCTCTTGACCACATCCTCACCAGAAATTGGCATGGAGCCCTCCAGAAAGAATACAACTCAGCTCCTGCTCTCTATGGCCATCCTTAAGTTTTTTAGCTAAGCTCCACAGTTGTGTAAAATTAAAATATAGACCATGATGGTGCTTATCAAATGCAATGAACAATATCGTTATTTGAAATGACAGCAGCTGAGGGCTAAGTGATACCAATACAAGTGAAAGTGAAGCTCTTTGCAGGCAGGGATGGAAGGCAGAACTGCCCACCAGCCTAAGACCACCTGCAAAAGGAAGACAAGTGCCCAGTGGCAGAACCCAAGGTTGAAAGCTCTTTCCTTAGATTAAACTAGTGTATACTGCATGCACACAGACCCTGATAACAATCAGAATCTATTGGCCAATTACTACTACAAAAAAACCATTTATCCAGCCTTATCTATATAACATATCCCTAAGCATTTTATATAATTATCTCTATGTATTGGGTTATTACTATATCTCACAGATAAGAATCTGGACACAAAGAGAGCTTTAGTAACGTGCCCAAGGTGACATGTAGACAGGGTTAGAACCCAGTTCAGCTTAACTCCAAAGTAAATGTTATTAACCACCACTCACACCACAACACATGTCCCCAGTCCAGGTGTGAAGCTCAGCTCTCCTTCAGAGAGAGAATACAGACATCCACCAATGCCAAAACCACACACACCAGACATGGGGCACCTTCCATGGAGCTCAATGGAGCTCCCATGAGCATCAAGTTTCCCTTGTCAATTATCTCCAAGAGAGGATATGGTTTTCAAAATCAAGCATTCTCTCTTCTATGCTTTTAAGCTTGAGAGGAGAAAATATATACACATATATATTTATATGCATACAGATACATGTACATAATTAAATAAGCTATTTTACTTAGCATGTGGGCTTCTTGGTGGCACAGAGGGTAAAGAATCTGCCTGCAATGCAGGAAACCCAGGTTCGATCCCTGGGTCAGGAAGATCCCCTGGAGAAGAGAATGGCAACCCACTCCAGTATTCTTGCCTAGAGAATCCCATGGAGAAAGACTACAGTCCATAGGGTTGCAAAGAGTCTGACATGACTGAGCAAAGTTTTCACTTAGCACTTAATGAGTAAGAATTATTGGTTCTAATTCCCTGGAACCAATAGAGCCTATGGAGAGCCTTTAAGCATTTTACTGTGGCCATGTAAAGGGGTGGCATCAGACTCTATCACACACTTCACATCTTTTCTGTATCTGAGAATAGAAAATGAGCCAAAGGACTATAAAAGCCCTTTAAGTATAGTCCAGTCCTATTTGGACTCAGAAAAAACCTTTGCTGGGTAGGTGACATGAGAGGCTTCTTAGGGCAGGAGTTTGAGATATGACAATAAGTCTAGTTCCTTTGGGGAGTTGTTTTTTTTTTTTTGCTGGGAATTTTTCTTCCAGATGGCTCAGTGCCAATGGCCCCCAGCCTGTGTATGCTGGTGCCCACCCCTAGGAGGGCCTTCGGGTGGGCTCTTAATTCCTCATGAGGTCCCATTCACCCCCAACACCGTAGCATTCAGCATAGAGCTGCCACATAGCAAGTATGCAAAAACCAGTTCTTGAACAAAGAAACAAATGGGGTGGGAGGCAACTGTAGACTGAATTTTTGTGTCCCCCTACAAAATTCATATATTGAAACATAATCCCCAGGTGACAGTATTTAGAAATGGGGTCTTGGGAAGTGATTAAATCATGAAGACAGAGCCCCCAGTACAGAACTAGTGGGACTTTCCTGGTGGGTCAGTGGCTAAAACTCCATGCTCCCAAGGCAGGGAGGCCCAGGTTCAATCCCTGGTCATAGAACTAGAGCCCATATGTTGCAACTAAGACCCAGCAAAGCAAAATTTAAAAGGAAAAAAAAAAAAGAACAGAATTAATGTCCTCATGAAAGAGGCTTCAGGGACAGCCCTGGCCCCTTCCTCCATGTGAAGTAGGAACTAGGACAGTCTCACCAGAATCTCTTGGTGCCTTGATCTGGAACTTCCAGTATCTAGAACTAAATTCCTATTGCTTATAACATGTATTTAATCAGTTATACATGAGGTATTCTCTAAGAGTAGCCCAAATACAGTGACTGAAGCCCACACATGGGAGAGTTATTTCATGACACCACCTCCCTAGCCCTTCCCTTCCAAAGTATCAGCTCCAGGAAGCCCTGTGGGGACTCTTACCATGGCAGAGAGGAGCAGGGCATCACCGGGGCAGCAGGTCTTCCGTCCCCAGAAGCTACTACTCCAGCTTAAGTGTTTACTCCGCAGGCATGGCCTTCCACAGGTCACATAGTGTCTCTGAGCCTCTTCCTCATCCAGGAGCTGGCGAGATTAAGCTGGGTGCCATCTAGAGTTCTTCCCAACTCTAAATGCTAGAATCCTACTGTCCACAGGATGAGTTGCAGTGCAACACCTCCCGCCCTGGGTTCCTCTGGCTCTTAGTTAAAAGAACATAAGTTGCCGATCCTCATTACTCACCAATTCCATATTTGCAAATTCACCTACTGGCTACAATTTATTTGTAACCCCCAAATCAATACTTACTGTGCTCTCATGGTCGTTCAACTATATGAAGAGAGCGACAAGAAATTTGGGTCACCTGCCGTTACATTCCCAGCTGAAGTCAAATAAGGGGACTCTCTGCCTTCTTGTTTCTGATCCCAAACTATAAGCAAGGGTCCTTTTTTGCAGTCTATTTAGAGCCACATTCTTCACATTTCTGTACTTTTCGTCAGTGATTCTGCAGTTTAAATGCCCTCCGAGTGTAGTGCTGAGGCACTATCTGGGGTTCCTAAGCTTAAAAACGCTGTGATGGTTCTCAGGAAGGAAATATATGTTAGATACTCTTTATTAAGGCATGAGTTACACTGCTGTTGGTCATAAGTTTAGTGTTAATGGATCAACAGTGTATGTTAAACAACAAAAACACACATAAAACAAGTTTCTGTGTTGATCAGCTGATGAAAAAGTGATCAGGAGTTCACAGAAACCCAGGTTCATTGTTTGCTAATTTACTATTCATGGCTACTTTATGCTGCTGCTGCTAAGTGGCTTCAGTCGTGTCCAACTCTGTGTGACCCCACAGACCGCAGCCCACCAGGCTCTGCCGTCCCTGGGATTCTCCAGGCAAGAGTACTGGAGTGGGTTGCCATTGCCTTCTCCAATGCATGAAAGTGAAAAGTGAAAGTGAAGTCGCTCAGTCATGTCCAACTCTTCACGACCCCATGGACTACAGCCTACCATGCTCCTCTGTCCCTGGGATTTTCCAGGCAAGAGTACTGGAGTGGGATGCCATTGCCTTCTCCCATGGCTACTTTATAGAATATAGTGAGAACTGGCTACATATCCTCAGACTAGCTTCCATATACAGTTGAGTAGAAATGAAATAGCATCTCCTAGAGTTACTCAGTGCACAACATGCCCAACCATATGCGGCAGCATATGAGATAGGATCTAGTTGGAATGGATATTACCAAAAAACAAAATAGAAACTCCTATCCTTAATATACCCCAAATTTAAAAAGCTTTCAGAATTAGTCAGTGCTCAGGATGAAATGACTGTCTATGGGCTCCTTGACATGGTATACCCACCTGGAAGCCTGACTGTCTCCTGGAATGCCTTTCCTCCATTCCTCTTATGCTTACATCGGCATTCTGCGTCTTAGAAGAAGCAGCCCAAGTGTTTCTAAGTGTCTTGCTCAGATCGGTTTGTAACTGTCATTAATAATTGCAGATGGTGCCCCCATGAGAAAGCTCTCCACAAATCCACTGCAGAGACACAGGGCAGTAACCGTAAATAATTCATGCATGCACCTGAAACCCCTACTAAGAAGATATGCTGGGAGAGTTACTGAAAGAAGAGAGAATACAAAAGCAGGAAAAAGGGAAAATGAAAAGAGAAAAATCAGGAAGAAAGAGAATGAAAGAGAAAGACTGAGTATAAAATAGTAAGAGTTTTAGAAATAAATGGCACTTGCGAAAGGCATCAGCAACATAGATCAAAATTTGTTTCTTTTGTGAGTGTGGGCAGGGGCTTTTGGCTTTTACAATATGCTTTGTTACTGGAGGTCTCAAATATATAGTCAGTCTAATCACACTGCTCATGGTCTAACAATTTCATACAAATAAACCCTGCCAGCATGCAACTGTCCTTTGAGGATGTCAAAATTTGGATAAAAAAGATCATGCTCCTTAGACTCAACTCAGACATGAGGGCTCAAATCCCATTCATACCACTAAGTCACAATGGCTCAGTGGGTAAAAAACCTGCCTGCCATGAAGGAGACACAGGAGATGTGGGTTTGATCCCTGAGTTGGGAAGATCCCCTGGAGAAGGAAATGGCAACCCACTCCAGAATTCTTGCCTGGAAAAATCCCATGTTCAGAGGAGCCAGGCGGGTTACAGTCCAAAGGGTCACAAAGAGTCAGACACGACTGAGTGACTAACCACTGTCTGCATACCACTAAGCTAAAGGCTGTCAGTAAGTGGTTTAACTTTTAAACTTCAGATTCCTCTACCACACAAATGAAATAGTGCATATAAAAGCACTTACTACCATATATAGGATATGGAAAATGTCATTTATTAGCTTGATATAGTAAATGATAACTCATATACTGATCTCGGTCACATGGGGCTTTAAATCAGTAAGTAAAACCACAGCATAGAACACGTCTCCCAGAAACCCCTCTGGAGTTATCGATCATGAAAGGAATGATCCTGGCAGAAAAAAGAAGAGAGAACAGCAATTTTCTTGTGAGTGTCTCAGGCTTTCCACTTTTCTTCTCTCATAGCTAAGTAATGGATCAATGACTTCCCAGAGACCAAATCTAATCCTACAAGTGAAAATAATGTGGTTACAGGCACAGCTCTTGGAAGCCACAGTGCTAACGCACTGTCATGAAAAGGAGGAACAAGTGACAGGGAAATAAACTTGAGAAAATGGGCAGCAGATGAAGGAAAAAACCTCTAGGGCCAAAGTCTCCACCATGAACAGCTCAGGAAGAAAAAATTAAGAATTTGGAGGCCCAGAGACAGCACTGCTACTCGTAACGTGTCCAGCATCTCTTAAGAGCTCAGAATACATATCATAAGACCTGCTTCCCATAATGGTAGAAAGAGTCTTCTTGGTTATGATCTATAGGAACCTGGCCCAGAGCCCACACTGCATGAATACCTATAATGGAATCCTGACTTTGAAACAATCATTCTGAGGAAAGGAATCACAGTAAACATCATTAAAAGGAAAGAAAGAAAAACACTGGCATCAGCATATCAGAGAATTCCAGCCCTCCCGAGACACAGTTCAGGAATCTTCCAGGTAAAATACTGAAAACACATGCAAGATGAATGAGGTTTAGAAAAAGAAAGAAAGAAAAGAGGCCAATATGGGGCTAAAGGACTAAAGATACATTGTTTTTCTTATGTCATCATTGATAAAGTGAGTCAACCTGTTCTTTCTCTGTTTGAAACATAATGGACTTAGGGGCCTTGAAAGGATGTTTGGGGTTAGCTCTAACCTGACTATGAATTCTCAATATATACCTATGGTTTTTAAAAGATGAGACAGTTAAGGTGGGAATAAGAGGGCAACCTACTCCAGTATTAATGCTTGGAGAATCCCATGGATAGAGGAGACTGCTGGGCTATACAGTCCATGGGGTTGCAAAGAGTGGGACATGACTGAAGCGACTTAGCACACACAAGAGTTGTCCACATAAGTATAAGATGGGTGTGAGATCATAGCACCACTTCCTTCTCCCATCTTGGGCATTACTAAGGTCTTGGTCACCTGACACATCCTCTGCTGTCCGTTTAGCAACAACCCCACTGTGGACCCCTCATCTTCCTCATCCATGTATCTTCTCTCATAAATCCTCATGTATCTTCTCTCATAACTCCCCACAAGCCAAAGTGGATCCAACCCAAAACCTGATCTCTCAGGGTTGCTACACACAATTAGACAAACCTCACATACCCCTACAATGACTCCACTTCCCATCACAACCGGACCCTTGACCAGGTCACTAATCCTTTTATTTGTCTTTGGTCTGCTCCATTAGTCTGAGTCCAACTCACAAGCTGGAACAGTGAGGGCTGTCTTAAAGTTGGGGAAGAGAAGAAAGTTTTGAGGGCTGAATCCTGTAATGTATTTCTTACCCAGAAATCCATCTGCCAAACTGCTGAGCGGGAGACAAGGGCTATAGTCAGGAAGCAGGGATAAAGATACAGATGCAGAGAAGCTGATTTTATGTCTAATTGAAGGGGGTTAGGTTGACTTGTGGGCTTCCCTGGTAGCTCAGCTGGTAAAAATAATCCACCTGCAATGCAGGAGACCCTGGTTTGATTCCTGGGTCAGGAAGTTTCCCTGGAGAAGGGACAAGCTACCCACTCCAGTATTCTTGGGCTTCCCTGGTGGCTCAGACGGTAAAGAATCCTCCTACAACATGGGAGACCTGAGTTCGATCCCTGGGTTGGGAAGATCCTCTGGAGGAGGGCATGGCAACACACTCCGGTATTCTTGCCTGGAGAATCCCCATGGACAGAGGAGCCTGGCAGGCTACAGTCCGCGGGGTCACAAAGAGTCGGACACAACTGAGCAAATAAGCACATACAGGTTGACTTGAAAACGGACCTTTGGGCTGAGAAGTCAGAATTCAGGGAGCTAGAGAGGACAAAATGAGATACAAGGCCAGCAAACAGCTCCAAATCCAAACTTGTAAACACCGGACTATCTGGCAGGACCATTCCTTCCATGCAGGCCCCCAGCATCTGCCCTGGCTGAGCCAACAAAGCCAGGCTCCCTCCCATTCCACTCAGTGGCTCTGCCCCACTTCAACCACTCTTGACAAACTCTGCATCCTCACTTGCAAACCACACCCTTCTCCTCGCACCCACCTCCCACATGTGCATTTGAATCTACTGCTATCCCTTCTTTTTAGCTTCCCAAAGGAAGAAACATTCCTCCTCCTGCCCCAGGCAAAAATCTCTCTCTTTCTGCTATCACCTTCTGTCTCCTGAATTACCTGAAAGAATCTATCACTGCTCCTGGCTCCTGCATCTCCAGACATTCCTTTTCTTCTAGCTGTTTCCATACTTTAGCCCCCCAAAAGTGTTACAGCTCTTCAGCACTGAAACTGAGACTGTGATGTGTGCACTCACTCCACGAACATAAGCGATGGGCTTCCTAAGAGTACAACTTGGCTAGACTGCGGGGTCTTAACACCTGAATTCAGACAGTGCCTGGTGCTACTGCTCATGTTGCCAGAGATACTCTTCGGCTTTTGTTTTATCTTATTTTAAGAAGGGGCCCATGACGGACCACCAGACAAAGACCTCACTTCTTGTATAAACACTGAACTAATTCTCAAATGAAACAGTAATAAGGTTTTTCTCCAGTCGAACCGGAAGTAAAAATCAATAGCAACTAGCTGTCCCTCCTGACTCCCCACACCCCCTTCAGAGGGGCCCTGGTCTGCATGAGGTCACTTACTGGCAGGAGACCTGGTGAGAAACCACCCAGATACACAAGCCAGCACTGACCAGCCACCAGCCTTTCAGATCTGCACCATATACAGGAAGGGAAAGCGACAGAATTATACAGGTTCAGTTTGGGACCATGCTGAAACAGGACAGAGCTTTAATAACCTGGTGAGTGAATTCAATTAATAAAACAAACTATCCCCATGGAGATGGTCCCAGGTACCTATTTATCAGCAACTACTTAAAACCACACCAAAGTTATTACATAGTCCTTAATTTACTGCAGCTAATGCTGGCAAAATCATTTCACATTTACCCATTCTTGTAGGATACATGCCTGAATAAGTCATGAATAATTAACTTTTTTCCTTCCCACTTCAATCTACGATGCCAATCACTTAACACCACTGGGCTCCCTGGCACAATGCTCAAATGCTCCCGTGTTCTTTACACTGCAGTAGATTTCAGCCCTGAAAAGCGTCTCCGAGGTAAACACGACTTTCTAATGCTAACATATCATCTTCTCCACGTGGCAAAGACCCAGGTGTCAGGAACGGTGAGCAGTTTCAGCTCCTGCCTATGCTGCTTTTATTATGAAGCACCTACATTTTCAACACAACAGTCATGCCTCTCACCAGACTCCACAATTCCTCTATAATAATAAAGATGCAAACATTTTCCTCACTTGATATCAAAAGAAACAGTATAATAATTCTAGAGGCATGGGCGGGAAGGGTGGAGGAGAAAAAATGATAGTCTGGATGGGGTCGAGGAGTCTCAAGGAAAGCCGAGCTGAAAGGAAAAGTCTGCCATGGCTGAGCCCACCTCAGTCAAATAGATTTAGTCAAGAAGATTTCTATAAATTTAAACCTCTATAGCAAATCCTATGTGATTATATACCAGTCTCTGAATTTTAATACCGAAAAGAATTTATTCCTCTGAAATATGTTTTTATCTAAGGCACAATGAAAGCACAGAAGAATGCAGCATGTCTTCAAAAACCTGCATGTATCTTAAGGAAAAAAAAAATGTAATTTTTATTTCAAGTATTAATAATACCTGAAAGGAAGATCAGAAAAATCAGAAGCAACAATTCAGTTTATTTGGTACCACAGCTTCATAGCAGCAGCAGTGATGGCTATTAACACTACAGCCTGTAGCAAGCTCTCCCTGCAAGCTGCGAGCTGCCCGAGGGTAGGGCCATGTCTGTCCCACATCCCCTGTGCCTGGAAGCAGAGTGGACACAGAGATTGTCTATGAATGAAGGGGGTTAATGAATGACTGAATGCCCAGCTGAGTAGGCTTTTGGAGTTGGTTACAACTTTCACAGTTTCAACTTTGTAAGACAGAAGAATGGGGAAAAAAACTAAAATGTGAATCAGTGATTCTGATTTGGCTGGACTCGATTAATATCATCATTGCTAGCATTAAGTATACAGCACTGAGTTTGTAATCAGTGCTATTAAAGCTATTAAACATAAGAAAATCTAGTCAATGTATTCTATATATCACCAGCCCCCAACCTTTTTGGCACCAGGGACTGGTTTCATCAAAGACAACTTTTCCGCAGACAGAGGGGAGTTGGGATGGTTTCCAGATGATTCTCACAAGGAATAGGCAGCCCTTGAATGTGTAGTTCACAGTAGGGTTCACGCTCTAAGAGAATCTAATGCTTCAGATGATCTGATAGGAGGCAGGGCGCATGCAGCAATGTGAGCGAAGGGGAGTGGCTGCTTGCTCACCCACCACTCAACTGCTGTGTAACCCAGGTGCTAACAGGCCAGGGGCCAGTACCAGTCCGTGGTCCAGCATTTGGAGACCCCAGCTATATATAGTTCTGATATTCCTATAATCTACCCTGTAATCCAACTATGGGTGTGTTAGTTGCTCATTGTGTGTGACTCTTTGCAACCCCATGGACTGTAATCCCACCAAGTTCCTTTGTCCATGGAATTCTCCAGGCAAGAATACTGGAGTACCATACCCTCCTCCAGGGGATCTTCCCGACCCAGGGATCAAACCCAAGTCTCCTGCATTGCAGGCAGATTCTTTACTGTCTGAGTCACCAGGGAAGCCCATTATATCTAAAGCTTAATATAATCTTTCTAGTTCAGAATTTATTAAGCATCTTATATGTGCCAAATACTATGCTAGACATGAGCTGTGTAACTGGATAAAATTGATCACTGTCAATAAGTAGCTAAACAGTCTGAGAGGGATAACAGAAATACAGACAAAAACAAAACAAAAAAAAAACATGCCAACAAAAAAGCATTGTATGCAATAGTAGAAGTAGGTACAAGGGCGAGGAAAAGCATCATAATGAGAATATATGGGCGGAGCTTTGTTCGAAAGAGCAGATGGAGTTGCCAGTCAGACAAGACAAAGAAGAGCAGACCAGGAATCCAGTAAGGGAGCCTCATGGGCAGACACAGAAATGAGAACTTGAGAGAATGAATAAATAGGTGCTAAAAACTGGAAAATGAGTGAGAAAAAAGAATGGAAAGTGAAGAGTTGAGAGTTGCGGAGAAACCAGATTAAGACAAACCTTTTGCAACCAAGGTGAAAATTTTGGACCTCGTCTTAAAATCAGCGAGAGGCCACTGACGGTTTTAGGCAAGGGGAGGTGAGGAGGTCAATTTTAGGAAGATTACAGTGGCTTAAAAACATCCTTGATCACCCCATGCTGCTGAACTTTCCTTTTTCCAGACTCTGGGAGTATTTACTGCACCCCTCAAGTTGCCACTGAGCCATCTTGTACTGCCACTCTTCTTTTCTGTATACAGGTTTTTCTTTTTTTCTTTTTTTTTCCACCATGCTGCATGCCTCAGGGGATTTTAGTTCCCCAACCAGGGATAGAACACTGGCCCTCAGCAGTGACAGTCCAGAGTCCTAACCACAGGACGGCCAGGGAATTCCTTTGTGTATGCAAGTCTTAATTCCCTAATTTAACTTCACATACTAAGAGGTCATGGACCGTTTCTCAGGTTCTTTATTTTCCATGGGTTTTCCACAATATCCTCAAGTCAGTATCTGTACCCAAGACCTCTCTCCTGAACTCTAAATGCTAAAATGCAATTGCTGAAACACTGTCTTCCTTTGACTTTTTCACAAGTAGCTCCAAGTGAGTTTTGTCCAAGACTTACTTCATTCTTTCTCTAAAGCCACACCTCTCTTGTGCTCCCTCTCAATGAATGGTATCACTATTCACCCAGTTGACCTGAGACCGGAAACCTGGAAGTCATCCTTGGTTCCTCTTTAATTACCAAGTCTTACTGACCTCACTTCTTTAATATCTCTTAAGTCCCTTCTCCTCTCTACCCTAGTGTGCCAGTGCGGTCAGCACCACCATCATTCACTCTTGCCCCCTTCAGTCTGTTCTCCGGGCCACAGTCAGAGTATAGATACCTTTATGAAAATGAGAAGCTGGTCACATCTCTATCTAACTCAAAATCCTACAATAATTCCTTCTGCCTTAAGAGAAAGTCCATACTTCTTCAAAAGGCTTCCAATCCTTCATTAGAGCCAAGAATTCTCTGTTTAGCCTTCTCTCTCATCACTTCTCTCCCACTACTCCACATTCAAGTCATTCTGAAATGCTTTTGGTCCCTCTAATATGCTATACTCCTCTCTCTCTCTCTCTCTCCCCCCGTCTCTCTCAGATTTCAGGAATACTGTTCCCCCTGCCTGTAACACTAGCCCATCCTTCACCCATTCCTTTAATAGCTGTTTAATCATACCTCCATCAAGATTTATTTCCATGAATACAGGATTGCATCTGTCTGATTCACCATATTCTAATGGCTAGTAAAATGTTGGGCACATGTTAGTCACTCACTTGTATCCAGCTCTTTGCAACCCCATGGATGGTAGCACACCAGGCTCCTCCATCCATGGAATTCTCCAGGCCAGAATACTGGTGTGGGTAGCCATTTCCTTCTCCAGGGGATCTTCCTGACCCAGGGATTAAACTTAAGTCTCCTGCATTGCAGGTGGATTTGTTACTGTCTGAGTCACCAGGACCTTAAAAAGTATTTTATGAATTAATGAATATTGGGGTTCATTCTGAGTGGCTTTTAATTATCCCATGGCAACAATTTCAAAGTTCCATTAAACTGCTTGTTATCAGAACAAAAGCTTTGACTAACATACAATAAACATATTCTAGAGACCTCCATGCACATGTAGGAAGTTGGTGAATGATACCCTCTGTCAACAGTGTTTTCCCCCTTTACCTTCTTACTTATTCACTGATTCATGATCTATGATTAGACATGAGATAGGAATAAAATTATGAATCAACACTGAAACTGTACAATGTGCTAGATCCAAAAATAAATCAAAGGGTAGAATAGAATTTGAGGAAGGGAAGGTGGGCTGGTCCAGCTCTGTGCAGATGGATAAAACCAAGAATTTTCAACACAAGAGTAGCAAGGATTTCCGTATCATACACCTATTATGCTGCTGAGGCATAAACAGATACAGTTCTTATCCTTTAGGGATCTGGACTGCAGATTCTAGAATCTAAGATAGACCACACAAGTCCAGATCACAGCAACACCTTTAACTTTTGACACCCAAGTCTTATCATCCAAAAACTCTTCATAGTTCAACCGCCACAGGTGGCCATTCAGAATGAAATCTGCCAGGTGTGTATGAAGAAAAAAAGATCCAGTCAAGTCTACTGCGCTGCTTTAGACAGGCATACACCATAGCTATTTTCTTGCAAAACATACACAGTCCAGTCTGAGCAGAGTTCAAGCATTACCAAAGAAGTCTTTGTTTATTAATAAATATGAAGGGTGGCAGAGAGTCTGATTAAAAAAATGCCCTTCTTACCTACTATCCAGCAAGGGGATAAGTCTCCCAGGCCAGGATGGCTAATTTCTGCACTATAAATTAATACCATGCTTTCACGAGCTATGCCAGGAGGGCTAGAAGGCACAATATGCTTAATTATAATACTTGACAACCAGGGCCCTGCAGACACACCCAAGGAAGGAATGAAGGCCAGCACCATTCCAAAGTCCCTTACCCTAACTGAGGTTCCCACTCTATTACAGAGGCCCCAGGATGCTTCCAAGGTGTAGAGGGGGGCAAGCTTTAATACAAAATTTAAACCTCAGCAAAAAGAAAGCATTACAATCAAAAGCATTGGGCCAAACTCTTCAAAGGAAATTGTTTTACTTTAGCCTACTTGACGGCTCAGATGGTAAAGAATCTGCCTGCATTGTGGGAGACCTGGGTTTGATCCCTGAGTTGGGAAGATCCCCTGGAGAAGGAAATGGCAACACACTCCAGTATTCTTGCTGGAGAATCCTGTGGACAGAGGAGCCTGATGGGCTACCGTCCACCGGGTTGCAAAGACTCAGACATGACCGAAGCGGCTAAGATACACACAGAGCAGGAAGCGTAATCAGGCCTCTTCCTACGCTGGAGATTATACAAAAATTTGTTTATGTGGCTATTGCTCCAAGGAGAAAGATCCAACCAGGTTGCACTACTAGATCATTCAGATTCCAGAGAAGGCCAATTCGGTGGCAAGACTGGTTGAGCGGTTTCTGAACTTTCACTGCATTTCCAAAGAAAGCTGGTGGCCCAGAAGAGTAAAGTATCAAAGCATCCAGTGGCTGTATTTTCTAGGGTTCCCTGGCTGTATGTCTTCCGGATGTCTTCTTTGACTTGTCCTGGGATTGAGACAATTTCCCACAAAGTAGCTAAGGCTATGAAGCCAACACCAGAACCACTATCACATCCAACTTATCTGTATCGCAGCACCAGATTTGGCCCAAATCTAGGTCCTGAACCCATGTGTAGCAAGATTTTAATTCAGCTGAGACCACAACAGAGAAAGTCCAGGAACCGAGCATAAGTATCCTAAGATTCAAAGACCAAGAGACCATAAATCATTCTGGAATAGACCCCAAAAGTCACAATCCCCAAGAGAACGCTCAATACTGCACAGCAGTAATCCTTGAAGTCAGATGTGGTACCAAACAACCTCCTCTGAAGCAAGACTAGCCAGAGCAGCAGCTCTACACATGCACGCCTTTGCCCCTTCAACCTGGCTGGCCTGGACCCCAACAGAGAACAGACCAGAGCGACTAGGGGCTTATCCCCAGTACACCGTCTCACCAGGGACCAAGACTCCTATCCAGAGAACTGGCAGGAATGAGAGAAACACTAAAGATGCTTTGGGAATCTCAGATAGAAAGTGTTAGCCACTCAATCCTGTCTGACTCTGTGACCCCATGGATTCAGAAATAAGCCTTATTAAGAATATGTAGTACACCTTAGATAACTCTAGGTTAAGCCTTAGAGATAAATTCATGCATTAACAGCCCCACGTGTTGATGAAGGCAAAGTTGATTCTTGCCCTGCTGCCACCATCACAGAGGAAAGCATTATTTTATTGTCTGAAGGGAGTTGGTGATGGACAGGGAGGCCCGGTGTGCTGCGGTTCATGGGGTCGCAAAGAGTCGGACGCAACAGAGCGACTGAACTGAACTGAACTGAAGTCACACATACGAAGTTTGGTATTGTTGGTGTTTTATTGTTTATAAGGAAAATTATTTGCTCAGATTAAAGATATTTGGCATATACACTGGTCACAAAAAATCAGTGTCCATTTTAAATAAAACCAAACATGCTGTTAACTCCAAAACAAGTAGAATATATAAAATTCCAATACACCTGTACTGAGCTCAAATATGTTCTAGGAAGAAAATAGTTAAGGAGACATGTTCATGTATAACTTCAAAAATTTCTCCCCATCAGTCTGACTAAAGGAAAAAAAAAAAAAAACAAGGAGCAAACAGGGGGAAAAAAGATGTATTTTGCAATTGTTTTGCTTCAGTAGACAAGAAAGGAAAACAGACAAGAGAGGCTCTTCCTCTCTCTTCAATGTAGTAACATTAGCTGCTTCCAGAAAGTATAATCTGAACCACTCAGTTACAACACCAGCTGTCAGTCACGATATTTTGCTTGTTTCCATTACCTGATAGTGATGCTCTCAAAATTAGAGTTTTCCATACCTTGGTCCATGGACTAGTCATCAAATCACCTGGGAAACTTGCAGCCATCCATTTTTGTCTCACTGAATCAGAATCCTCAGAACTGAGCTGTCTGGGTTTTTAATAAATACCCTGACTATAACTCAAAGTCAGGGTTAAGAGCTGCTAGTCTAAAAAGTCTGACCTGAACTTGCTGCCATAGTTTTTGAGGAACTATTGGAAATATAATAAAAGTAGTAAAAGAAAGAAATATTGAGTATAGCCATTTGATGGATTTGGTTTGGACATTTCATAACTACAGTAACTAAGAAACAAGTAACCACAAACAGAATTTCTTTGGCAAAGACAATTATATATCACTACTCTCGTAGTACTTTCATAAGCCATTTCTGGAGGCCTAAATATTAATGAGGGGAATTCCCTGGTAGCTCAGTTGGTAAAGAATCTGCCTGCAGTGCAGGAGACCCCGGTTCAATCCCTGGGTTGGGAAGGTCCCCTGGAGAAGGGGATGGCAACCCACTCCAGTATTCTTGCCTGGAAAATCCCATGCACAGAGAAGCCTGGCGGGCTACAGTCCATGGGGTTACAAGAGTCGGACACAACTTAGAGACTAAACCCCCACCAAATATGAATGATTTGAATCCTAATTTCTGTGTGGCATGTTAATGCTTTCAAAGCCCTTTCACAAGTCAGAGGTCTCAAGAAATAGCTATTAGAAAAGAGAGTTACCTAACAGAAAAGCTCACACATGACTGAGGCATGTGTGTGTGTGTTAAGTCACTTCAGTCACATCTGACTCTTTGCAACCCCATAGACTTTTGCCCACCAGGTTCCTCTGTTCATGGGGATTCTCCAGGCAAGAATATTGGAGTGGGTGCCATGACCTCCTCCAGAGATCTTCCCCACCCAGAGATCGAACCCATGGCTCCTGCAGCTCCTGTATTGCAGGTGGATTCTTTACCGCTGCACTACCACAGAAGCCCAACTGAGGTATAAAATATAGTAAAATAAATTATAGATTTATGATTTCCAGAACTATGTATCCTAGGGAATAGAGACATTATAAACATATTCATGAAATGACTGTAAGATTCCATTAAAGCAATAGCAAAAGTCAAATTTTTTTAATGTATTTGTTGGTTATTCATTAGTTTCATTTGTTCAGTTAGTTTTCTATATTGCTTTTCTACACATTATTTATAAGGTGATCTTATTACAGTTTTCAGTCAAGCATCAAAAATATGATAACCACATGCAATTAGACATTTCCCCTCCTTACTCTGACAAATGTTTAATTCAACTAAAATTTAGATTTATTGTGGAAAAAACATAGAAAGCAAGGCAATATACTCATTAAAGTGGAGATTATCAAAGAAATTCTCAATATATGAAAAAAAATTTAGATGTCAAACATTCAAAAATTGTTTTTTATTGTCTTTTTTTCAACATTGTTTTTAAAATATACATTTTCCCCTGATTCAGAATCCTCTCATATCGCTTGAAAGCACTCCATCTTGGGATGTAAGCATGGCAGCAGTAGGCTTGTCTTGCTCCCCCACCACAAACACTCCAAACTGTCTAGTCTTTACCCTAATTAACTCTTCATGACTTCTGCACTGCGGCAAAAGAGAACCTCATCTTACATTTCACAATTTACGTACTGATTTCAAGCTTGGTCATGTTTCATATTTTAGCCTATATCCAACAGTTTCTCTCTGTTATGTTAAGATCAGGAAGCTTGAAAACAACAGTAAGGGGCCTACATCCTCTCCCCCCCAACCTCTACCCAAATGAAACAAAAAGTGAATTTACAGGGGTCTTCATAGGCACCAAGAAGTCTCCTATCCCCATGGCTTCTCATTTCCTCCCCACACCCTCTGAGAAGAGCCATACAAGGTCCTGGTTTAGGATGCCAGCATCTCCCCTGTTGATGAGTCTTCCATGCTTTGAACAACCAAGTTTCTAGAATTTTATGGTACCTGCCAACCACCTCTCTCTCTCACCTCTTCCAAAATAAGGATTTTGAGTGAGTGTTGCACAATCATATAAAAACATACTATGTTAGGTAAGATCAACAGTACAGAGCAGATGTGGAAGGTAACTACTTCCCTTAAACATTTATTCTTCTGAAGATTGTGCCAACCTGAGCCTGAATTCTGACTTCAGAACAAGATACTCTTTCAGACTGGTGGGAGCCATCCACACAGAGCCGTCTAATGCCAGGAGGAGAGACTGGGGAACAGCAGGTTTTCTAAAGAATTTGGATCTAAAGTAAAGAAAGACTGGGAAGGAAATCAACCCACTGCTGAGAAAACAAATAAATCCAATCAATCTAAATCAGAAGAACAATCAATGGAGGAAGGTAACATAAAGCTAGGTGAGGCCAAACACCTTGTCAGAACCTCAGGATTAGTTCAACTTTCTTAACAAAACATCACAATATGAAGCATTCTATAACTTCAGCAGAAAATTGTTGCAGGACGTGAAGTATAGGATAAAGGTATGATTTCAAAACAGGGCTTATGTTCTTTAATATGGAAGTACATATTATTTGCTTTCTTTTAAAATTTTTAGCTAAAAAAGTCTTCTGATGTTACTGTAAGTTCCTGAAAAACAAGCATTTGGCCTTTCATAGCTATACCACCAGCACTAGCATGGTAGACATACCAGCTATGCAATGAATTTCTGCTAACCTGACAGAATGAATGAACAAATTTATATCTCATGCTCTCTTTTTCTGAAATGCATTCATTAACAAATAGCATGAAAGCAAGCAAAAAAAAAAATGCACAGGATCAATCATTTAATCTTGCTAGCAAGACCAAACCTACTGATGTAAAAAAATAAAGACAGAACTCTGTATAAGAATATCTTGTACAACACAGGGATGTGTGTGCATGCTCAGTTGCTCAGTCACGTCTGACTCTTTTCAATCCCATGGACTGTAACCCATCAGGCTCCTCTGTCCATGGAATTTTCCAGGCAATAATACTGAAGTGGGTTGCCATTTCCTCCTCCAGGGGATCTTCCCAACCCAGAGATGCAAGCCACATCTCCTGCATTGGCAGGTGGATTCTTTACCAGTGAGCAACCTGGGAAGCTCACACAGCACAGGAAATACAGCCTATGTTTTATAATAACTTTAAGTGGGATATAATCTATAGAAACTTGTTATCACTATGCCCTACACCTAAAACTAATATTTTAAATCAATTACACCTCAATTAAAAAAAAAAAGAGTTTAAAAAGAAGATAGTGATCTGCATGTGTTCAAATAAGACCAATTGTGTACACACCCTAATTGTTCAAAAGAAGAATAATAATCTGGTGGGTAGCATCGAATCTCCGTCTTCTCTACATGTCTGCCAAGGCTGTGTTTCCATCCTTCTCACTTTCTCTTGCCCGTGATAGATTTATACTAAATATTCTTCAAATCGTTGCTGACATTATGGAGCAAGCATGTTAAGATCACAGTGACCAAGACAAGTGTGGTGAGTCTGGTGCTATCTTGGCTCAGCAGCCTCTCAAGGGCTCTCTGTTCCCATTTATTCCTCAACATCTGATTTCCACCTTGTGTTTAATGTCAAGGTTGTCAACCACTCCTGGAGGGAACTGGAGTAAAATAGTGAACAAAAACACTGTCACGGTTCCATAGCAATAGAGGATGTTGTTCTAGCTGAGGGCACTGAGCTAAATGAGCTCTGAGTGTGGAGGAGGCTGCTGCCCACAAAGAGGTGTTCCGCTCCAGCTGATCCCATCAAATGCTGGGGTGGGGGGCGGGGGGCGGGAAGGTGCAGGGCTTAGCTCCTCCCATCAGCATGACTGATCTACAAGGCTAAGGTGAAGAACTGTAACATACTACTTTTCATAAATGGATATCCCTCACCCAGCCCAGCTCTCTATTCTGTCCCCAGGCCCCCATCTCCACTCCATCCCCAGGAGGAGAAGATCTATAAGAAACAGTCATAATCCACACACGTAGACCTATAAGGCCACCTGCCCATCATGGCCTCTCAGAAGGCAAGAGAGAACTGAAACACTTGCATTTGAAACTCTTGGGTATATTAAAGTACTGACCAAAAAATGACTAACAATGCCAAATGTTTTATTTAACAATTTAAATTGTTTAGTGAATGTCTTCTTCTAATACCAGTGTCCAAGAGTGAGTGGCTCCTAGAGATAATGTAGAAAGTCTAGGGGACGTCCCTGGTCGTTCAGTGGCTAAGACTCCACACTCCCAATGCAGGGGTCCCAGGTTCAATCCCTGGTCGAGGAACTAGATCCCACATGCTGCAGCAAAAGATCCTGCTAGCCGAAACTAAGACTTGGCACAGCCAAAAAAAAAAAAAAAAGCCTAAATACTGGTCCCTTCATGACTTACAGGCTGGCTTCAGTAGGCTTTCCTCAGAGCTCCCCTGTAGCTACTTCTGAAGTCCCTGAAGCCAGGGTACTTTTATTTGCTAAGTCTTAAAGGGAGAAGCAGAAAAACCTGTTCATTAAGAAGCAGCAGCTTCCCCTGCCTCTCTTTGGGCTCCAGAATAAGCAGAGGTGGGTACTAGCATATTTCAGATGTAGAAAATAAAGCCACCCGCTCCCCCCCCCCCCATGCACACACACACCACCATCTCCGAGAGTGTTTTGTTATTCCATGGTGGTGGTGGTGTGTGAAAATGAAAGTTGCTCAGTCGTGTCTGACTTTTTGTGACCCATGGACTATATAGCCCGCCAGGCTCCTCTGTCCATGGAACTTTCCAGGCAAGAATACTGAAGTGGGTTTCTATTTCCTACTCCAGGAGATCTTCCCAACCCAGAGACTGAACCCACGTCTCCCACATCACAGGCAGATTCTTTACGCTTTGAGCCATGGTGGCGGTGGTGGGTAGTCACTTCAAATCTAGATACATTTGCACTTTGGTTGAAAGAAATAGGAGAATCACTCAGTGTTCTACTTCCATGCTTGCTTCTCCTTTGGGTGAAACTTTCTCTGTTTTGTCCCCACCCCTCAGATCCTAAAGAGGGGTGAGTGTACTCATTATGAGGCAATAAATTTAGATATGTCCGCCTGAGAGAAATCTATAGTAATGTGTTAATTTCAATCTCAAGTTAATAAAATCTTCATAATAGTCCACACTGGACTTCTCTGGTGGTCCAGTGGTTAAGAATCCCCCTGCCAATACAGGGGACATGGGTTCAATCCCTGTTCCAGGAAAATCCCACATGTCTTGGGGGAACTAAGCCCCTGTACCACAACTACTGAGTCCATGCTCTAGAGCCCATGAGCTGCAACAATAAGAGAAGCCACAACGAGAACCCCCTGCACTGCAGCTAGCCAAAGCCCACACACAGCAACGAAGACCTAGCACAGACATAAACAAATAAATAAATAATAAGAATGACCTCATCTATTTAGTTTTCACAGCTTAACTCAGTTGTGTTTTCTTTTAAATATCTTTTCCCCACTCAATCTCTTCTCCAATTTTCAGCTTTTACTTGATCTACACTGTCCAGCTAGAGTTAAAATACCTCTTTGAAGGTGGTACCCAATGCCATCCTAACTTGGAGAATTGAGGCGAATTTGTAGAATCGTTCAGTAAAGTTCATACTCAGCGTGAAAATGATCACAGCCAACATGTACGGAATAAATCCAATTAGCATATGGGTACTTAGGGTTCATTCATTTCATATGAAGTGACATTTTGATAACTAAAGAATTGAGCCATTAACACTCTCTGGTTACAACCGGTCTGACAGATTCTGGGCATGAACTTCACTAATTGAGTTTTCAGGGACTTAGGTGAGGAGTAGTGATAGGGATGCATTCTGTGCTGTTTACTCTGTAAAAGTGCTGCTGGAGGTCCTCTGGAAATGGTTTCTTTTCTGAGAAGTATCTAAGAAAGTATGTTCAACAGTTCAGAAAAAGAAAAAAAAAAAAAGTGTTCTAATTTTTTTTTCTTTCGAAAATCACCATTTTCAACCTTGATCAAAGAAGTTCAATTGATCAGAACATTTTAGAAGTGCCATTCAAATTAAAAAAAGATATTGATATAAATGTGCAATGTTAGGTCTTGATAGAGTCACTACAGTATCATTTGAGGTATTAAAAGGGAGTGGATTTTGCTTGGTATTTTGAGATTCAATGACTATTTGCTGAATGAGTGAAGCAGACCAAAAGGACAATAGCAGAGCAAGCAACCACACACCTGAATTCTATTTAGGGCCCTGCCTCTCTGTATGCAGCTCTGCTCCCATTCTAGAACTTTCATTTAGGGTTCTTCATGTTCTGTTAGAATATCAGGTCAATGTCCTTTCTTTCCTCCATTCGGCTGACTTATCCTTTTACCTATAACAAATATGGAAACACATTACGGACTAAAAGCACTATACAAATATAAATTATTTGTATTATTATTACAACTTGAGCCATAATGTTGTCCAAGACTATCAGAACCAGAAATTCACAGTCAAGAATTTTCTTTAGATAGAAAAATTCCAATTTTTTAGCCTAGGTACTGATAAAAAAGAAATTCACCAAAGCTTTGGATGAAAATGTTAAAAATTACACTCTCACTTTGGAATTTCAGAGGAAAAGGAGACTCAGCATAGTTTTAGGTTCTTCCAGATGTAAACACAGGAATATCAACTAATTTATTTTTTACTCCTACAACTTCTCATCAAAACAATTCAAAATTACTATATTGTCTCATGCCTGTATGTGGAAGCCATAAAAAAAAAACACAAGAACTGAATGTTGAAGCAAAAGCAAGCACAAGGGAGTTCTAGATCCTAAAGGTGCCTGCAGTTCACAGCTAAACTAAAACATGTTCTTTCATAAATGTTTCTCAGCTTCTCCTTTTGCAAAGAAACAAAATCACACTTGTTGAGTCAGCCACCAGCTCTATGGAGTAATGGTCCTATATAAATCAGTCTTACAATAATCTATGCTTTTAAACTATCAAGTTAACCATGTTTAAAAATTAAAGGATGATTATCCATATTAAATGGCTCCTGTAGCCAGGCTAAGCATTTCGGCAGCTCCTACACATCTTCAAACAAAGACTTAGCACTAGTATCCTTTCCCTTCTCCAGCACAGTCTTGCTTTAGACTAACACTAACCTAAGGTATAAAGACAATGGGCTTGAAAGCCAACAATTCTTGACTACATTCCCCATTCCGCCCCTTCACAAAGCGTGTGATCTTCAGGAAACTATCTTTGCCTCAATTCCCTTAATTGTACAATAGGGATACTAATATCCACACTTGAATATGACTGGAGTATTAGGGTAAAAGAGATATACACATATCAGGAGCAAGGATCAGCTACATAATTTGTGTGGCCCGGTGCAAAATGAAAACATGCTCAAAACCTACTAAAATTTTCAGGATGACAAGAGCGGAGCCCTTCTGAATGTAGAACTTGTGATACTGCACAGGTCACACACGTGTGAATCTGTCCTTGCACACCTGAAAGAGCATTGCAAGTATTCAATAAATGATAGGTATTATTAAAACGCTTACTTTGATATGAACTTTTAATTTTTCAGAGTGTTTCACAGACAGATGGTTTCCCAATGGGGACACAACCCTCAGAGAGTGAAAATGCCATTGAACAACTGCTGGAAAGACATTGAAAGTCTCTTGGCCAAAATTTTCTCATATTCAGAAGCGAAGTTGATTCAGAGAAGTAGCTTTCAAACTATACTTTGAAGCTATTCCCTGAAGAAGGTTTGGAGTGCCCTCAAAGACAAAGGGGCAGGCAGAGAGGGGGAAAGCCAAGTGGGTCACTCTTACTTGAAACAGAATGACTATGTTTGACTTGCTCACCTTCATTTGGGAAAAAAAAAATGAGTTACATGATAATAAATAAAAACTACTAGATTTGTTGAGCTTGCTGCCTTTCCAGTTTTAAGGTCCATGCTCTATTTCTTGTTATATCTTTACAACCTTAAAAGTAGAAATCTAACACCACTTCCATTTGTTAAAGAATATACAGAGTCAACATCATGTCTAGGGCTGCATCATGACCCAAAGCCTGCCCTCCCCCATCGCAACACCAGTTTCTTTCCTGGGCTGCCTCTCTCCTCTCCAGCTTCCAGAAGTTACTTCCTTCTTGGGATATTCCCTTTCTAGAGCCTCAAGAAACCCAGCTCCCTCAGAGGTGACTACAGCGTTAACATGACCACAAGTAGAGGAGGAAGATGTATACAAAACGGGATGAATTAGAGATCAATTCAATATGATAATAAGCTATTTCCGTCATTTCTACCCTACCCGTGCCACTATTATATCCAACATCTCTCTCCCACCCTGGCATTCTCTTTCGTCCATCCTGCTCCACAAAGCACCCAGTTGCTATTAGTTCTTTCTTGTAAAAGCTGACACTGTGGAATCACACAGCCTGGGAACGAATCTCCCCCTACCATGTTCTCACTTGTGATCTAGAGTGAAAACCTCTCCTGCCAGAGTTTTCTCCTCGGGATATAAAGATTAAGTAAATGAATATGTATAAACCACTTGGAACAGTGCCTGGAACATAGTAAGTGCTAAGTGTTTATTGAATAAATAAATACACTTTTAATTTACCTCCTATCTAATGTGCCCCTTCACCTCCATCCTTCAAAAACTTGACCCCAAGGATTTCACAAGTGGAGGAGAGGGCTGGAACCAGGGCAGGGACAGAAGAAGTGCTCAGAGCCTGCTGTCATTCGCTAAAAATACCCATCACGGCCATTGTTTCTGTCTCAAGGGGCCAGTTACAGAAGCATTCCAAGTTGACTTATCCTTATTCCACGTTTCACACCAATGCCTTTCAGGTATCACATGACACCTGATGAAGTAAAAAATAAGTTTCTGATGTCACCTTCCACTTTTAAATGACCCTGATGCACCAAGGTCTTTTCCCTCATTGCCCCATGCCTCCTCCAGTCCCAAAAGCTGACATCTGGCCTGCAATACCTGCAGAGCCCTTATAAACTAAAGCAATGAGGAGATGTTTTAAAGATCTATGGGTACTGAATTAGAAAGAGAGGAAATGTGGAAAAAAAAAACAAAAACATAGTGATCCCAGGAGTGTGCATTCACTTAGGGGGCAAGTGTTACTGTTCCTCCCAACAACAACCACTACCACAAAAAAGGAATCACATTCTAGAATGCCTTTAAGCAGTCAGCTTGCTTATAAACAGTCTGAAAGAAAGAAAGTGAAAGTCGCTCAGTCGTGTCCGACTCTTTACGACCCCATGGACTATACAGTCCATGGAATTCTCCAGGCCAGAATACTGGAGTGGGTACCCTTTCCCTTCTCCAGGGGATCTCCCCAACCCAGGGATCAAACCCAGGTCTCCCGCGTTGCAGGCAGATTTTTTTTACCAGCTGAGCCACAAGGGAAGCCCATAAACAGTCTACAATTCCTATATTAAGAGATTCAATTGAGTTCAACTTTAGTTTTTAAAAATAAGACCTTTATTCAAGAAAACAAATTGAAATAATTGCCACATGTCAGATGCTATTCCTGGCTATGGGAATATGTTGGCCACTAAACAAAGTCCATACCCCACATGGAACATACAGAGAATTAAGGGGCCGGCAGGCACTCACATTCTAGTATGTGTGGTTAAAACCACTAACATCACTTATTTCTTCATTCCTAACTTTGTTTAGAGGAAAGGGAGCACTTTGAGGAGAACCAAGATCCATGCTGACCCAGCACGTTGAAGAGGAGGATTATCCTAGTGGAAAGCAGAATATCAAGAAGACAATGGGAAAAGCAGAGAAACAGAACAAAAGGTAAAAGAGGAGTACAGACTAACTTCTGTCTTTGCATGTTCAGTCTGTAGCCAAGTCTACCCTCCTCACACCAGTGGCGTCTGTCTCAGTTGGTAGGGCTGTCATTAGACTATCGCAAGCTGTGTGGCTTAAACAGCAGCTGTTTGGAGGGTAGAAGTCAGGAGATCAAGGTGTCGGCAGGGCCGGTTTCTTCTAAGGCCTCTCTCCTAGGCCTTCAGATGGTTATCTTTTTCCAGTATCCTCACAGTCTCCCCACTGAGTGTCCCAGTGTTCTGATCTCCTCTTCTCATAAAGACAGCAGTTATTTCAGATTAGAGTCTGCTTGAATGACCTTATTTTACCTTGATAACCTCTTTAAAGGCCCTATGTCCAAGTACAGTCATATTATGAGGTACCAAGAGTTACAAATTCGACATATGAATTTAGGAGGACACGAATCAACCCCTATCAGTCCTCTCTCTACTCTTAAGATCAAAACCAAGATAATATAATAGTGAGACTTCGCCAAGCCTTAAGTAGACCCAGCCAGATTTTATAAACTATTTTAAGGGAGAAATATGCTCTAACTTCCAAACAAGCAAATTAAAAATAAACTCTTTAGTTTATTTAGTTTATCAATTTAGTAGACCATCAGGAAATAGTTTTCCCCAACCTCCGCCTACAAAGAGGCTTTCATTGTTTGAACCAAACCTAATCAAGCAGGATCTAACAACATTAGGATAGAATTTCTTCTCTTGAAAAAGTTTTGACATTTTTGCATTCAAAATAAAGATCTTTCTGGTCAATTAGGTGGGTTTTAAACATTTCTTTATTTACAGACATTTCATTGATTTTACAATTGTGAATTTTGAAGACATTTCCTGGTGAAGGGGCCACTCACAGGAAGAGGACTGCTCCAGTTTGAACACAGGCTGAGCGCTAACTTCATTCTGGCTGGTTTCACAGGTTAAGCTGGCATATGTGTGACTAAAACTAAACTAAGCAAAACCCCTAAATCCAGAACTTAATTTTAGTAAATTTTATGACTAAATTGGAAAATTCTGGCAAGTCGTCACAGATACTTTACCTCTCAAACGGACAATGGTATCAAGCAGACAGCAAGTATTATCTTCAAAGAAACTGGGTAATTCTAGCAAGAGTTTATTATCTAGAAGCCTCTCTGTACTTCCCTTACAATTCTGTTATTTTTCAAAATGGTGCGCTTGATGATAAGTAGATTACTAAATCACTCTATGAAAATTCACATACTCTTTTTTAAAAAAAATTTAATCTTAGTTGATTTACAGTGTTGTGTTAATTTATGCTCTACAGCAAAGTGATTCAGTTAAGCATTTATATCCTTTCTTTTTTGTATCTTTTCCATTATGGTTGGGCTTCCCAGGTGGCTCAACAGTAAAGAATCCACCTTCCAACGCAGGAGATAAGGATTCAGTCCTTGGGTCCAGAAGATCCCCTGGAGAAGGGAACGGCAATGCAGGGGTCTGGCAGGCTACAGTCCATGGGGTCGCAAAAGGTCAGACACAGCTAAACCACACAAACCATTATGGCTTATTACCATGCAGTAGGACTTTGCTGTTTATCCATCCTATATATAATAGTTTTGCATCTATCTGGGTCTAATGCTTTAAATGCTGAACTGTAGCCACTAAACTTTCCCAGTTTTATAAGAGGAAAAAACTCTTAAGTTTTTTTTTCCTTGCTTTTCTTTTTTCTTTTTTCCCCCATTTATTTTTATTAGTTGGAGGCTAATTACTTTACAATATTGTAGTGGTTTTTGCCATACATTGACATGAATCAGCCATGAATTTACATGTGTTCCCCATCCCGATCCCCCCTCCCGCCTCCCTCCCCATCCCATCCCTCTGGGTGTTCCCAGTGCACCAGGCCTGAGCACTTGTCTCATGCATTTGAAGTTTTATAAGAGGCAAAGGAGACTGGCCTTGGTGTCTTAGTCTTGGCTCTACCATTGTCAGGGAAGCCTTGAAAAAGTTCCTTATTTTCCCTATGCCTGTTTTTTCCATAAAATGGAGATGATGACTATAGCTATCTCATAGCACTTTGGAGAAGATTAATCATGAGGGTTGCATGTAAAGCACTTAATACAATGTCTACCATGTAAGTACATAGTAAATTGCAGTTACAACTGTTAGTAGTAGTACATAGGCTTTACAAGAACCCTGTGAAGTAGTTACATAATCTCATGTCCATTTTCAACATGAGAATATTGAGATGTGGAGAAGCTGCCATTTGCCTAAATCTAAACAACCAATAAGAACATTATCTAACTCCAGACCCTGAATTTACACTAAACCAAAATGAATTACAAGTGTTAATGAAATGCTTTTAGATAAATTGGCACTTACACCTTTGTGCCTCCTCCCTCATTTTCACGAGCTATTCACATCCATGTTTGCTTCCAAAAGCTAATGACATAGACAAATAAATAAACTATTCACGGCTTGTATCGACTATAGACTACAAGCAATATCTACCAATAATCAATACAGGGACCTCTCTGATATGTGAAATCATTAAAGAAACTAGCAACTGTGTTTTCACTGTGAAAATCAATTACTGCCAATTTCAAATGGGAGACAAACCATTCAAATAAAGGTAAATGTTATATAAAGGCGTTGGTTATTGTGTTCTTCAAAAACATCTCAGGAAGATTTTGAGAATTTGGTCATTTCAGAAATTTGGTCAGAAAGCTTTCAATTTGAAAATGAATAAAATTAAGAATAATATATATCTTTTATTTCTAGATCTTAAGTCTGTAATTTAATGCTAATTGATAAATAAAAATCATTCATTGGTGACTCAGATGGTAAAGAATCCACCTGCAGTGTGGGAGAGCTAGATTTGATCCCTAGGTCAGGAAGATCCCCTTATAGAAGGAAATGGCAATCCACTCCAGTATTCTTGCCTGGAGAATCTCATGGACAGAGGAGCCTGGCAGGCTACAGTCCGTGGAGTTGCAAAGAGCCAGACATGACTAAGCAGCTAACACAATAAGTTAAAAAATATTAATATTTATTTAAAGAATAAGTAGTATCTTCAAAAAGAATCAGTGAATATTCTGGTTCTTCTTTAATTGGAGCATAGTTGCTTTAAGAATTAGTGACTATTCTGGCTATAGAATATTTTCAACTCAGTTTCGTTTCTTTTGGGTCCATATATTAACTCCCAGGAGACTACAAAATAATAACCTATTGAGTGCTTATTCTGTATCAAACACTATATTAAATATATGAAGCTATCAGATCCCCCACAACTGCCCCATGTTTTGAGTACTATTATTATCCCCATTTTACAGATGAGGATATCAAAACATAGGGATTCTGTAACTTGCTCAAGGACCAACAGCTGCTAAATAAAAGAATCCAAATCTGAACTTAGATCAGCTGGCTCCAGAGTTTACACTCCTAAGTGGCACTTTATAACTGAATCAAATACTCAACTGACAGTACATAAATAGGTTCTGTTAATAGGCTTGAAAACAATCTGTTTTAGCAGGTTAAGCAATGATTATGCAATAATTCCTGAAGGAGGGCATGGCAACCCACTCCAATATTCTTGCCTGGAGAATCCCCATGGACAGACGAGCCCGGCGGGCTATAGTCCATGGGGTCGCAAAGAGTTGGACACGACTGAGTGACTAAGCATAGCACAGCACATGCAATAATTAATTACACATTTTTTCTTAATGCAACATCAAATTTCAACTCAGCAAAATTTCCACCAAAAAAGGAGAGTTCCTATCACACAGTTCGTATTAGAACACTCCATATTATTAAGATTCTATTATAGATAAAAGTCAGAAAAATTCCAACTCTAAAACTTTTTAAGCTAAAGATTCAAACGTATATTGAATCCAAATAAGGGAAGAAAAGAATATTGCATGTGGCTTGAATTCAGTTCACTTCAGGAAAAATCTCTGCTACCTCAAACAACCCAAATAAATAAACTGGAACACTTGTCATCATTATCATTTTCATTTTGAGAGAATTATCCAAAATCCACTGATCACACTTTTCATCTTTTCCCTAACATGAGAGATGTTGTGTGACCCAAAGTTCTTTGGAAAGATATGGATAATATAAAGATGGAGCACCGCAGGCTTTCCTAATTTCACTTCAATGGTCACAAAAACCCACTAAGTGACATATAAAATTTTACCTATTCCTTTCACATTGATGTTGTGTTTCTAACTGCATGATGATTTTCGGACAGCCTGCTGTGCCATCCCAGACTGGCCATCAAGACTGAGGCTGGGGTAAAAGACAGGAGAGTCGGCTCCATAAACAGATGAACTGTTAGGCAAAGCACACCCTCATTACCTACATCATGCAGCATCTATTAAAATCTACTTCTAAGACTGCTGCTCATAGTAACCTTAACAGAAATAACTGAAAATAGATGCTTCACAAACAGAATTTCTCTAAATAGCACTCTTTTAAACTGGTCCTTGGGGGTGTCAGAGGATTTTTTAATTTTGTCTTCATAACTGTGTTCTTTCACAATTCACTGACTTTGTATCTTCAGATGCAAATTTCTTTTTCTACTAGAAAAGTTAATAGGCACCTCCACTTAGAGCAGATGGTTCTTTATAAAAAAAAAAACAAAAAGTTGGAGAGCATCTGGCCAGATACATCAGATCTGGTAGTTCACATTTTAAATACCTGCTATTCTTGATTTAATTTATTCAGACAAAAATAATTTTAATCCTTGTAACTTAATCTCTGGCTCTTCTGAAAATCTTAATAAGGTTTTTATGGGAATAGATATTAAATATAATCAGTTGTCATAGTGGTATGAATACTGTTTTTCTTTCCCAATATAAGCAACATGCCCCAGTCATAACAGCTGCAAAAATAGAGATTCACTTTGATTTACGCTTAGCACTTTCTTAGCCCCTAGAAACCCTGGTTAACTCCTTTCCATGATGGAAATGTTTATTTTTTTTCATGGCTCCTGAACAGGCATTTGAGTTTTAAGCTAGTACTTGTGGTACATTTTCATTTTAGAATAACTTTATCATATTTTAAATGCTTCTCAATACATACCTAATTATTCTTTTTTTTTTTTTTTTTTTTTTTTTGAGAATGGCTCCCTCCTTTTGGCTGCTTCTGAATCAAGACAGGAATATGACCACAGGCTTGGTTTGCAATTTTCCTGGGGTGAACCAATGTAGTCAAAATAAGGGGTGATGGAAGGAAAATTATATGTAAACCTCATTGTGATTTTTCATTGACACCAAGCTACACAAGAAGCAAAGGTTAAAGCCAGGTGAGTTTTCTCTTTCTCATGTCATCACTCAATGTAACAACCCTTCTGAGATTTGCAGCTCCCACTCTGCACACACAGACCCCCTGGGCCGTATAGGCTGTATACACACACAAGACAGAGCCTTGGCTAGCTTTGTGTGGAACCTCAGAGTTACTCTGAAGTCTTTGAATCTCTCTTAATCTGTGATCTATCAATGCATCCAAGGGTGTAAGGAATAACACTGTAAGTTCCTTCAAACCTACCTCCCCCCAGGTCCACCAAAGACCCCAAAGAAGAGGACCACCACCATTGATGAAGCAACCATCATATGCTAGTCCTCATGATAATCCATCCATCCTGAAGAACAGGAACCTGAGGTGCACAGGTTAAGTAAATAACAACTGAAAAAAGGGGTAAAATTACTATGTAAGAAAGCAGAGCAGGATATGGGTCAAGATCATCCTGAAGTCCCTTTTTCCCACCATTCTATACTTCTTTCCACCAAACCACTGAGAAAATAAGACCTGAAAGCTTCAAAAATACTAGTCAGGGAAGTGCTTCCGTCTGAGGCATCCAGATTTCAGCTCCCAGAACCGAAGCATGTATGATTTTTAAAACTAAATCTGTTTGAGAAGCAGTGAATCTGTTTTCCCTTTTGAAAATTAGCCACAGTCAAAGTCCACTGGAAAAGTCCAGCATTACTCAAGAGTCAAGTATATTTTGACTCATTCACTCTACCCAGAGCCACCAGGACCCTTCACAGCACAGTAAATTCCAACTCTGTAGATACCGGCATGGCACTGGGGAGTTTTAAGCAGAAGAGAAATATGAGATTCACCCATCAACTAGGTATCTCTTGATGCTGTAGCAAACGGATCTGAAGGTCACAGGTCTGGAGGGTAACATGTACATGTCAGAGGGCCCTGTAGAAATCAAGCTCAAATTTGACCAAGAAAGGGTGGGAAGGATGGGGGTGGGAGGGAGGTTTAAGAGGGAGGGGACATATATACATACACATATAGCTCATTCACTTTGTTGTATGGCAGAAACCAACACAACATTGTAAAACAACTATACCCCAAATTAAAAAAAAAAAATTAATGGTGGCATGAACCAAGATCCATGGCAGGATAAAGAGCAGGAAAGAGAAATTCAGAAATAAATGAAAGTTAAACAACCAAGCATTTGTGACAGATTAGAGGAATAAGGGACACATAGTAGGAATGAAAAAAATTAAGTTAAACTAATTAAAATGTATGCCATTGTATTAAAGAGCAATGGAAATAGCCCCACCTAAATGCAAATTTAAAGCCCAGATGGCCCAAAACACTCCCCACAAAAATAATCCTTAACTGCAAAAATTTCTTCTAACATCCCAATTCAATTATTTTTAACAATGTAGTTATTTCAGGTTTTACTGTGAATTAGGCTCCTGCTGAATATTAATATCCATGATTTATAAACCACAAGTTTATCTTTTTTGTTTCACATAATTATAATCTTGCCATTTCCAGAATTATGCTCCTTTTGGAGGTTTTACATTTGAAAATTATGCTCAGTTAATGTACAAAAGGATAAGAGAGACCATTCTATGCAATGACAGCCTTTATATCAACTAGAGGACAAATGCCTTTGTTTTGTTGTTGAGTTCTAGGAAAAAATCTCCCATGGGCATTTGTTCTGTTAATGACAACGAGAAAATTATGTTTTGCAACACACAGCTATACTTTAGGAACAGCGTGATTTTATAAGTTCAATGATTCTGAGCCTAGATGAGTTAATGATTTGAAGGCCACGGGAGCAGCATTAGCCTAACTCAAGGATGAAATAAGAAAGTGACAGAGTTTAGGAAGACCTCTTGGGCTCTCAGAGCCCAATTTTACACTCTATCTATCATGGTAGTTTGTAAAGTAAGTTTTGAAAAAAAAGCGGGAATTTTTTTTCAATAGAAAAAACAGCTTCAAACTTAGTATAATTTTGACCTTCTTACCTTCCTGTGGTTTTGAACCAACAGCGGGCCCTCAAATTCCATAAATGCTCAGAATCTTCTACATTAGCATATAGTTCCATACTAGAAACTGTTCAGTTCATTTAATATGTTCTTTATAGCTTCTTTCCAATTTGGGCCTTAAGGCTCTTGCCTTCTGCAATGGTCATAAATGCACTTTGTGTTTTGCTAGAGTATTATGTTCTTGTACAACATAAACTCTGCCTGGCCTATGTATACCCAATTACATGTAGAGCAAGGAAGCACAGCTTCAGGGCTGGTTGGTTCTAAGTCACAAGTTTGCAATGTCAAGGTCTTCACTGAAAATTGTTACACATTGTCAACATTGCTGATTTCAAGTAGATTTTGAAAAAGTAAAGTTTGAAGAGCTAGATTCAATATATATTCTATCAGAAGTCCAGACACTTGGCTAATTTCATAATATGTGTTCTCCAGGCAGGCAAAATGAGAACTCAAATGACCTGGAGTTTGTATCCCAGAGTCAGAGATAAATTAAAAACTTGGAATTCACCAAAGGAAAGTAATAAGAAATCAAAAGAAAGGGTCCATATATAATCAAAGCATAATTCAAAGGCAATGGGGACTTAACTTCCCTGGTGGTCCAGCAGTTAAGACTCCGTGCTCCCAATGCAGGGGACCCAGGTTCAATTCCTGGTCAGGGAACTAGACCCCACTAAGAATCTGCATGCTGCAACTGAAAAAGATCCCACAAGCTGCAGCTGAAGATCTTGCATGCCAAAACTAAAACCCCATTGTTGCTGTTGCTGTTCAGTCACTAAGTTGTGTCTGAATCTTTGTGACCCCGTGAACTGCGGCACGCCAGGCTGTCCTGTCTTTCACTATCTCCCAAAGTTTGCTCAAACTCATGTCTATTGACCTAAGACTGGGCATGTCAAATAAATAAATAAATATAAATATATCAAAAGAATATAAAAACAAATGCAAGGCCCCTTAGGTGGACCAAACCAATTTATGGCTTCTGTTAACACTTTGTTACAAAGTCCATAGGCTTCCCAAGTGGCTCAGTGGTAAGGAATCCACCTGCCAATGCAGGAGATCCAAGAGACATGGGTTCAATCCCTGGGTCGGGAAGATCCCCTGGAGGAGGAAATGGCAACCCACTCCAATTTTCTTGCCTGGGAAATCCCATCAACAGAGGAGTTTGGCAAGCTACAGTCCACGGGGTTGCAGAGTTAGACATGACTTGGTAACTAAACAACAAAAACACAGCTAAGTCCACAGGATCAACAACTCTCAAATGACTTGTGAGAGGTGAGTCTCCCTCCCCCTTCTCGTGTCTAAGAGTCCCCAGAAGAGGAAGCTGGGATGGACCCAGGGGAATAGGTCTTTCAAATATTCAAAGCTTCTGCCTCCAGCTCTGTCATCACTGCTTGGCTGATGCAACCTGACTTTTAATGCTACAATCGGTTCCTGAAGCCCACAAGTTGACAGCTTTGATTTATTTTTTAGGATGTCTTCAGGTGTTAAGTCACAGAAAGACCAAAGTACAATTGGTATAAACTTCTTTAAAATTAGAGAATCCAAAGATCAACACTGATGGGGCTGGAGGGGTAAATAATGCGTAAAAGAAATGTAAACGGCCTTTAAATACAGGAACACAGAAGTGTAATTAAAACTATGTTGAGTTATTGGGTCTTACCTATCAAATCCAAAAGTTTGACAGCATACTTAATCTTACAGAAAGAATCAAATGACCTTAAAACACAGAAGTTTGACTATCCTTAACAGAGTACATTTTAAAGAGCAAAAAAAACCCTTAAACTATTTTCAATAATCATATTGATCAATGTTTCATTATATGAAAATATGTTTCATTATATTAGTGTCAATGTGAAATAGGCTTTTCAAAAGAAAAGACACAGGAAAACAAAAATATTCCTAAATTTGAAAGGGAATTAAGTATCAACTCATACTTCATTTTCTCTTTAAAAGGAAATATATATTTCTTAGCTCTGTCCTATGAAAGGATCAGGAAACAATGATCAATCCAGGAACAATATGTAGTTTTCAGCACCTAGATTTTGGCCCCTGAATGCCACTTCCCATATTGGAAAAATGGGCTGACTCTACAGACTAAGGCAGGAATGCATGAGGATGAAACATCTTCTATCCCAGAATCAAAGAATTTGTCACCATGGACTGGTGTGAAGTGTGAAGTGAAAGTTGCTCAGTCGTGTCTGATTCTTTGCTACCCCATGGACTACACAGTCCATGGAATTCTCCAGGCCAGAATTGCTACTCCATGGACTAGACAGTCCATGGAATTCTCCAGGCCAGGATACTGGAGTGGGTAGCCTTTCCCTTCTCCAGGGGATCTTCCCAACCTAGGGATTGAATCCAGGTCTCCCACATTGCAGGTTGATTCCCTACCAGCTGAGCTACCAGGGAGGCCCAAGAATACTGGAGTGGGTAGCCTAACCCTTCTCCAGTGGATCTTCCCGACCCAGGAATTGAACTGGGGTCTCCTGCATTGCAGGCGGATTCTTTACCAACTGAGCTATCAGGGAACAACGAAAGGATAGGACTCATCATGAAGAGTTGGACACAACTGAGCGACTGAGCATGCGGGCACCCAAAGATGAGACAGCCTGAGCTGCAGAAGGAAAATTAACAGCAGTGAACGGCCACACCTCAAACACATTAAATACCCACGAATCCACAATAACATAGCTTCAAAAAGCAGAAAGGGGAAACTTCACTGGCCACCTTTGGTTAATGCCAGAGAACCACACCAGTATTCTTAAAACTGATAAATAAAAGTGAAAAACACACAACCAAGAATCCACCCGGCTCTTCCTCTATGCACTGTGCCTTAGGCTAACTATATATTTACATGACACAGAAACTTTTACCTTTTAGATGGATTCAAGCTCATAGATGAGGATAGAATGCTATAACTGGAATATCAGCATTTTGCTAAAATCGAATAAAATCAGAGGCTCAAGTTATGGTCACTAACTCTCGCTGTTTGCAGATGACATGATCCTCTACATAGAAAACCCTAAAGACTCTTCCAGAAAATTACTAGAGCTAATCAATGAATATAGTAAAGTTGCAGGATATAAAATTAACACACAGAAATCCCTTGCATTCCTATATACTAACAATGAAAAAACAGAAAGAGAAATTAAGGAAACAATACCATTCACCACTGCAACAAAAAGAACAAAATACTTAAAAGTACATCTACCTAAAGAAACAAAAGACCTATACACAGAAAACTATAAAACATTGATGAAAGAAATCAAAGAGGACACAAACAGATGGAGAAACATACCGTGTTCATGGATTGGAAGAATCAATATTGTCAAAATGGCTATTCTACCCAAAGCAACCTATAGATTCAATGCAATCCCTATCAAGTTACCAACGGTATTTTTCACAGAACTAGAACAAATAATTTCACAATTTGTATGGAAATACAAAAAACCTCGAATAGTCAAAGTAATCTTGAGAAAGAAGAATGGAACTGGAGGAATCAACCTGCCTGACTTCAGACTCTACTACAAAGCCACAGTCATCAAGACAGTATGGTACTGGCACAAAGACAGAAATATAGATCAATGGAACAGAATAGAAAGCCCAGAGATAAATCCACGAACCTATGGACACCTTATCTTTGACAAAGGAGGCAAGGATATACAATGGAAAAAAGACAATCTCTTTAACAAGTGGTGCTGGGAAAACTGGTCAACCACTTGTAAAAGAATGAAACTAGAACACTTTCTAACACCATACACACAACTAACTCAAAATGGATTAAAGATCTAAATGTAAGACCAGAAACTATAAAACTCCTAGAAGAGAACATAGGCAAAACACTCTCTGACATAAATCACAGCAAGATCTTCTATGACCCACCTCCCAGAATATTGGAAATAAAAGCAAAAATAAACAAATGGGACCTAATGAAAATTAAAAGCTTTTGCACAACAAAGGAAACTATAAGTAAGGTGAAAAGATAGCCCTCAGATTGGGAGAAAATAATAGCAAATGAGGAAACAGACAAAGGATTAATCTCAAAAATATACAAGCAACTCCTGAAGCTCAATACCAGAAAAATAAATGACCCAATCAAAAAATGGGCCAAAGAACTAAACAGACATTTCTCCAAAGAAGACATACAGATGGCTAACAAACACATGAAAAGATGCTCAACATCACTCATTATCAGAGAAATGCAAATCAAAACCACAATGAGGTACCATTACACGCCAGTCAGGATGGCTGCTATCCAAAAGTCTACAAGCAATAAATGCTGGAGAGGGTGTGGAGAAAAGGGAACCCTCTTACACTGTTGGTGGGAATGCAAACTAGTACAGCCACTATGGAAAACAGTGTGGAGATTTCTTAAAAAACTGGCAATAGAACTGCCATATGACCCAGCAATCCCACTTCTGGGCATACACACTGAGGAATCCAGATCTGAAAGAGACACGTGCACCCCAATGTTCATCGCAGCACTGTTTATAATAGCCAGGACATGGAAGCAACCTAGATGCCCATCAGCAGATGAATGGATAAGGAAGCTGTGGTACATATACACCATGGAATATTACTCAGCCATTAAAAAGAATTCATTTGAATCAGTTCTAATGAGATGGATGAAACTGGAGCCCATTATACAGAGTGAAGTAAGCCAGAAAGATAAAGAACATTACAGCATACTAACACATATATATGGAATTTAGAAAGATGGTAACGATAACCCTATATGCAAAACAGAAAAAGAGACACAGAAGTACAGAACAGACTTTTGAACTCTGTGGGAGAAGGGGAGGGTGGGATGTTTCGAAAGAACAGCATGTATATTTTCTGTGGTGAAACAGACCACCAGCCCAGGTGGGATGCATGAGTCAAGTGCTCTGGCCTGTTGGGCTGGAAAGACCCAGAGGAATAGGGTGGAGAGGGAGGTGGGATGGGGGACCGGGATGGGGAATACGTGTAACTCTATGGCTGATTCATATCAATGTATGACAAAACCCACTGAAAAATAAAAAAAATTTTAAAAAAGGGAAAAAAAAAAAAAAGTTATGGTCACTGATGGCAGCTGACACTAATTAGGTGAAAAGCTGATAATGTGTGGTCAAACTGATAACCCTGAACCTAATTATCACTCTTAACATCAAAATAAAAGAGAGAAAACCGTGTACCTCTTGAAAGTAGTTTTGCGATCTATGTTAAATTAAAAAAAAAAAAGAATTTGAATAAGTAAAGAATCTAACTACAAATTTTCAGAAAATACCAAGGATAGAAAAACATGTTAAATGACATCACAGAGATGCATTCAGAAAAATCTGTAATGTAGGAAATTCTACAGGACAAGCGAACAAGTATCTTTAACAAATAAATCATGAGGAAAAAAAGATAGATATGCTTAGAAATTAACAGATGTGTAAACCAATTTGAATTATGTTTAAACAATCCAAATACAAACAATAACCCACTAGAAAATCAGAAAAATCTGAACACTGACAAGGTAGTCAATGGTCATAAACTGATAATTATTACTAATAAGTGATGGAAACATGAAGGTTTACTATACTAGTCTTCTTTTGTGTATGTCTGAAATTTTCTCAAGTGACAAGAAAGAGATTTAGGCAATGCAATATCCAAAGAAGATATACATGTGGCCACTTAAGCTCATGAAACAATGCTCAATATCATTAGTCATCAGGGAAATGCAAATCAAAACTATAATGGGGCAGCAGCTAAACAGTCAGAAACTCAGAAAATAATTGGTGTGGTTGAGGATGTGGAAAATTGGAACCCTCATATGCTGCAAGTGGGACTGTAAAATGGCTCAGTCACTTTGGTAAACAGTTCAGTAGTTCCTCAAATGAATAAACATAGAATGACCACCTGATCAGTAATCCACCGCTAGGTATATACTCAAGAGAACCGAAAATACATACTCACACACAAACCTGTACACAAATATTTATAGCAGAATTATTCATAATAGCCAAAATGGAAGCAGCCCTAATCGCATCGACTGGTGAATGGATACATAAAAAGCAGTATATCTATATGACAGAATATTATTTGACAATAAAAGGAATCAAGTATTGACACACCCTACAACCTGGATGAACTTCGAAAAGATTATGCTAAGTAAAAGAAGCCAGTCATAAAAGACCACACAGAAATTATTTTGTTTATATGAAATATCCAGAATAGGCAAAGCTATACAGACAAAAAGAAACACACTGGTTGGCTAGGGTTGAAATGGGGTGGAGAGTGGGGAGAAATACTTGGCGGGAGATAATGCTGCTAAATGGTATAGGCGCTCCTTTTCTGGAGTGATAAAAATGTTCTAAAATGATTGCAATGATGGTTGTTCAACTCTGTGGGCATACCCAAACCCACTGAATTGTATATTTTAAATAAGTTAATCATATGATATGTTAATTCTATCACAATAAATGTCAAAATAATAATACAGTAGTGGCCAAAACCAAGTGGCTTAAACAAATAAGGAATCTTTTTTGTTTAACTAAGAAGTTCAAAGGTAGAGTGTTTCTAGGCGTGGTTAGTTCAGGGGATCAACAGTAACATTAGGGACTCCAATTCTCTTTGTTTCTGTTCTGACATGCTAAGGTGGCACTCTGTCTTTAAGTTTAGTCCCTTGATGACCAGTGTATTTTTGCAGCTGCTCCACAGCACCAGAGACCACCACATCAGAGGAACAAGAGACTGACTCTTTCCTGGATTTCTTTTTGAGAACAAGGAGACATTGCCCACAATCTTGCAACACACTTCTCCCTGCCTCCCAGAATCCAGAATTGCATCTTATGCCATGCTCTGACCAATCACAAGCCAGGGGAAGGGAACCATGCAAATGTGTAGGTTGTCAGCCTTCAAATGGAGGGTATTACAGTACTGTAGAAGGGAACGGCAACCACACCAGTATTCTTGCCTGGGCGATCCCACAGACAGAGGAGCCTGGTGGGCTATAGTCCATAGGATCGCAGAGTTGGACACAACTTAGCGACAGAACACAGAATATGGTATCCCTGGGGCTATGTGAAGTCTCCTCAAGGGTAACGTGAGAGCAGACAATTTAAAGCAATTTCCAGATGCCCATATCCATATGCTTTCTTTTCTAAGGATAGGCTAAGCCTTTCACACTATAAGAGAGAGACACACATCTCAGCTATCCTGAATTTTTATATAGCATGATGCTCTGGTATGTTAACATCTCAGGGTCACCAAACACCAGGACATTTTGAAATATCAATGTAGGTGTTAAGAAAGTAAATTATCCTGGTAACTTGCAACTATTCTTTCTGCAAATCAGACAGCTAGCAATCCTTTGCTTTTAATAAAATTGAGGAGGAACTTAATCAAGTTGTCAGTGGATCATTAAAAGTAATGTTTCATGATAGATCACGATTGATTTTTAGCCTACAACATAGAAGGTTAGGAGTTCAAAGAGTTATAACAAATTCCTTTCTTTCCTATTTACTTATTATGTGAACAGGAATTCACAGAATTTACATGCAGACAAGTGAAAAATGGAAATAGAATTGATGCTTAACTGTGCCTCATACAGTAATAAATAATATGTATTCTGCATAAACTAATTGAAGGGAAAAAAGCTCCATCCATCTCGTTAAGAGATGCATTCCTGATAAAACTGTACTTCCTAACATTTAACAAGTATTTATCAAAACTTGTAATGTATTTATGTTGTTTTGCTCAACTGTGATAACTCAATCCAAAGGAAACTATTTAACACTTAAAAGCCTTATGTTCACAGGAAACATTACAAATGGTCTAAATTTAAGTTTATATACATATTTTGTTGCAGAAAAGTATAATAGGGCAATCAATAGAAGACTTTCAAGCATAAAAATAAATTACATAAGGATAAATTTCTGCAGGGAAAATTGGATCAGAAATGAAAGTTCGAGAAGGAAACAAAGTACATTTCCTTACAAAGATGAGTTTCTGTACTTTTTATGGATGATGGTTGAAATCAAATTGCTACATTTGATTCTGTTTGGGTATATGACATTTTAGGATGGAACTATAACAGTCCTAAAATGTCAATGTTTTCCATATGCAAAAATGTACATCCACGGCAACTCATGCATCTTAGGAAAAAAATTTAGATATAAAATTGTAAATGTGTAAAGATGTACATGATTTTCAAAACTATATTGAGGACATGTGAGTAGAAATGAAGAAAAAGAAGACCACTGATTTAGGCCAAAGAAAATTTATCACTACGTCTCAAGAGGGGCCCCCTAAAAGATATGGCCAAGAGAAAGAAAAATGCCTGAAAATATCAGAGTTCGTTTCTTAAAATATTTATTTACTTGGCTAAGCCGGGTCTTCATTGTGGCACACAATTCATTGCAGTGTGTGGATCTTTTAGACAAGTCTAGAGTTCCTTGCCATCTACACCAACCTCTGGGGCACCCATATATCTCTAGCTGACATGAGCAGGTGGGTTGGGCTGCCAGCACAGGGTGGGGTGGGAAAGCTAGTAATAAGGTCCCTGCCAATTTATCTCCCAGGTCTCTAAGAGTGTTTGAATTCCAAATATTGTGGTTCTTTCAGTTTTACCCCCTCGAGCATCTCCTTTCTATGTGCAAAACTGATCTGACAGGCTGTGTGGGGTGAGTTTATGTGTTACCCAAAACTATACCCTTTTTGGGTTATCAGTTTTACTACAAAGTCAGTATGAGTGTTATCTGATACAGTTGCTACTAGCCACATGCAGCTATTTAAACTTTTTTAAAAATAAACTTTATAATCCACTTCCTTGTCTTTCACACTAGCCACATGTCATTGACTCAACAGTCACATGTAGTGTGTGGCCACCAGCACAAATACAGAACATTTTCATTGATACAGAAAGTTCTGTTGGAACGTTCCACCATGCCAAACTGTCCTTGGAAGGTATGGGGCGGGTGGGTTTCTCCTCTCAGGAAACCTGTTATTCCTCTTCACAGTCTTTCTTATCCCTGGCCCCATACTATGCCAGCCTCACAGGCCTTACGATGCGACATTTGATGTCTGAATTTCAATTGCTTTTGGAGTTAGAGCTCTTTCTCAGGGGGACATCAGGCCCCAGATAAACCACGGAATGCAGTCAAACACAAGCTTTCAGCATCAGGTAGGGAGGATTTGTTTCTCCAGTACAGGCAAGGAGGACAGACTTGTTCCAGCACCACTCGCCTGCACATCCCAGTTCAGATCAATCCAGCAAGACATCAAGGACAGATTTAAAAGGTTCAATAACACCTGACACTAACAGGACACTGTTATTCAACTATACCCCAATATGAAACAAAAATCAAGGGAATTCCCTGGCAGTCCCGTGGTTAGTACTTGACACAGTAACTGCCCGGGCCTAGGTTCAATCCCTGGTCAAGGAAATAAGATCTAGTAAGTCTCACAACACAGTCAAAAAAAAAAAAAAAAAAAAGGTAATGTAGTTAAGAAGAATTTAAAAAGAAAAATAGTATAATCTTGCCACACAAATGGAAGATTAGAAGTAAACTGAAAATAAATATCCCCTAACTGTAAAAGAATTTCAGGTTGTAAAGTGAACCCAAAACGAATGCATCCCAAGATGCATCTCATGGAATGCTTACATGTATCTTCTTGTAAAGCAGATTTGTACAGTTTAAACTATGTACTCTTGGCAAAAGCAAAATTGAACATAGAAAATATTTTTTCATACTGTATTTCCCAATGCTCAGCTATTCACATGTAGAAACTTTGGACAATAGAAAGTATCTTATTAAGATAAGACCTACTTCATTTAGAAAAGATTTGATTTTTTATTGACATCTCACCTGTGATAGAAAAAAATGATTTAAATATATATGCATTATGTGTATTTTATATATATATGGAAATAAAACTCAAGTCTTTGCCCAAGGCATTTACCTATGCCTGCCACTCTCTCTCTTAAAACGCCTGACCGCACCAGTCTCTTCTCTATGTGACACTGCTGAACACTCCAATTACGCCTCCTCCTCTAACACGTATGGACAGGAATGCTCTCTGCAGCTCTGGGGGAATAAAACAATCAAGCCCTTGGAGGCATACACATCGTGCTATCCATGGCTCCTCACAGACCTTCGTTGTTAGTTCCTGTGTCTCAGCTATGTTCCAAACAGATGTATTTGCCATAAGCACAGTTACCAAAGGTGAGATGTCATCCCATTTGTGGGTAGTAAGTTGTACACAGGAGCACACCTGTTAATACTTGAGACCAAACAGGGAACCAGAAGATGGCAGTTTTCAAGGCAGGACTAACGCCAAAATAGCTTTAATCGTTATAATACACACACATATATGAAAAGATAGTGTTAGTCACTCCGCTGTGTCCTACTCTTTTCAACCCCTTGGACTGTAGCCCGCCAGGCTCCTCTGGCCATGACAAAGGATTTCCCAGGCAAGAATATTGGAGTGGGTTGTCATTTCCTCCTCCAGGGGATCTTCCCAACCCAAGAATCAAACCCGCATCTCCTGCATTGGCAGGCATGTTCTTTATCAGCTGAGCCACTAGGGAAAAAAAATTATATATATATATATATACATATATATATATATAATCAAATACAATAAGGAGATGATTGTAAATATTGAAAATGAAAGCTCTTAGGTCTGGCTCCTAATTAGTTTCCATGTTTTTATTACATCATCAGTTTGGGGTTAAAATTGAGATATTAGAACAGAGGGATGTAGATGAGAAAAGCTAGGATATATACCAAAAAAGGAAAAAAGAAAGGAGGAGGCAGGTGAGGAGGAGGATAGGGAGGAGAAGAAACACACAATTTAGCGACCACGTCAAAAGGCAGACAAAGAACAACCTCTACACTAAAACTCTAGCTGCTTCTGACATCTATACACAAAATCCTTACAAGGAGATAAAACAACAACAATAAGAAATGAAAGCGTGAAGCCATGATTTCTAAGGACAGTTCTAGCTATAAAAACCAGTGGCCCCTAAAGTTCTTTTCAAAAAGACCTTTATAACTCACATTTCTCTTTCTTTGTTCTTTCTTGCCAGCATATCCTCCAATGTTTCCACACAGTTCTCTCACATAAAGACTCATAAATATTAATATTTTGGATTCACACTGACGAAAAATTACATGCCTCCTTCCACCCAGGACATCCTCAAGACCCTCTGTCCATGGAATTCTACAGGCACGAATACTGGAGTGGGTAGCCCTTCCCTTCTCCAGGGGATCTTCCCAGCTCTGGGATTGAACTCGGGTCTCCTGTATTGCAGGCAGATTCTTCACCGTCTGAGCCATCAGGGAAGCTCTCTTACTTGCTCAATCCTGACCTATGCTCCTTTGCCTAAACTACCAAAACTTATCCAGCTTCTCCTTGCTTTGATTAAGTGGCATCTAGAATCCCTGAGCAGTAAGGAGACTCCTCAACTTATACAAAACTCATGCAAGAAATATCAGTACCAGCATGAAATGCAACATACATCTAAACATTGAGTCACAATCCTTTTATCTATGATTAAATACAAAAAGACAGAGTTTTTATTTCTTTTCCTTAAAAGCAGTCTTTGAAAGTCTCAATGAATAGAAGCAAGGAAACTAAATATCCCAAATAAAGCTTCCTTACACAAGGGTAAAGAAAGCTTAATTGACAGTCACTAAGTTAAGGATGGGGGCTTCCCAAATGGTGCTAATGGTAAAGAACCCACCTGCCAGTGCAGGAGACATAAGAGACATGGGTTTGATCCCTGGGTCGGGAGGATCCTCTGGAGGAGGGCATGGCAACCCACTCCAGTATTCTTGCCTGGAGAATCCCATGGATGGAGGAATCTGGCAGGTTACAGTCCTTGCGGTCGCAAAAAGTTGGACACGACTGAAGCAACTCGCTGCGCACACACACACACACACACACACACACACACAGATGCAAGTTAAGGAGCAGAGCTTCCCAGGTGACTCAGTGGTAAAGAATTCGCCTGCCAAGCAGGAGACACAGGTTCGATCCCTGGGTGGGGAAGATTCCCTGGAGAAGGAAATGGCAACCCGTTCAAGTATTCTTGCCTGGAAAATGCCATAGACAGAGCAGCCGGGCGGGTCACAGTCCATGGGAATCGCAAAGAGTCAGACACAACTAGCAATACAACAACAACAAATTAAGGACAGAGAAATTGTCAAGCTTCTTAACTCATGTCTAATACCACAAAATTGAGATCTTCCTTCCACACTTTTAGGAGTCTAAGAATGGGATTTGTTTCCTTGTGGACATTGTGCTACAGTCCATGGGGTCACAAAGAGTCGGAAACGACTGGGCAACTGAACAACAACTGCAAAAATGCTAGAAATGATAATCCTTTCAGATAAGAGCCTAAAGCTCCTAACACCTGAAGTGCCCCACTTACCTCACTCTGCTCTAATTCTTCACGGCAGGATCATGAATTCACCATGGAGGCTATACAAATCACTGACTCATTCCAGAGGACTGGAAAAACATCCCATAAGCAATAAGCCTCACCCTTCTAGTCAATGCATTTTCAGTCTCTGTTACAGACATCTTTCTCTTTGTACTAGTCATTTATCAAAGGAAAGTAAATGAAACTAAGAACTAAGTATCCAAGAAATGTTCCAAACGAGTATTCAAGAAAACAATCAAACATTCCATTTCAAAATGCATTAACATCTAACCTACCACCCATTCACCTCACACCCTTCCAAATTATCAAAAATGCCTCAACATGGCCCTAATTCATCCACTAGGCCAGTTGATGTTTGCTGAGTATTCTTCTCAGACAAGTAAAGGTGTATTATAGATTGAAATGGGTCCAACTAACTTTCTTTCTCAACTTCAGTTAGTTCAGTCACTCAGTCATGTCCGACTCTTTGCGACCCCATGAACCGCAGCACGCCAGGCCTCCCTGTCCATCACAAACTCCCGGAATTTACGTTCAGATAAAGGCAAGTAAACATGGATATCAGTCCAGGGCTTACCATAATGGGAGAAGTCGAGAGATGGGAGACCTGGATCCAGTGATACTTGCTCTAGCCTCACTTCACTGATTAGGTCAATCAAGCAGATGGTAGCTCTCACTTAAGGCTTAGCCACACAGCTTCTTAATGTCTATTTATCCTTGTGGAGAACATCTGTTTCTGTCTCTTTGGCCAGCATGCTTTCATTGTTAAACTGCCCTCCTCTGCTTGGTAATGTTGGTAAATCATAAGCTTTCTTCTTCCCCAGTGAGGATATGATTGTACCTGAGGGTACAATCCTTGAATCAAGCTGGACCAAGCAAGGATTTTCCTAGAATTCTGCCTGGCAATATCAGTCCAGAAAGGGGCTCTCTGTGAATAGGAGCTATTTGAACTATGTAAACCAACGGTGCCCCCACAAAGAGACTGCTTTGAGACAGTGCTAACCAAGAGCAGCGCACAGACAAGACAGATGTGTCATATGAGCAAAGGGACGCGGCCGCCCCTGAAGCTAAACGCTTGGGTTAAGGGAGCCATAGATCACAGGCCTTGCTTACACCAGCTTAAATTGAGTTTCCATCACTTACACTGAGTCCTAAATAAAGTAATTTTCATATGCCTTCTCCTACTTTTCTTCCATTTTTAAAAAAGAACCTTGTTTGAGGGATCCCTGCCATCTAAGGTTTGATCCCACTCCATCCATTTATCCTTTCTTATCTCCATCTACTGTTTCTTCAGTCTCATAACTTCTATCTTCTCTGACTCCAAACCCCCTATTTTACAAGCTTTCTCCTTCAACTTTTGACATAAAATGAGTTTTCCCCCTTTATCAGACTCCAATCACAGAAAGACACATTTTTTAAAGTGGTTTTAATCACGAAGTGTGAATTGAGCACTCTGCCGTTCACTTAACATTACCTCATAAATGTGTCTACACGGGTAGATGCTCTTCACATCTATTATCTTAATGGCTATATAATGTCTCAAGTCAATTTAATCTATGATGATATACTCAACCACTCCTATAATACAGATGTTAAGATAAATTCTTAGTTTATAAATAACACTTTTTTATGTATAATTTTTTTTCTTCTAAATTAATTCCTTAGGGCAAATTCCCAGAAGTCTCATCAAAACTGGATTCGATCGGTTAAATTTTTTTCTAGTAGGTGTAAGGTGATGTCCCCTTATGGGTTTATGTCTAACTCTTTACAACCCCAGGGACTATAGCACACCAGGCTCCCCTGTCCTTCACTATCTCCTGGAGTTTGTTCAAACTCAAGTCCATTGAGTCAGTGATGATATGCAACCATCTCATCTTCTGTTGTCTCCTTCTCCTTTTGCCTCCAATCTTTCCCAGCATCGGGGTCTTTTCAAATATTTTGGCTCTTCGCATCAGGTGGCCAAAGTATTGGATCTTCAGCTTCAGCTTCAGCATCAGTTCTCTTATGTGAACTCTCTATTCCTATTTTTAGCCAGTTAAATTCCTAAACTGTGGTGATATTTTTAAATATTTGCGTGCATTCTTTTTAAGTACTAAGTAATCCTTTATACAATAATTCTTTAAAAATATTTATTCTATTTGGGATTTTTTTAGTTTTACATTGTTAGATATTTTTTGAACTTTTATCAAATTTGTCAATATTTTCCATCAGTCTTTAAAAATCCATCATTCAAGACTATCATCAAAAACCCTACAAATACTAAATGCTGGCAAGGATGTGGAGAAAAGGGTACCCTCCTACAATGTTGGTGGGAATGTAAGTTGGTGCAACCACTGTGGAAATTAATATGGAGGTTTCTTTAAAAAAAATATTAAACAAGAGCTACCACATGATTCTACTCCTGAGCATATATCTGGAAAAGACAAAACCCTAATTCAGAAAGATACATGCACCTCAACATTCATAGCAGCACTGTCTACAATACCCAAGACATGGAAGCAACCTAAGCATGCATCAAGAGGTGAATGGCTAGAAAGATGTGGTATTAACATGTATATGTATATGTGTGTATATATGTATATTCCATTTTATCCACTTTACATAAAGTGGATTACTCAGTCACAAAAAGAATGAAATAATGCCACTTACAGCAATATGGATAGACCTAGAGATTATCCTACTAAGTGAAGTAAGTCAGGGAAAGACATATTTATATGTGAAATCTAAAAAAAAATGGTACAAAGAAAGTTATTTACAGAACAGAAACAGACTCACAAACATAGAAAACAAACTTATGGCTATCAAAGGTGAAAGAGAGGGAGAAGAGGGATGAATGAGGAGTATGGGATTAACAGAGACACACTACTTTATATTAAATAGATAAGCAACCAGGGTTTACTAAGTAACACAGGAAGCAATATTGAATCTCTTATAATAACCTGTAATGGAAAATAATCTGAAATATGTATATATAAAACTGAATCATTTTGCTGTATACCTAAAACTAACACAATATTGTAAACCAACTTAGAAAAACCAATTATTGAAAAATCAAGCCTTAGTTTCATCCTTACATCAGAATTCTCTACTAAAACCAGCCAATAGGAGTCAAACAGTATGACTTCCATGAAGGGCAATTTGGTAATATGCATTATATATGTACACAAATATGCTTTTAAAAAGCATATATCATGTGGCTCAAAAACTGTATTTCTAAGGACTTTACCCTCAGAAAATAACTAAAAATAACTAAAAAAGTTACAAGAATGTTAATCATAGTGCTGCTTACAATACTAACATATTTGAATATGAAAGTAACTTACAGTGTACACATGATGGATTTATGATATAGATTGATGTATATTGACATAAAGATATTCGTTACATAGCATTAAATTTTAAAAAGTGACCCAAAATGTACATATTGTGATGCTTGTTTTTATTAAGCAGCCACACACACACTTAAAAAAAAAAAAGCTCTGCAATAAATTCACCTAATATTTAGCAATCATTACTTTTGCTTATGTATAGAATAACTGAAATTAATACTTTTCCCTTCTTTTATACTGTATGTTTGTCTGGCTTCTTTTTGTCTTTTTATACAATTCATGAGGTTCTCATGGCAAGTATACCGGGGTGGTTTACTATTTTCTCCTCCTGCAGCCATGAAATCTGAAGACAATTGCTTCTTGGCAGGAAAACTATGACAAACCTAGACAGTGTGTTGAAAAGCAGAGACATTACTCTGCCAACGAAGGTCTATATAGTCAAGACTATGGTCTTTCCAGTGGTCACATTGTGGTCAGTTGTGAGAGCTGAAAGGTAAAGAAGGCAGAGCACCAAAGAATTGATGTCTTCAAACTGTGGTGCTGGAGAAGACTCCTAAGAGTGCCTTGGACAGCAAGAAGATCAAACCAGTCAATCTTAAGGGAAATCAATCCTATTTACTCATTCAAAGGACTGATGATGAAGCTGAAGCTCCAGTAATTTGGTCAACTGAAGTGAACAGACAACTCATTGGAAAAGTCCCTGATGCTGGAAAAGACTGAAGGCAGATGGAGAAGAGGACGCCAGAGAATGAGATGGCTGAATGGCATCAGTGATGCAATGGACATGAACTTGAACAAACTTAAGGAGATGGTGAGGGACAGGGAAGTCTGACATGCTGCAGTTCACAGGGTCACAGAGTGGGACACAATTGGGTGATGAAACAACAACAACTGGCTTCTTTTCTTTAGAACAAACTAATAGTACTTTTAGTATAATTAATATTATATTAAAACATATTAATGGCCATTCTCATTTAGAAAAACCAAAAAACAAAGTTATCATTCTCAAAAGTTAAGATAATATTCTGAGGTCTGTGGTTTGGTTTTTTATAAAATACTATTATGTATTCTCTTTATGTTCTTCCTAGCTCAATATTTTATTTATAGTACAAAAAAACCAGAATTCTTAGTTTTCAAGATACAAGCTTACTTATTAAGTATTCTTGACCCTAATAAGTTTGAATAAAAACATCTTACAGGAGTACACAAGCCTTGATGCTCACAGAATTTCTTTTATTATGCTTTATATTTATCTCCTGCCTGTTATTATTAAAGTTTTTCTTCCAAGTCATCAGTGAAACAGAGTAAGAAATACAAAAAAGTGCTTTATCTTCAACAGCTTAATTCATTCTACTAAAGAAATATGACTTTCTCTCCTTTTTGTAAGCACTTGAGTTATCTTATTCCCATAAAATCTCCCTCTCCTCTCCTAAGTCAAACTATTAAGAATCTTTTCTAGCAGTTCATATTTTTCCAGAGGTCCTACAATTTTTTAAAGTATCTTATCACAGTTAATCTTTTTTTAAAATGATATATTTTAAACATAGGAATGATAAGTCTGATAAAATTCTAAAAGCAAACAAAAGCTAGTAAGTTGTATTGTCCAGCACAGGAGAAAAATTATACTCTTCAAATCCTAGGATAGGATAAATAAAATAAGGTTTCCATTCAAAAAACTTTAATACAGTAAAATGTACTTTGTGTATGTTTGTGTGTGCCCATGTGCGGAGTCAGTTGTGTCCAGCTCTTTGCAACCCCATGGACTGTAGCCCACCAGGCTCCTCCATCCATGGGATTCTCCAGGCAAGAATACTGGAGTTGGTTGCCATTTCCTCCTCCAGGAGAACTTTCCGACCGAGGGATCGAACCCACGTCTCTTGCATCTCCTGCATTAGCAGGTGGATTCTTTACCACTGTGCCATCTGGGAAGCCCCCAAAATGTACTTTATTTATCTTGCTACTATCTGGAACATAATTTAATCTTCGCAAGTTGTGAAGTAGAAATAAGAAATGATGACTAGAGAAGGAGAAAGATTCCACCACTACCTCAGGGAGAATCATTATAAGCATCAATACTAAAGGAGTGGATTAATGCCTATTAATAGGAAGTTTCACTTCACACCATCCATGATGTACCCATTTTTGCTGACCTAATAATGGACATAACAGTACCAACTTACTGTTTGGAGTACATCGGTACACTGATCTTTTTTTCCAGCAATGATGACCTGTTACATGGAGCCACTCACACCTCTCCAACGCTCTACAAAGCAACTACATCTGGACTCTGATGAAGATGAGAAGAGGGAGAACCGTGGCAGAGGATGGTGCCATGGTTTCTCACTTCCAACAACACAACAATCAGTTTCTAGTAACAGAGTCAGAATTCAAGAGCAAATGGTTTCCATTTCAAAGGGTCCCAACTGGACTACAGAATGTAATTCACAAGCTTTATTCCAAGCCCTCTGTGATCTGGAGTTTAAAAATCCCTCTACAGTGTTTTATCCCATCATTTTTCACGCTTTACTCAAACTGGACTGTCTTTGCCATTTGTATTTACGCTGATCCTCTATCTAAAGGGCCCTTCTCTCATCTCTTCCAATTCTAAACTGATCCATATTTTCAGGCCAAGATGATAAGTGATGTCCGCCATGAATAACAGTATTCTCAATACTGTATGCCTGAAACTAAGACAACATTGTAAACCAACCATACTCCTTAAAAATCGCCAACTTGAAAATGAAATAAGTAGCCCAAGGCTGAACAACAGTTAAGAGCCCAGACTCAAGTTAGGAAGTCTAGATTTAAAGCTCATGCCCTTGACTATGCGCTGCACATGACAATGACACTGATCCCAAAGTGCTTTCAACTGAGTTCATTATCTGACTGTAGGATATCAGTTAGAATGTTTTTAGTCACAGTAACATAAAATCCTACTTACATTGGCTTAAACAATGAGGGAATTTCTTAACTCATGTACCAATTCCCCAGGAAGATCAGTTCCTATGCTGCTTAACTCAGCAGATCAACAGCCAAACTCTTCAAGAAACCAAACTCTTTCCATCCTTTCCCTCCATGCATGTGCTGGGTAGGTAGTCTAATGGCTGCAAGGATTAGGAGGAGCTAGTTGGAGGAGCTCCAAGGATCACATCTCCACAAGCCAATGTTCAGAGACTAAGTTTTAGAATTGCCCATTAACATGGGAGAAAATATTTGCAAATGATATGACCCATAAGGGGCTAATATTCAAAACATATAAACAGCTCACACAACTCAACATCAAAAAAAAAAAAAGAAAAAACTGGATTTAAAAATGGGCAAAAGACCTGAACAGACATTTTACCAATGAAGGTAGACAGATGGCTAATAGCACATTAGAAGATGCTCAACATCACTAATTATTAGAGAAATACAAACCAAAACCACAATTAGCTGTCACCTAATTAATTAGGTATCATCTAGCTAACACCTGTCAGATCATCAAAAAGTCAACAACTAAATATTGGCAAGGAAATGGAGAAAAGGGAACCCTTCTACACTGTTGGTGGGCATGTAAACTGGTGCAGCCACTACGGAAAACATTATGGAGGTTCCTCAAAAAAGTAAAAATAGAACCACCATATGATCCAGGAATCCCACTCCTGGGAATACATTAAAGAAAAAAGAAAGCACTAATTAAAAAAGATACATGCACTTCAATGTTTAGAGAAGCATTATTTTTATAATAGCCAATATATGGAAGCCAATATATGGAAAAAGTCAGTTTTCATAACAACAAAAAAGAAAGGCAAAGGCAAAAAATGATCAAACTACCACACAATTGCACTCATTTCACACACTAGCAAAGTAATGCTCAAAATTCTCCAAGCCAGGCTTCAACAGTACATGAACTTCCAGATGTTCAAGCAGGATTTAGAAAAGGCAGAGGAACCAGAGATCAAATTGCTAACATCCACTGGATCATCGAAAAAGCAAGAGAGTTCCAGAAAAACATCTACTTCTGCTTTATTGACTACGCCAAAGTCTTTCCTGTGTGGATCACAACAAACTGTGGAAAATTCTTCAAGAGATGGGAATACCAGACCACCTGACCTGCCGCCTGAGAAATCTGCATGCAGGTCAAGAAGCAATAATTAGAACTGGACATGGAACAACAAACTGGTTCAAATCAGGAAAGGAGTACGTCAAGGCTGTATATTGTCACCCTGCTTATTTAACTTATATGCAGAGTACATCATGCGAAATGCTGGGCTGGATGAAGCACAAGGTGGAATCAAGACTGCCAGAAGAAATATCAATACCCTCAGATATGCAGACGACACCACACTTAAGGCAGAAAGCAAAGAAGAACTAAAGAGCCTCTTGATGAAAGTGAAAGGGGAGAGTGTAAAAGTTGACTTAAAACTCAACATTCAGAAAACTAAGATCATGGCATCTGGTCCCATCACTTCATGGCAAATAGATGGGGAAATAATGGAAACAGTAATGGACTTTATTTTTCTGGGCTCTAAAATCAGCAAATGGTGATTGCAGCCATGAAATTAAAAGATACTTGCTCTTTGGAAGGAAAGCTATGATCAACCTAGAGAGCATGTTAAAAAGCAGAGACATCACTTTGTCAACAAAGGCCCATCTAGTCAAGGCTATGGTTTTTGCAGTGGTCATGTATGGATGTGAGAGTTGGTCTATAAAGAAAGCTGAGCACTGAAGGATTGATGCTTTTGAACTGTGGTGTTGGAGAAGACTCTTGAGAGTCCCTTGGTCTGCAAGGAGATCCAACCAGTTCATTCTAAAGGAAATCAGTCCTGAATATTCATTGGAAGGACTAATGCTGAAGCTGAAACTCCAATACTGTGGCCACCTGATGAGAACTGACGCACTAGAAAAGACCCTGATGCTGGGCAAGATTGAAGGCAGGAGGAAAAGGGGCTGACAGAGGATGAGATGGTTGGATGGCATCACTGACTTGATGGACATGAGTCTGAGTAAGCTCCAGGAGTTGGTGATGAACAGGGAGCCCTAGCATGCTGCAATCAATGGGGTCACAAAGAGACATGACTGAGTGACTGAACTGAACTGAATATATGGAAGCAACACAAATGTCCATCAACAGATGAATGCATAAGGAAGATGTAAACACATATACAATGGAATATTACTCAGCCGTAAAAAGAGTAGAATTCTCCCATTTGCAACAACATGGATGGGCCTAGAAAGTATTATGCTTAGCGAAATAAATCAGACAGAGAAAGACCAATACTGTACGTTATCAATGATATGTGTAATCTTAAAAATCTTAAAAAACTTAAAAAGCCCCATAGACACAGAAAACAAACTAGGGGATACTAGTGGGAAGGAAGCGGTAGAGGCAAGATAGGGGTATGGGGTTAAGCGATATAAACCACTATGTAAAAAATAGATAAGCAACAAGGACATAGGGTACAGCACAGGGAAATATAGCCATTATTTTGCAATTACATTAAATGGGGTATAAGCCATAAAAATATTGAGACTTCCCTGGCAATCTAGTGGTTAAGAGTAAGACTCTACAATTCCAATGCAGGTGGCACAGTTTTGATCCCTGGTTGGAAAACTAAGATCCCATATGCCGCTTGGCACAGCCAAAAAAATATTATATATATACATATATATGTATATATATAAAATCACTATGTTCAGTTCAGTTCAGTGGATCAGTCGTGCCAGACTCTTTGAGATGCCAGGCCTCTCTGTCCATCACCAACTCAAAAAAAATATTATATATATACATATATACATATGTATATATATAAAATCACTATGTTCAGTTCAGTTCAGTGGATCAGTCGTGCCAGACTGTTCGAGATGCCAGGCCTCTCTGTCCATCACCAACTCCTGGAGTCTATTCAAACTCATGTCCATTGAGTTGGTGATGCCATCCAACCATCTCATCCTCTGTCGTCCCCTTCTCCTCCTGCCCTCAATCTTTCCCAGCGTCAGGGTCTTTTCAAATGAGTCAGCTTTTTGCATCAGGTGGCCAAAGTATTAGAGTTCTAGCTTCAACATCAATCCTTCCAATGAACACTCTGGACTGATCTCCTTTAGGATGGACTGGACTCCTTGCAGTCCAAGGGACTCTCAAGAGTCTTCTCCAATACCACAACTAATATAAAATCAACTATACTTCAATTTATCAATCAATAAAATTTAAAAAGCCAAACCTCCTCCAGAAAAAAAAAAGAAATTTAAATTAATAATTATAAATAAAATGTCTCATTAATAAAAGAATTCTTCTTTCTCCTGAGGTTTCCTTTTTGGGAGTAATTCCAGGGCTTTCTTACCCCTGGGAAAATGGCATGATTTGTCTGACTAGTAAATCTAACAGAGTAACTGGGCACGCTTAACGCAGTTTTGTCTTCCTTCCTCTTCCAGGAAGCAAACCTTTCAACCAAGAGCATACGTTTTCCTCTGCTTCTTGAAGCAATCATTCACACTTAAGCAGACCTTCTACATGAGAAAGCCACCTCAGCAAAGCTTTGTCTGAGTGCCTAGTCGGTTGGATTGTGGGGGTTCAGCATCAGAAAGCCTATTTGACTCAGAAATGGAAGCTATGCCCTCTGTCTCCTATTGCTGACAGTCCTTCAGCTCTGCCATCTCTCACCTCCTCTCCTTCCTCCATCAGTAACTCTTCCTGCCTGTTCACTCGATGCCAGCCCCTGTATGCCAGCTACTCTATATATATACTACTCTACTTTTCCAGGTACCATACTGTAAGATTTAAAACGACTTAAAAAGGATTTAAAAAACAAAATTTTTTTTCTTTAAAAAGAGAGAGAGAATTAAAATTATACTCTCCACCTTCATTTCATTGATTAAAAAACTTCTGTAGTGGTATTTTTACTTCTATATTCATTCTTTGTTTCAGAACTGGAGGGGAAAAGGAACTCTTTAGGGTTCTTTCAAGCACCCAAGACTTCCCTGAACATCTCACTAGTCACAACTATGTCTTAAATTCATTCTTAAGCCAGTCCTGGCAAGGAAATATAAATTTCCTAACTAGCTTGCAATTAGCATTTACACAAGTGGGGAAGGGGTGGGAAATGGAAAAAAAAAAAAATAGGGCTTTGCCAGCAGGGTAAAGGAGAACCCAGGGTCTGTAACTCATATCTTTTAGTACTTGGAAATTAATCGATAAATATCTGCAATCCACGTAGATCACTACTACTGCATATGCATGCTTAGTTGCTCAGTCATATCTAACTCTTTGTGACCCCCATGGACTAAAACCCTCCAGGCTCCTCTGTCCATGGAATTCGCCAGGCAAGAATACTGGAGTGGGCAGCTCCCTTCTTCAGGGAATCTTTCCAAGCCAGGGATCAAACCCTGGTCTCCTGCATTGCAGGTGGCCATCTGAGCCACCGGGAAGCCTTATGACCATTACCACACATACCAATGGTATATATGTGAGGGAGAGAGTTCTTCCATGCCACTGATTTCAGGTTAGAGTATCTTGTTTCTCTTCTCTCATCTTTTAGATCAAGTTTCCTCTGGACTAGAGGGAAATAAGTACAGTAAGAGCACAAAGTAAATATCTCTGTTAATAATTCTTTCCTGCTCATGATTATAAAACCATTTCAAGAATGCAAGGTTCAAGGAACTATGAAATCTGCTCTCCCGTGTAGACACCCTCCCTCCTCTTCTCAGCCCCTCCCACACCCATCCAATTTCTCTTTGGAAGAAAGGAATAACATAAATTTAATAAATAACCAATCTTGGGAGCTGTCAGGAAAGAACTCACAGGTCATGGCCCAAACTCAAGCATCTTCTGGGTACTAACAATAAACTGCTTCTTACTAGGAAAGCTTTTCCTTTTCTTTCTTCCTTTTATTTAGTTTATAGACTCTGGAAAACTAAGAAATCATGGCTAAAAATAATTTAGCGGCCATACCAGTGGCTATGGACTTATTTTACATAAAACTGCTCAGATTTTTTAAAACTGTTTTATGCTGACTTTATATGTAAGTGTCCCTTCCTATCACAGAAGCAGAATGCCATCCATATGCGACTTTCAAAGTCAAATTTTCTTTAGACATTTGCCACTCATACTCCAAGAAAACATGAGCTTGCTTAACTCATAATTATCATTTGATATTTATATATTATCTTTTCCCATACTAGGCAGACAGCTTTAAAAAATAACAATAATGAGATAACACCATAAGGTGTTATAAATGAATGACAGTTCTTTTCTAGGGTACCTATACATATGCATATCTATTTTGTACTATGTATAAAATAAACATGGACATGTATATATTTTGTATTTATAAACAGACAAATGAAGAAAAAAAGAAAATGAGGCACTAGGCAATTGTAGTAAAAATGACACAAACTTTAAAAAAAAAGTGTTGGAAATGTATGATCTGAGCAGAAAATTGAGATATACGATCATGCTACCACATTCTGAACAAATTAATATGGCTTCCAAGCTCAGCTGCATCTTTGAAATTCAAAAGCATAAGAAATGTGTTTGTTAACTTAAAACATCTGTTCCTACCACAAGAATATGAATAAGAATCGAAATGCATATGGATTATTCATCAATAAAAGCACAAAATCTCTTGTATTATTTCTCTCACAATTATTCTCAGAAGATATGAATCTCCACATCTGATTATGATGGACAATTTATAAAAACCCAGCAAAGGAAAAAATGAGGGACTTCCCAGGGGGTCCAGTGCTTAAAACTCCAAGATTCCAATGAAGGTGCCTTGGATTCAAACCTACAAGCCATGTAGTGTGGCCAAATTTTTAAAAAAGAAGAAGAATAGAACAA